>NW_004524797.1:1861786-1953890 GCF_000260255.1 Octodon degus | reverse complement strand
GTATCTTACATATAAAGTATAACGCCTAGAAAATTTGCATTCACTTTTTTTATTTTATGTCTCTGTAGTTTCTGAAATTTTACAAGAATGTATACTTTTTATAATTAATATGTTAAGTAATAGAACGTTGTTTAAGGCTTTCTTAAATTTTAGACTGCCTGGTGGACTTACTGGTCTTGGGAAGAACCTGAGCAAAATAGTCTAATTGAATAAAAAGAACTGTATGTTGTGGAATCTTGATCCAAAATTAGGCACTAGTCTAATTCATATGAAAGTAAAAAATGCTCTGACTAAAACCAATGAAAGATCAACACTGCCACCTATTGAGGATACACTGGAGAATGGGCTAAATTGAAAAGGCTTTTTTGTTTTATTCCCAAGAGCTGGTTATCTTCCACCAGGAGTACATTTATGTCTTTTTTTTTTTTTTTTTTTTTTTAATGTATTTAGGATAGGGTCTACAGGGTCTAACTACACAGATTGGACTCGTAGCAATTCTGTTTTCAGCCTCCCAAGTACTGGGAGTACAGGTGTGCGCCACCTTGCTGGGGGCATGGCTGGCACAGCACACCAGATAGAACCCCAGTCCCTGGGTCTGGCTAAGCAACTGCTTTAATCCACTGAGCTATCTGGCCAGCTCTCCCACCAAGATTATGGATTCTGAGCCATATAGGAAATCAGGCCAGGCGCGGTGGCACACATCTGTAAGTCCAGCACACGGGAGTTTGAGGCAAGAAGACCACAATTTTAAACCCATCCCCAGTAAGTTAGCAACTTAGTGAGACCCCATCTCCAAGTAAGAAATGAAAATGATCAAGGGGTATAGTTCAATGTATAAGTCCTGAGTTCAATCTCCAATACTGTCAAGAAGAACAGAAGAAGGGGGAAGGAAGGAAGAAAACTGAAACAGAAGAAATGGATAAAAAAAAAAAAAATCCAGGTCTTATGGAAAGATGTTTGGGCAAATACTAGCAACAGTTTAAGAAATGGAGTCTGTTGCCCTAGTAAACACCCCACCCAAGGGGACAGGGGGTCAAGTTTCTGATTTGGCTGTGCCAGGACACAGGTTTAGAGTGTTAGACCAAGGAGGACACAGAGAGGAGGGATAAGGAACTGTACATTGCTCTGTTAGAATGAATTTTTAAACGAATATTACTTTCTAAAAGCCAGTCATTCTGTGAAAACAGTGCATTTGCCCTGTTGTTGAAAATGGGTAAACAGAGGTGATCTGACTTTCCATCCTGGACTGTACAAAGAAGGATGTCTGCATTTCTGAGAACTTCTGCATACATGCATGTATTCAATATATACCTCTTGGTGTCTATAATCCCAGCACCCAGGGGGCGGAGGCAGGAGGATCACCATACGTTCGAGGCCAGCCTGGATTACACAGTGAGTTCAAGGCCAGTCTGAACTATATGTTGAGACCCTGTCTCAAAAACAAAAACAAAAACTGAGGCCTTGCAATTTGATGAACCAAATTTTTGTTCCTTTTAAAACCGCAGTTTGAAAATATGAATATCCTCATAAGATCAAAACAGATTTTATGTACATACGTGAGTAGGTTTTTAAAAGGTACATATTGAAATGTGTTTTGAACATATACCAACTCCCTACTAAGGATATAATCATTATTAAATGCAAACATGTACTCATAAAAATAAAAAATGAGGCTACGGATATAGCTTAGTAGCATAAGCTCCTGCCTAGCAAGTGCAAGGTTCAGAGTTCAATCCTCAGTACCACAAAAACAAAACAAGCAAATAAGCATAAATAAATAAAAAATGAAAAAAGATACATATAGTAAAATCTATATTAAAATCACAAGTGTTTGTTAGAACTAGAAAAACTTCTAAAACCATGTGGTTTACTAGGCTCCTAAGCCAGGCTACAGCTTAAAATAATATAAGTAAGAATTCTGGCTGATTTTAATTTGGAAGGACAATATGAAAAATATATTAAAAAGCCAATAATGTATAATATTTTTATATAGTCAGTGCTCACTCAGCAAATATTTATTAAAAATAAAAGTACTATTCCACTTTAAATAATTTAAAGCATCTCAATCTTCCGTCTTACTAGAAGATGCTGAGTTCTATGGAGAATCTTTTTCTTTAAAAAATATCAAGTATGAAAAAAATACAAGTGAAAGGACATTGGCTGTAGTTAAGGGAATAAATGAAATGCACATAACAATAGCAAGGAGGAGGCTGGAGTTTGGTGGAGCACTAAGAAAGGACACAAAGATCTGAGGATTCCATTGGCTGTCACCACAACCAAAGAAAAAAAGAATAAAATAAACCAAAAGAGAACCCCTAAAAGCAAAAAGACCTGAAGGGAAGCTGGGGTGCCTTTATAAAATACTTACTGGCCCTCCATTTGGGATCCCTGAGGTAAAAGACTCCAAGTCTATAAATATCCATCTCTGTTACAGTTTGTGTCAGGACGTCCCCCATGACCCTGAGTGCTCTTGCTGGAGCAGAGTTTGTTTATAGCTGACTTGCTGTTAGGGGAAAAGGAGTGGGTGGGTGTGGCTAGAAGGGTTTCTCTCCATTCTTGGATCTTCTTAGTTACTCCCTGCTCATGAGGTTGCTATAGGCAGCTAAGTTAGAAATAGAGGGACTGGACTCGCAGGGAAGTCAGCAGACAAAATAGACATCCGAATTGTGGCTGGAGGTGCATCCCGAGAAGGCCAGGCCCAGATAAAGGTGCAGTGGGCAGGCCTACCTGCCTCCCAAAAGGAATCAATGATTTGAGATTATACTGTAATTAATATCAGCTAGACCAGTAAGTCCTGATAAGGATCAGTCCTCCAGGTGGACAGGTGTAATGGTTGGTACTGTGTGCCAACTTGAGAAGCCTAGAAGCTTAACTAAGTAACTCTACAGTTCTATATCCTAGGGTGTGGAGGACACACGTGCCCTTACCACACTAGGATGTTGTTCACTGTGTCAACTTGAGAAGTTTAGAAGTTTGACTGAGTGACTCGGCAAAGGGTCTGCATCCTCTCTGTAAACATCCTCATCCTGTGCAAGAGCAGGGAGATGGTATGAGTACTACACCCACCCCAGGTGCGGGTAGCCCGTATACAATATAAGGGAGGAAGAGAAGTCCCTTTTGCTCTTGTTGCTTCTGTTGTCTTCTCCACCTTGAACTGCTTCCCTGTGCCACACCGCCCTGTCTCAGAGCCACTGGATTATAGACTGAAACCTCCACAAACTGTGGGCTAAGTTAACTTTTCCTTCCTTAATTTTTGGCATCAGGTATTTTGCCCCAGCAATGGGAGAAAAGTAACCAAGGCAGCAGATGACTACAGCAACTGGACCCGTCTCTTCCCAGCAATGCCTTTGCTTTTCCCATGTACCCTTACTACATGCCTTGCTTCCCTATGGGCTCAGTACTAGCTAAATGGATATAGTTGTAATCCTGTAAAATTGATTGTACTTTGACCCATGTTATACACACATTGTGACTTCACTTATGAATTACCCCTGACAAAGGGCCTCGGTGGCCTCCCCCATTTGGAGTCCTCCTGGAAATCCAGGAGCTGTTCTTTTCTATTTCTAATAACACTCTCCTCCTTCTTTCTTTGGTTTACAACTTCTTTATTCAATGTTGTGGGACCACAAACTTGGCACATTTAACATCTAATAGGTCGCACATTATATTGGAAATAAAAAGATTGACGATCTCTGGCAGATCAATGGCAGGACAAGGAAGAAGAGTGAAAGAAATATTTTTTTGCACTGTGCCTTGCAGGTGATCCAGGTTAATGAAGGACAAGGGAAAGCATGGCTCCAGTGCAAGCAGAGCCCCAGCAGAGCATCAAAAAGGTGCACTGAGGCTGTGGGGGTTATTCAATATGGTGGCAAATAAAGAATGTAGTGGTGAAAACAGCAGGAGGTAAGTTTTCTTTTTCCTTTTTTTTTTTTCCTTTCATTTTCATTAGGGAAGGGTCTACGGGATGTCCAGGGTCTCACTACTAGATTGGACTCGTAGTGATCCACCAGTTTATAGCCTCTCAAGAGCTGGGATTACAGGTGTGCGCCACCACACCCAGTCTCATTCGCCGCCTCAGCGTGCAGCAGGGGTGGGGTGCCGTGGGGGAGGGGCTGGCACAGCAGGTCCGGGGATCGAACCCCGGCCCCTGTGCCTGCTGGCCTGCGATTGAATCTGCTGAGCTATTCAGCCGGCCCTTCTTTTTCTTTAACAGAGTTGTTTTGTTTTGTTTTGATTGAACTCAGGCCCTTGTGCTTGCCAGACAAGTGCTTACTCTACTGAGCTATCTCCCTGACCCATTTAACAGATTTTTTGAAGTATAATTGATCATAAAAAATTAACCTATTGCATGTACACAATGATAATATTTAGTAAATTTATGGAGTTGTGCAGCCGTCACCCAAATCAAGTTTTAGAATATTCCATCCATACCCCGAAGTCCCCTTGTGCCTGACTAGTGTTTTTGTTTTCACTTTGCATGGTGGTGAAGTTCAAGGACTATCACCACAAAACATGGCATCTTGAAGTACTGATTATGTTCATTAAAGGAACCTAGAGAACAGTGCATGCTGAAGTAAGCTTTTTTTTTTTTTTTTTCTTTTCCAATTTCCTTATTATCTGCTTAGACTCCAAAGCTGCCAAGGATGAAAATGACCATGGCCCTTTTCTTGAGCTTGCATTTGCTAAGCTATAAACCAAAGTCACTGCACAAATTGTCAACACACCTGGCAAGACTTTTCTTACACTCCATTGCCTTATATTTTGGTTCCATTCAATATTACCAAAAAGATTTATTTACAATACATTATCTGTTCTACAGGCCAAAGGACTTCCCAAAAGTATTAATGAATTTCTCAAGCCCATCAAATTCCCCTCAACATCATTTGTGATTCCCCTCAAAATTTTATGTTCTTCACTTTACTCTCTTACAGAAAAGGGTTATACAAGAGATAATGAAAATATATAGTGTCTATATTTTAGACATTTGTCACTGTGGAAGAGACATTGCCATTAATCATCCCTCAAAATGGTCCTCCTGACTTTGAGCACACTTACCTCATCATTCTTGCAACTTCTTGAAGCAGTTCTTGAAGTCTTCTTTCATACCTTGGTGAGGTGTTATAAAAAAATACAGTAAATGCTGCTCAACCAATGGAAAGACAGGCTCATAAATACATTATGCTGTGTCCTCATCTGCCCTCTAGATCTGGCATCCTGTGACTTCTGGCTCCTCCCTAAAGCAAAAATGATCAGAAAAGGCAAATGTTTTTAATTGATTCACAGGACTCTGAGGCGCACATGACAGTGGCTCCTCATACACTGTCACTGAAGACCTGAAAGAACTTCCAGAACTGCTTCAGGAAGTGGCAAAATCCATGGGATAAGTATATTGAAAGGAAGGTGGAGTATTGTGAGGGGGGATTAATAGCAGTGTGTTTTTTATGTAACAAATGTTTTCATAATTTAAATGTTCACTGTATTTTCCGATCATACCTTGTAGAAGCTCAGAATCATGTGGGGCTGGTGGGTAATTACACTAAGTACTTTCTTCTATGCATGCAATAAATTTGGGTATTTTTTAGTTATTTTGTTAGCTAATTTCAGCTAATTTTTGGAGGGAGGAGGAACTTCACCTCTACCAAGGTTTTGAAGTTCATCTGTTTGACACCAATCAACACTTCATAAACCATTTTATAAATATCCTGTTTTGAAGTCAATCCATCAGTTGGTGGCCATTTAGATTAACATTTCTGTGTATTATGAATCACACTATGTGCATTTATATACAAGCCTTCATCTGGATATGCAATATGTAATTCGCTTTACTTGAATTACTTGCCAGATTTAATAAGTAAAAAATAGAACACCCAGTTTAAATGTCAGATAAGCACATTTTTTAAAATATAAGTATATTCCACTTAATATCTGGGACATATTTACACTAAACAATTATTTGGTTTTTTTTCTGACATTCAGAGTTAACTCAGAATCTTGTATTTTATCTGAGAATTTTATGTGCATAGATAACTAGAATTGTTGGATCATGTACTAGGTCTATAGTTAAGAAACTGCCTATTTGTTTTCCAAAGGGACTGTACCACTTTACGTTCCAGCAATCATTGTTTTTCTCATCCTTCTTGGCATTGGGTATTTGTTGATTTTTGCTTTAAATGACCATTCTAGTGTATATAGAATAGCTTCTCACTGTGCTTTTGACTTTATCAATATTTATAAAGAATTGTGTTTATTAGCTATTCGTATGTCTTCTTGGGAAAATGTTTATCAAACATTGGCTGATTTTTTAATTGTCATTGATTTGTAAGAGTTCTTAATATACTCTGAGTATAATTTTTTTCCAGTCTTTGTCAGTTGACATGGTTTTTTAAACCCTAGACGTAATGATGATGAAGTACAATATATCAGTTTGGTTTTTTTTCACAGGTTTTGTTTTTGGTGACATCTGATCTGCCTAACCTAAAGCCATGAAGATTCTGTCCTGTTTTATTCTAGGAGTTGTATAGCCATAGTGCTTACTGTTAGGTAAGGAGCTAATAATGTGGTAAGGATCTAACTTTACTGGTCCTTTTCTCTCTTTCCTCTTAAGATACGGCATGCTATCATCCCAGTACCATTCATCCAAATGAGTCTCTTCTCCCACTGCATGATCCTGAGTTCACTGAACATAAATGTAAGGCTTCATTATTGACTTTGAATTCTGTCCCATCTCTATAAATGCTTCTTAGCCTTATGCCAAACACTATCTGGGTTAATGTAGTTTTATAATAAGTGTCAAAATTGGGTAATTCCTTCAACATTGTTCAAAATTATTTTTGCTATTTTAGATTCTTTATATTTCTTGATTCTAGATTTCTTTGTATTGTGTTAGGTTGTTTATCAATTTAAGAAAACATTGCTCAAACAGGAACACTGATCTAGTTGAATCTGTAGAACAATTTAGAGGAGAATTGCCATCCTAACAGCACTGAACATAGGTTTCCAGCCCATGAACATAGGTTTCTCTATTACTTTTATCTTAATCTATCAGCAGTATTTTCCAGTAAAGTTCATTTTTGTATTTTTTGATGTTGAGCAGCTTTGAGACTATCATTGCTAATATAATTTTAATTATAAAGTATCAATTTTGTATCTGACAGCCTAAATGTTTTAGATCCAGTTGCTCTTGCATGGATCCCTTAGGATCTTACAAGACCATGTTACTGTGAAGGTAATTTCATTTTCTTTCCTAACCTAAATGCTTTTAGTCACTCTGTGAGAAAGGGCTGACTAGACATTTCACTGCAATGCTGAACAAAGAGTGTGTATGTTCTTAACTTATTCTTAAGGAGAAAAGCATTGTCTTTCATCATTTTGTTGTAGGCTTTTCACAGAAGTTTTTCCCTAGAGTTCTACTTTGTTCCACTGGGGGTTTTCATCATAGATGTTGAATCCTGTCAAATGCTTTTTCTGCAATTGCTGGGTTGACTCTGTAGGCTTTATTATTTCTTGTGAATGTGGTATTATAATACATTCAATGTTTGGATGTTGCATGAAGCTTGCAGCCAAAGAAGTGTGTAACTGGCCAGCACTGAATGTGAGTAGACAAGTGGGGAATATCTGTCAGTGTGCAGAGGGCACCATCCCACAGGCCAGGAACAGGACAGACACGGAGAAAGTAGAGGTGACTATGCCTGGCCACCTTAATCATTTTGTCTTGGTACATAAATGTTTTGTTGTTTCAGTTAATAAATGTGCTTTAGAGCTTTTGTATTTGTCACCATGAGCTTGGAATACTTTATAAACACAAGACTGTAATTTTCCCATTAACCATGGCTTTAACTCTGCATCAGAAGTTTTTATATACTTTGCACCCATTCTCATTGTTAAAATTATTTCTAACCAAACACTGGCCCATCTGTAGTCGCAGCTAATGGAAGGCTGAGGCAGGAAGATCACTTAGGCCAAGTTAAGAGATCAACCTGGGCAACGTAACAAGACCCTATCTTAAGCAAATAAAAGTTTTCTAATTTTCCATCAAGATTTTGTCAGTATATGGATAAGAGTATGTTGATTTATAACTATTCAGTGTGACTCAAGAACATATTACTTCAATCCTTTTAAATTCTGAGACATGCACTATTACATGGCATTGTCTTCCCTGGAGAATAATCCACACATAGTGGAAAAAGTATGTTTGGCTATAGTGAGTGGTGTTCCATAAATGTCAGGACAAACTAGCTGACAGCACTCTCTAACGCACTCAGTGATTCCATCAATTGTCCTATCAATTCCTGGGAGCACAGCTCTGAAATCTCCAAATATTGTTGGACTGTCCATTTATTTTAGATACTTTCTTCATGTATGTTTTAGGTTCTGTTGAGTGCATATGTAACTGTTGTACTTCTCTGATATTGATCCTTTATCCTGTAAAATATACTGCTCTATTCCTCGTATTTTTTCTCAAAGCTCACTTTGCTATGAATACAGCAATTCCAGGTCTCTCATGGGTACTGTTCATGCTGTGTTGTCCCATACTTTCAAGCTATGCATGTTAAAGTGCCTCTGTGCCACCATACAGCCGATTCTTACTTTTTATCTATTCTGACAATTTCATTGAAATGTTCAGTTCATTCACATTTAATGAAATTACTGGTATGATTAATTTATGGCTGATACTTTGCAAATACTTCTAAATTTTCAAGTCTTTTTTGCTTCTCCATCCCTTTCTACCTCTTATGTTAAATATTAGTGAATTTCAAGCATATTTTAAGTGATTATTTTAGTGGCTGCTTTACAGGCTGTAGTAATATGCATCTCAATTTATCATATTCTTCAGACAAAGGCCAATGTAATTTTAATAGGGTATAGCTCTGTTGGATAGCCCCTTTCAGAAATATCCAGGATTTTAATGAGCTTAGAAATTTATTCAGAATGGATAAAAATGCAAGAACTGACTACATGGTATCCTAGGGGAACACTTAGAGACTAATTCCCTCCTTAGATTTCAAGCCACTACTTTATACCAGGTTTATGTTGTAAACTCAACAATTAATACCAAGAACACATGATGATTGATCAAACACTAATCTCGGCACAGTGGTGAAGGGAGTGCACAGGTGAGAAGTGAAGGTGCTCACTTGGGTATTATCCTGGATTATCCCAAAGGGCCTAAAATAATCACAGGAGCTCCCTTCACAGTGGAACAGCAAAGAAGCTGCAGAGAGAGATGCAGTGGAAGAGAAGTAGAAGAGATATGCAGCAAAAAGGCATGTGAGAACTCGACCAGCTGTGGCTGGCTTTCATGAAGGAAAAGGATGCATGCGCCAGGGACTGTGTGCAGCTTCCAGAAAACCAGGGTGAGCCCTAACCAACAACCAGCAAGGAACCAGACACCTCAGTCCTACAAGCTCCCAGAACTGAACGAAGTCGGCCAACAATCCGAGGTTAGAGGCTTACTCACCCTAAGCCTCCAGAAAAGAATGGAATCACTGGCACTTGGGAAAAAAAGTAATTTATTTGCATTGCTTCCATTTTTCTACTGTAGTGTTAGGACTTAACATAAACATCACTCTCCTATTTCCTATTTACAGTCCATTTGAAATATTATTACAAATACAATATACAATTTTTTTAAAACTTATGGGGAAACGCAATTTATGGTTTTTATTTTTGTTTGTTTGTTTTTTCCTTTACAGGCTTCTTAAAATCATTCAAGGGCCAGGGATATAGCTCAGTGGCACAAACACCTGCCTGGCAAGCGCAGGTCCTGAGTTTGATCCCTGGTACCGCAAAAAAATAATAATAATAATTCAACACAAGTGAAAAATTTATATGGGACATTTTCTGTACATATCTGAAAGGGCAGAAATTACACTGATAAAGTCAAAAGAATTTTGCACAAATACAATAAAACACAGAAAACAAAAAAGTACAGATGATGTTATTTGGGGAACAATATAAACAGTACAGTACCATTTGGGTAACTTAGCAACATAATACCCATACTTTATAGAAATAAAACTGCAAACCTGGAGAATGCTCTGACAAATATTAAACATTATATACACAATGAGGTAAATGTACCTTGGTCTCTTGAGAGGTAATTTAAGTTTAAAGCAATTGACATTTTGAAGCATCTCCTTGACATATAAAGAAATATCAAACACCCCATTCCATTGTCACACTGTGAAAAGGGGGTATCAAAACATGGTTCATGATATTCAATTCACAAAAATCTTATGAAAAATAAAAACAAATTCACTGAAGTTCTTTTAAAGTTTTAAGAAACTGGCTGAATGGTATTAACCATATATTTTTTAGAAAGTTTACATTTACAAATCAGATTGCATAATGAGATTAAAATTAACATACTGGCAATCCTAACATCTTAGAAATCCAGCATTCCAATATGGATTGCAGTACCTGTTCAGTGCTATTCTTTAGGATCTCAAAATAATAGAGTATTTTACTGCTGAGCTGTCACAGAACCATTATTTAGAATCTCCATCATTTATAGCCACTGCCACAATCAAGAAACAGGAAACAGGTGATTTACAATCATTCCTTCAGTGCATGGGGGGAAAAAGTAAGTCTGATATGTTTAATACAATACCGATTCTTACATGTGCTAGCACTTTGTCACTTGTTTTAGAACAGTATAAATCTGACAAGTCTCAGACATAGAGAAAAAAAGTAGTTCATCAACACAGCAACTGGTTGAATGAGCACTTAAAAGCGAGGTGTAATGGCTGAAATTTGAAATTCTTGATGGCCACGGCGCTCTACACCAATTCAAGGCGCTTCTTGAGCATTATTGTTACAGCAGAATTACAGGTTCAGCATTTCAGGCCTGACTGTCCCACAGGGCACACAACTGGCTACTGCTTTTGGCACAATTTCCACTGTCATACCTGCCACCCTACTTCTTGTTTATGCTAAAGTCAGAGCAGGGTAACCAGCAGGAGCATCCCAAGCCTCACCTCCATACTTGGAGACCTCTCCCCGACACACCCAACAAGTCGAGGAAATGGAAGTATTTCCTGTAAGTTCCATCAGCCATTTTACTCAGGGTCTGAAAAGCAACTCTTCGGTCAAAAGGCTGGGGACAGGAGGCAAGGGTATCTGAGACAGGGGCCAGCAGCAGGAAGGTAGGTCAGGAAAAACAGAGCTGAAGACATGAGGGCAGGGCCAGGGAGATCTATGCCCCAAGAAGTCCTACTCACCCTACTCTCACTCTTTTGGGGTGTTGACAATTTGATGTGCCAGAGGACGTGTCTTTGTCACGCTAATAAATCTTTGAAGGTGAGCATGTTAGGATGGGCAACAGAAACAAAGGACTATGTTTCTAAATGATAAAGTGATACTCCAGTCAAATTTATCTGTAGCTATAGCCACAGTAACCATGAGCTTTTCATCTTCAAATAACTTTCATTTTCAATGTTAAAAACTGGGGTTCAACAAAGCTGTCCCTAGCCAACAGAGGAATTAGATACACTAATACATAAACTCAATTTAGAACTATATTTCAACTTTAAAAAATTCCCTGATTCATAAAAAGTACATTTTATCAACTTAGGCAAGAATAGTGTAACTACAACTCAATCTTTGATGTAATGAGAATTATCTTTAGCAAAAGTTGATGACCTTATATGAAAGTGAGAAATCATGTATTACAACTTTAAATCAGACGACTTTTGGTATGTTTTTAAAATTATATAAAAATAGTTCTAGTGATAAAATGCATTGGTCCCCTGGATTTCATAAAGCAGATCTTGTAGGCTTAAGAAATGCTCCCCAAAAGTACCTGATTACAGAACAAGATTATCAAACAGGTAATACAACACAACTATAAAAACAAACCTTTCAAACATTTATTTGCTTCAATGCAATCATGATAACTACGGAAAAAAACTGTAGTCAAAATATTAGCCTCTAAGAACATTTTCCCCATGATGTTTTTAAGCACATAAAATTGATACTAGATTCCTATGTAATATGTCATTCCTTCTAGAATTACTTTGGTTTTAAGACCAAGTAGTCTTTCAAATTTATTCTATGTATAAGATATAAGACATTATCAGAATGCAACTCATTCAGTATAAATGGCCGCAATTTCTTCTGACCAAGATACTGTAAAGGTTATTCTGACCCTTTTATCAGGGAAATGATAGCACTAGGAAGTCAAAGTCTTATCTCTCAGCTAGGATGGTTTTCCTTTTCAGAGTAAGATCACAGTGATAAAAAGGACTTTGAAAATTGTAAAAGTCCTGGAGACTTCTAAAAACCAGTAATGGTAAGATAGGTTTAGCTTGACGTGAGAAGACTGTGACAAATTTATTTTAAACATATGACTGCAAACATCGGTAGATGGAGAACCTATATACAGACTATTCTCTAGTTACCACCTCTCCCCATACAGAGTGCACTCAATTCATTGTGCAACCGTGTAAATTAAGCAGTTGCAGTGTCTGCACATAGGAGATAAGGAAAGACTGAATTAAAAGCTGCCTTCCTCAGAGTGTAGCGAGACCTCAAAACTACACTGTTAACCTTACAAAGACTGAGAACCCACGGACACTTACACCTACATAACAAGTGTGACTGTCACACACATCTGTTCTCTATTTGAATTATTAACTACCTTTGCCTCTCTAAATAAAAGGCCTATTACTTTACATTAACCATATTCTATTTTAAATGCAATTTATTTCTTAAAAAAATAACACTGTCATTGATCATAAAGAAAAAAATGGCTTACAGAATACCACATAACTTTTCACAAGCAGCTAGACAAACTTTCCCTTATAGAAAAATTAGCCCGTGTGCTAGAAATGTTAACTTATTAAAGCACTGTAAGCATCTAGAGTGCCACTTGACTTTTTAAAAGATACTCAGACAACACAACTGAATTCTAAAAGCTCGAAGAAGAATATTCCAACATGACCATGATAACAACTGGCTTATGCCACAGCATATTTAGTGGTTCAAGCACATTTTGGTAGGAGAATGGCATTTTCAAAATGGAATATTAATGGCATACCAAAAATCCTCTTCAAAAAACAGAATAGGCTTGAGCTATTCAGATAAATAAACTTTTTGAATTCAAACACTACAGATTTTAACACAAAGACTTCAAGCAATTCTACTCATCTCCATTAGAAAGACACAAAGTGGCACTTACTGGTATAGTACAATCCCATTTTGAAGGCATGTAATGTTCTGAATACATGAAAGAACAATAATGGTATACAAAATACGATTGCATAAATTACGTTCCTCACTACCATATGAGGTCCTTTTTAGACTCAAGATAAGAGTTAGTTTTAAGATCCTGAAAAATTATAGAACAGTACATTCAAACACTGAATCAAAAAATTCTTTAGTGGTTCAGAATCCTCTGAGAATGTACTACTAACCAGGAGTAAATCACTTTCTTTAAAAATAACTCAACAGTCCAGCTCCTTTGCCCTTAAGATGATTTTCATCACAGCAGAGTTACCTAAAGTTAAGACGAGCAATCATTTTTTAAAAAACAAGTTTTGTTAATAAAAAATAAAGGTAGACTATACAACACTTTGTAACTGTCCTGGGAAAGAAGTGTTCATAGTGCACAGAGAGAACCCAGATGGCTGTTTCCTGGGCCCAAAGCAATCCTGGGAAGTTTTTACTTGACCTCATTAGACTGTTGCAAAAGGAAGCAATATCCTTCTGTTCCCTCTCAGTGAGGTAGAACAATTGGCCGCACAAACAAAAACCCAGGAGCAGATCTGAAGAAAAAGTAGAGTTCAGGCAAAGCTGCAGAATTACATTTTGATGCCTTCCTGTTGACTGAGTTGTGACAGTGTCTTCTTAATCCGCAAAGCTGTCAGCCTAGCCGCTCCATTAGCATACCAACATTCTCTCATAATTTTAGCCATCACTCTCAGGGCCTACAAGAACATGTAAGAAAAATTATTAATATACACACTACTTTTTCACTGATCTGAGTAAAAATCTTTACCTATCAATTTTCTTCAAAAATTACACACACACATTGTTCTGAGCATTATTTGTAAAGGTAAATGAATGGAAGGATTTTTTTTTTTTTTTTTTTTCTGGCTCAGTGCCTTAAGGGCAAGTCTGGTAAGACATATGGAGCTAGGGATCCAACTGACCTCAAACCTCGAACCTCAAACCTCAAACCTCATATCCTGTGCCTTACTGCATTTGCATAAGCAGGCACTTAAACAACTGAGCTAACTGGCAGGCCCCGTGTAAGGTAAATGAATGGAAATGAGGATTGCTAATAGGGTGACTCGGTCAATCTGAAAAGTGAATCCTAAAACCCAACAATAGGCAAGGCAAGAAGGAATCTGACTCACACTGCAACTCCCTCAAACTGTAAAATTAAGTACATGAAACGTGCAGGGTAAAGCTCAGAATAAAACACAAGGAATGGGGGATAAGCTTACAGAGCTGGAACCCCAGAAACCTGTCTTTTCCCCAAACTTACGCGGGTAGGTAACTATCCACCTACGATCCAATCTGAGAGGAAGAAACATAAGGACCTTGAAAACATGAAGGCAAAACGGAAATATACTAAATATTAAGATTGTAAACTTTCTCCCCCAAACATGGGCAGCACTTTCTACATATTCCTCCAGCCAAAGAATCTTTGGAAATTTGAGCAGCCCAAAAGAAACAATGTAAAGAGTGTCAGTAGTTTCCCAGAAAACAACACAGAAGTCACCTGAAGATAAAATCAATAAGCTCTACCACAAAACAAGAGTTTGTCAGCTTTTAAGCCCTTCTTATACATAAAAAGTCTCATCATACATTTGAGAAAAGTAATATAAAATGGAGAAACTGAAACACAAAAAAAGCAATTTGGAGAAAACAAACTATAGAGAACAACATAACAAAAATCTACCATTAGGGCTAGAGGTATAGGTCAATGGCTGAATGCCCTCTTTGCTAGCATGTACCAGGCCCTGGGCTCCATCCCCATATCACACACACTGTGTATATTTAGTATCTGGAAAGATTTAAAAATATATATATATATACTCTATATTTCATTTTCCTTGGACAAACTCCTTATTCAAAGTTGTGTAAATCCTTGTATTTCATATTTCATGTCTTCCTCAAACATCCAGTTATGAACTAACAATGTTTAGTAATAAATGGCAGTATTTTGAAACCAGTAACTGCTCCTAGAAATTAAAAATGTGAAAGTACAAATGGAAAAAGTAAATAGAAGAATGGCAAGATAAAGGTAATAAAGCTCTTAGATGGTAAAGAAAAAGAAGAGATGAGTAAGATGACAGAGAAGGTATAATTACAGGGCTTCCTCAGTAGGTCTGACATTTAAGTGGTAAGAGTTAAAGAAGCAGGACTGAGGCGGGTAGAGAGGAACCAATTCTTTTCTTTTCTCCTTTCTCTTTTCCTCCTTTCTCCTTTCCTCCTTTCTCCTTTCCCTTTTCCCCTTTTCCCATTTCCCCTTTCCCCTGCTTTCCCTTCCCCTCCTTCCCTTCCCTTCCCTTCCCTTCCCTTCCCTTCCCTTCCCTTCCCTTCCCTTCCCTTCCCTTCCCTCCCTTCCTTTTCTGTGTTTGGAACCTTCCTTCCCTTCCTTTTCTGTGTTTGGAACAGCATCTCATTATGCAGCTTGGACTCATAGTGATCTTCCTGTTTTCAGCCTCTCCAGCACTGGGATTACAGGTGTGTGCCACCATGCCCACCGGACTTGGTAGCCAGCTCTGTGCACCTGGTGGTGGGGCCAGTAAGGCATGTTGTGCTGGGGCTTGAAACCCCAGTCCCTGTGCTTGCCTACACTTGCTTAAGTAGGCACTTAAGTCTGATGAGCTATCTCACCAGCTGAGAGGAACCAATTCAAATACTTCAGGAACACTTCTGTCTTGGTTAATTTTTTCTCATTGCTGAGACAAAATACCCAACACCCAAAATTCAAGAAAGGTTTATTAGCTCACAGTTTATGGAGGTTTTAGTCTTTAATCAAGACAGTGTGGCATGCCCCAGGGGCAACAGTCCAAGGTGGCAGAAGACAGCAAAAGTAACAAGAACAAAAGAGGGGAACAAGCCTCTTTCCTTCCCATATATTGTGAGCAGGATACCCCCACCCAGGGGGCATGTAGCACTCACACAGTCTCCCTGCCCTCCTCTTACACAGCTCAGGTTGAATACAAAGTAAGGGCCCTGGCCCCTGCTAAGTCACTTAGTTAACCTAAATTTCTCAAGTTGACACAATGAACATCAGATCCAAGAAGGAGGAATGGAAATGGAAGAGAGGCAAGAGACTATTAAGATGAAGGATGAGGGACACTGTAAAAGCTGTATATCTGATCTTAAGAGCAACCACTCCAGACTGGAAACAGAAGGCTCTCGAGGAGACTTATTTAGGTATTCTTTCAGTTTCTTATTTTTAATGTGTTTCAACTATGCCTCATGAAAATTCTAAACGTGCTGTATCTGGGCTGGATAGTTCATTTGGCTGGGAAGTAGGTAGTACAATTTTGGTATTAGAATCCCTATGAAGTACTGTATTATTTTAAGACATAAAATCAACTATTAAAGTGATCAGCTTTTTACATCTAAGCTATAAAACTTCAACCTGTTTCACTAATACAATAATAGTAGCAGTAGCAATTACAAGTAAGAAAATATTTCTAAAGCTTTTTCTCAGAGCTGGGAATGAAAAGCTTGTATTGCTGAACAACATTTTCCTCAAACTCCTGGTTAATGGATATCTGGGCATCTGAAGCTGTTCTGTAATCATTTTAGTGAGTTGTTCATTTTACAAAGGGATGTTGAGTTCTACAGAAGTGAAATGACCTATATAAAATCCAGACCCGCCAGACTTGTCCAGAACATCAGCCTCCTAATTCCTGTCTTGTACTCAGGGTACTATTCTGGGCTGCCCTAGCTGAAGTACGGAATTCACCTACTTCCCTTGGCACAGCTAACACTTGCCAGATATGCTGAAGGCCACTGCAAATGCTCCATGGTCCTTTTAAGGTGCTTACAACTGAACATGAAAACCAAATTATTTTACTTCTACTCACTGGTTTGACTGCTATTAAAAAAAAAAAAAAAAAAATCAACAAAAGAATTCTTGTTTTCCCTCAAAAAAAAAATTAAATAAATAAATTTCTACTTAACAAATAGAAACAGTTTAGAAAATGGCCTCTTATAAAAAAGAAATACTCACTTCACAGCTCTGCCATCTGTTTGGAATATTTGGCCTCAGCTTCTGTTCACAAACTACTTTTCTCATTTCTTCAACTGATGGATCAGAAGGTACAAGATCATAGTAAGGCAGCTGGTAATCTTCATGAATTCCTGTATTAGTTTTAAAAAAAATTACTTTGAAGAATTTATATAGTTATGCTAAATCATGTAAGCAGAACAAGGCTGGCAGTTTTCATTATTTCATCCATATCTACATCAACCTTCCCACTACTGGGCATGTACCTTCAAACTCAATAGTGCCATGAGCTCAGCACAAGGTCTTTTTAAATGATGGTTAACTGTGATCTTTGATGACCAAGATGGCATTTTCTCCTATTAGCCCACTGTGTAGCAAATGTGTGAGCTCAGTCTCTCCCTCGGTATAATTCTACATGGCAAGCCTTAAGTGCAAGTCCTTCTGCTTGCATCTGTCAATAACATGTTCTATTTGCTACAATACCAAAACATATTCTGCCCCTCACTGCCTCAAAGAACTGAGGTCCTAGATCTTAGCCTGGCTCCCACAGCCTAAGCCAGTTTCTCAAGTAAACAGAAACAAGTGCTAGATGTAAAAATGAAAGCTGAAAATTAAGAAACTTAAAAAGTAATACAATTGCCACTGCATTAATCTCCAACAATCACCTAGAGAAAATAATCAGTTAAACTCAAAGAAATGAAGTTGACCCAGGTACATGCTACAAACAGTTTCCTAAATGGCCTTCTGAGGGGACCATCCACTTTAACTACAGACCAAGGAAACAGGGCTTACGTTCTGATGCTTCCCAAGACTCAGATGGAAACAGGAGAACATGCAAGAATTAGAGCATGCCAAACCTCACTCCAGGTTTTCTCTGACACTCTCAGTGACACCTGTTAGTCTGTTGAACTATGAAGTTTCACTGAGTGAAGAAGAGGTAATTCCTTAACAACTTCTGCTTAGGACAAACTGTTGGGGAAAGAGAGATCAATTTACCACCAATGGAGCATCGACGAGCTATTTCCCAGAATACTAAGCCCATGGCATAGATGTCAGCGCGTTTAAAGGATTCAAAATGTTTCATATTTATGGAATCATCTAGAACTTCAGGGGCCATGTACCTAAAAAAGAAGCCAGTATTTTATTTTACTGAATGGTAGCCATGGTTTTTAAATGTTTCATACATTTCCTTTTACTCCTGAAAACAGAATTTAAAAGCACAACCACGATTTAAGTTTGCCCCTTAGAGCATGGTTCTACTATTTGAGTAAGTGATTCACACTCATAAAAATTTCTCCATGTACATGAAGTACACAGTAAAAAGCATCCACTACTGCCACAGTGGTAACATCCAGCCACTAATTTGTCAGACACACACACACACACACACACACACACACACAAATTACATAACCAGGATATTAAACTGAAAAGTATTAAATATCCACATTAGTTTTCACATTAATGATATTAATACCACAAAATGTTCAAATGACAGTTTTATGCCATGTGTGATCTTGGTTTCCAATGAAAGGTACACCTATAATAGGTACAGTGGTTATAAATACCCTAATGTGTACCATATCATGTACTGTGCAGGGACTATACACTTTAATGCAGACATCTTTTTACTATTATTAAACGGGAGCTAGGATATACTACTCCAGGGAACAACACAACATATAAAAATGAATGACAGTAGGCACACTGATATTACATTATAAAGTTTCAAAAACCCTATTAATTTTTAGCCCACAAAGATGTGCAACAAACACTGTGGAGGGTCCCTTAGCCAATCAAGAGTTTTGAAAGTCTCTCCACTGAACCCAGAATTCATAAATATAATTTTGATAGGCTAAAGTCGTTGATTATTTCCAAGGTCAAGGAAGTAGTTAGTTGTAAAGAAATGTAACAACATGATGTAATTAAGTAAAGCAAGTGCTTTTGGGTTAGAAGTCTCAGCTCTTCAGCTTACCATTTATATAAAGGTAGTCACATTACTTAACCTACACTAGGTTGTTTTCTTATCTGAAAATCAATGGTAACAACACCTATCTAATTAGGTCCTTTTGAGAACTTATGGATTCACTGAATATTCATTGAAGATCTACTACATAGGGATTAGGATGCTGGGAATACAAGGCTGCTCTGAAGCAGCTTACAATCTAATAGAATACACAGACCTATGCTAAATGCCTCAATGGTCCAAGTTCAGCATGCTATGAGCCCTTGGTAGGGATACGCAAGACTCCTGAGGACTAGAAAAGGCTTCCTATGAAAAAGGAAAGGTGTAAGTCAAGAAAGAGTATACAGGAAAGTATACTTTAGGACATAGCGCATACACAAAAGTTCTAAGGAAGAGAGAAAGCCATATTTTTAGCAACTGAAAATATGAAAACAGTTGACCTACCTATAGCAGTGTTTGACTATGACTTTAATGAGGCAGTATGCTAAATAACCTACTAAGACACCTGGCATGTATTAAATACCCTACAAACATTGGTTGTTCTGTTACAGTTAACATAACTAATTGATACACTGAATACCATTTATTCACAAGTGTACCTTTTCGTTCCCACTCTGTGATTTGGAGCAATATCAATTGTATCTGTGGCTGAATCATGTCTCACTGCCAGTCCTAAGTCTGCAATGCAGCAAGTCCCGTTCTTCTTCACCAAGATATTCTTTGATTTCAAATCTCGGTGTGCGATGGCTGGCTTTCCTAAAGAATCAAAAATTAAATATAATTATTTAAATAATAATCGTAATTCTACCTTTTAGGTTCAAAGGCCTCTCTTCTTGTCCTAGTATGAAAGCATTTCACTCAGCATGAAAAGGAAATAGTAAATCACTATACCAAACACTGCTAAATTCCATTTTTTTTAAAGGAAGGGCAGAAAACAAGATGATTCATAAGATGATGCTAACATAAGGTAAGCGTGAAGACTCAAAGACTAGGGGTGAAACTGTTGATGTTCACTGATATTTAATAAATTATTTACAAGTCACTGATTGACAATCCAACTTCAGAACCAAGTATACAGATCATTTCCCTTTTTAATCATTCCAAGAATGCACTTAGCATTAAAGATATTGTTTAATACTAACTACTAGAAAAAATACTGTTAACAATAATAATTACAAACTGATGACAGAAAGTTATGATTTTTGGAAAACCAGTCTGGTAATTCCTCAAACCATTAAACCAAGTTACCATATATAATACAATTATTTACTCCTTGGTATATATTCATGATAACTAAAAGCACACATCCATATAAAAAACTTGGAATTGCCGAGTGGCACAGCGCCTGCTTGGGTTCAATTTCTAGTACAAAAACAAAACCTGGAACTATTGTACACTGCAAGAGTATTTATGATAACCAAAATTGGAAACCACCTACATTTATTAGTTGATGAGAGGATACATAAAATATGGTGTATAGGTCCACACAAAAAGACTTATTACTTAGTCATAAAAAATAATGGTATACTGATATACGCTACAACTTAGGCAACATGCCTAGTGAAAGAAACAAATCATAAAAGATTATATATCCCATGGTTGCACTTATGTGAAATGTCAAGAACAAGCAATGTTTAGAGACAGAAAGCAAATTAGTGGTTGTCTATGGCTTAAGAGTTTAGGGAGGAAGGAGAATAACTGATAATTGCTTCAGGGTTTCTTTTTTTAAAAATTTATTTATTTGGGGGGGCAGCTCAGCCCACTAGGGGGCGGGGCTGGCTGGCATGTGGTGCTGGGGGATTGAACAGCGGTCCCTGTGCTTTGCTAAGCTTGTTCTAAGTAGGTGCTTTAGACCACTGAGCCATCTCACCAGCCCCTGCTTCAGAGTTTCTAAAGTAATGAAAATGTCTTAAAATTAATTTGTGATGACAGTGCACAACTGTATTTCAAAAACAATGAAATATACATTTCAAAAACAAAAACAAAAACAAAATAGGTGATATTACAATATGCAAAAGTAACTCAAAAGAGCTGTTCTCAAGAACAACACAGAGCTACGTTGTAGACCACCTGCTAACTACTAGAAAAAATGCTGTTAACGATAATAATTACAAACTGATGACAGAAAGCTATGATTTCTGGAAAACCAGTCTGGCAATTCCTCAAACCACTAAACCAAGTTACCATATATAATACAATTATTTACTCCTTGGTATATATTCATGATAACTAAAAGCACACATCCATATAAAAACTTGGAATTGCCGAGTGGCACAGCATAAGAATCATCTTGTTTATATGAATCATCTTGTTTTCTGCCCTTCCTTTATAAATAGGTGACTTACAATATGCAAAAGTAACTCGAAAGAGCTGTTCTCAAGAACAACACAGAGCTACGTTGTAGAACACCACATGTCGCAGAGAGGGAGCAAGGGAGCCACCAGAGAGCAAATGGACAAGAGTTAAACCAGAGGATCAATCAGCATCTGATTTCCTACATGACACAAATATACCACAGCGTAAAATTTCTATTTGTAAAGTTAGAGCCTTCATACAAATGAGTAAGAAGGGTAAGACTTTAAGAAAATAACACAGCTATTAAAAAATAAAAAAGCCTAAGGTATGCCGGTGCATGCCTGATAACCCCAGGACTCGGAAGGCTGAGGCAGGAGGACTACTGCAAGTTCAAGTCCAGCCTGAGTTACATAATGACTTCAAAGTTATACTGAACTACATACATACATAGCAAGACCCTGTCGATAGATAGATCAATTGATCGATAGATACATTGACAGATATTCTAGGTTCACGGGATATTAAAAAGTTGTTTTAAGATTTGGAGGACAGGGGCCGGGGAGATGGCTCAGTGGAATAAGCACTTGCCTGGCAAGCGCAAGGCCCTGGGTTCAATCCCCAGTTCCACCAAAAAAAAAATAACAAAAAAAAAAAAAAAAAAAAAAAAATTTGGAGAACAAACAAAACTTCCTAATTAATTTATCAACTATCAAACTATAGCAAATGATCTTATTTCAGTGTTGAAAATAATTACTGGGTACCAGATAGTATTTGTATATCCTATCTTAAAAACATTTTCTTACTTTGTTTGATATGACATATAAAAATATATTCTGAGACTGATTTCTTAAACTCTGATCCTCGAAAACTATAAGGTCAAACACTACTTTTTTAAAAATGAGTCTATTTACTGATTTTTGCTGTGTACAATAGTTACATATATTGTAGAGAGTTAATACATACACATACATCTTAATTCTTTTTTTCTCTTTTTCTTTTGTGTTTTTGTTTTGGTTAGTTCCTTTCTGTACTGGAATTGAATTCATGGCCTCATGCTTGCCAGGCAGGCACTGTGCCACTGAGCTACATCTCCATCCCTAATTCTTTCTCCATCGCCTATTCCTCATGTGCCTCCTTGCTCCTTCCAATTCTTGGTGCTCTTCTCATCTGCAAAAGGTCTATTTGCATTTTCTGTTCAGTTTGTTTCACTGTCTTCTGCTCACCTTCCTCCCTTTCCCTCTATCTTTTGCTCCTCTCACATTTGAAGTAGATCTCCGTACTTCTTAACATCTATTATTTTGCTGAATGCTAATTGTAAAAACTCACAAAAATATCAGTGTGGTTACAGTAATCAGAATTTTTAAGCAAATCCCCACATTCCTAAACCTGATGTTCTCATCTAAAATATCCATTTTAAATATCTCCAGTTAAGCTGACTTTTAATTCTCAATAGATATTAGATTTCATGGGAATGTAGAGCTTATTGAACCTGTTTAAAGAATTACCTTGAGTACCAACTATCTCCATGTGAAGATGGGCAAGACCACTTGCTGTAGACAGAGCAAGTTTAATCATTCCTTCCACAGTAACTGTGTATCTATTCAAGTAATCAAAGAGGGACCCATGCTCATGATAATCTGACACCAACCAGAGTTGAGTCCATGTACCATTGTCTGAAAAACAGAATAATAATGTTTTAGTTGGGTTAAATGTTTATGATTTATTCAAAAGTTACTCTATTTTACTCTCAATCCTGAACCATACAACTTCAACAAGATACTACCTTAAATTTGTTTCCTTCACATTTTCTTGTATATTGTTTATCATATACTTTCATAGACAGTCCCCTTATATCCACAGTAAGACCCTTACTCTACAGACAAGGCAATATAATTAACCCTATTTAAGAGGTAATAATAACCTACACAGACAGTAACACAAACAATAACTTATACAGATAGTAGCAGAGTTGTGGGATGCAAAGGCCCAAAAGCCAGATCAGATTAGGTACTTCTGTGGCTGTTTCTTGTGCAGGGGCTGGGGGAGCTGGGGGGATGAGTGAGAGCCCAGTAAGGCCATAGTTAGGAATAGAATAGTATGGGACAAAACTGACATGAACTTCAGTTAGAAGTGATGGACTCATGACAAGCTTTAGAGACAGAAGATGCTAGATAAGAAGATTATGATTCCAAAGTTGCTAACTTAGAAAAACAAAACCGGTGTTACTTTTGACACATGGGAAAGCTGTGATGAAAACTAAAGTGTCAGGAAAAGGTTGAGAAATCCGAGACTGAACCCAGTTTTATACAAAGTGATTTTGAACCTGAACAACTAGAAACATAGCTCCTATAAGTTCCCTTTAGAAGTTGATACATAAATTTGAAATGTGTTTTTTCACTAGGAATAATGGTAAAGATGCTAGCTAGGTTCCTAGGCTCAACTCTACAAGTAGATGAAATACCACATACTTAATTAAATTATGACCAAAACCCAGTATAACATTAAGAGCAAAATTAAATTAAAAGAAACATACTTAAGTCATTCTGACCTGAACTGGAATCCATGGCTTGCCTGTTACTGATTATGTGGCCTCAACAAGTATCTAAACCAGTGGGTCTGCTGCTTCTTTCATACACGAATAATATCTTACTTTGTAAGGCTTTAAAAACAGAATACAGTAATGGATTTTTTTTTTTTTAAGTAGATAGTATAGTGCTCTTGGCTTGTGCGAATTTAAAAGGTGCTGTTTCCTTCCCTATCACTTATAAAGCAAAAGCAAAAAAAAAAATTAAAAACCCACACTAACAAAAAATAACCTGTGTATTTTGAAGGCTGTTACTTGGAAAAGGAACTAAATTTAGGAGATACAAACACTTCAGATTCTGAGGGAGAATTTTGGTACTTTCAAAAGGACTTAAAGAGACTACTGTTGTTTAGATCTAAAAACCCCCAAGTCTCATGTGTTCAGAGGCTGGCCTTTTAGAAGTGACTGTACCATGGGACACTATACTTGTCAAAGGATTAAACTACTAATGAGTTCCTAGCCTAGGTCTGTTCAGAAGAGATGGGTCATTGAGGGCATGACCTGGAAAGGTGTATTCTTGTCCAGGTTTCCTCTGCCAGGCCCTTACACCATGCTGTTTCTGCCAACTAACTATAACCAACCTCTGAAACTATGGCCAAAACAAACCTCTCTTCCACTAATACCGAAAATGGGTATCAAGAAGTGAGGCTGTTGCTATGACTACCTGACCACAGGACTCAGAAGCCTTAGGAATTGGTCTGTGGGTTGGAAAGGTTAGAGAAGCCCTACAACACAATAAGCAGAGCCTGATGGACAATTTTATTTGGAGCTCAGAAGATCAAAATGTTGAATGGAATGTAAACAATAAATGGCAAGGCCCCCCGCCCCCCGCCGGTTTTAGTTAGGAATGAGGATTCTATTGGGAAGGACTATAGGCCAAGTGTGTTACACTCTAGGAAAAAATTTGTCAACATTTTATCCACGTCCTAATACCTTGTATCATGCTGAATTTAATAGGTGATAGACTAATTAATCTGATAGAGGAACCTTCAATGCAGCCCAACATTCAGACTGTGGCATGGGTACAAGCTGACTACTTTTAGCCAGACTTACCATGAGCACCAGGGTAAAAAGCAGACCCACAGGGTATGAAAATAATGTGATCTGACCAGAAAAAAGCACCTATAATGTTGATGCCAATGACAGTGTGATTGGTGAAAAAATTAGTGTTATTAAAGACGCCAAATCTTTGCCTTGGAACAGTACAAAAGATCCCTTAATGGCATCTTAGGAAATAGACCTCACACACTGCAGGCTCAAGTTTGGAAAAGAACAGATGGTTTAAGATTTTTGCTGTGAGAAGAGGATCCCTGGACAAGCTGATCATTCAGGACTACCTAGGGAAGTGTATCCCAAAGTTCTACACACCCAGAGGCCACTGCAGCCATAGTTTATGGGGGCCAGGATACTGTTTGAGCTAATGGCAAATTTTAGTATCACCCACATGATTTTTTCAGGCAGCAGAATAAGCGTTGTGGGGTCATGGAAGCTTCCATCCAGACTTCAAAGGAAAGCCTGAAATGTTAGGCCATATTTCTCTGAGGTAACTACTAAACTGTAAGAGTGAAGCCAAAGGTTCAGTGGAGACCCCAGAAAGTTAGACATGCCAGGAATGCAGAACATCTGCTAAGGAAAACCACAGGCAGTAAGCAGTCAGCAAAAGAGGGGAGTGGGGGGGGGATGGGGACAGACACAGCAACCTAGCAAGGTTGCAAGGGTGGGGCTGCCCAAGCCCTCTGAGGCTTACATCTCAGCACAGGTGCTGGACATAGAGCTACAGGATTAAATTGAATTTTATCCTGCTGGGTTCTGGTCCAGTTCCTTTCTCTCCCCCATTCTTCACTTTAGGAATGGAAATGTTTACCCTATACTACTGTACACTGGAAGTATTTAACTTTCTTGCTGATTTATATAGGACCTCACAGGTAAGAGTTTGCCTTGAGTTTTGGAAAAGACTTTGGACTTGGGGCTTTTTACCAGTGCTTAAATATTTGGTGACTCTTAAGGCAAACTAAATGCATTTTGCATGGGATACACTAAGTCTTTTGGGAGCCAGAGGCACAGTGATCTGATCTAAAATTGTGCCCCCAAAAGTCTCATAGGTTTAAAGGTCAGATTTTTGGAAGATGAGTGGATTATGGAGTCACTATACTCCTCAGTGGATTAATTCGCTCATGAGTTTCTAACTGAATGTGCTGTTTAGAAGGTGGGTCTTTGTCAGAAGAGGTGGGTCACAGGGGTACGACCTGAAAGGGTATGTTCATGTTCCTGGCTTCTTTCTGCTTTCTGTCTGGCTGCATGAATTGAGTAACTTTCCTCTAACATGCCCTTCCACCTGGCTATTTCTATGGAGCCAGCCAATGAAAGACTGAAACCCTAAGCCAAAATAAACCTCTCCTCCTTAAACTGGGGTTTCAGCATTTTGTCAAAGCCACAGTAAAGTGACTAATACAGAGACTAATGATACTGTTCTTCATAAATTATAGAAATTGACTATCTAAAATTAAATCTCTTTCCCGAGATACAGATATCACTACTTTATATGCATGCTTATTAACTATGACTGAATTTTGAAAGGTCACAAATACAAGAAATAAAGAGTAGATGAAGAAAATCAGAGATTTTTCTGAGGCAACCAACTAGATGCAGAGGACGGTTATAAGAGGCCATGCATTGAAAGAGTTGTCTGAAATGGAATTAAGTCAGAAGGATGAAGTTAAAGGAAAAAGGAACTAGAGTGGAAGGGCTGGATTCTGAGCAACGTATATTAACCCGACAAAAAAGAAAGGTTTGAGAAGATTCATTAGGGTCGGCTAATTCCTATAATGCCCACCAGATGACAGCATTCACTTGGTCGCTGCTTGAACAATGTGAAAGCTGAGGAAACATGCACCAGCATTTTGTGCCCATGTGTTTGAGACCTACAATGTGCCTAACATAGGCACTAGGTAAAGTTCAGGCTTCAAAACGTCAATCTGAGTCTCATCACCATAGCAGTTTCAAAACATAAATGTAAGTAAGTCCTTTAAAGGAAACAATTACTGTAAAGCCCTCTTTAAAATCATTAAGAAGATTGAGGGTGGTGGCACGCGCCTGTAATCCCAACTCTTGGGAGGCTGTAAACAGGCAGATCACTACTAATCTAGTAGTGAGACCCTGAACACCCAGCAGACTCTCCCCTAAAATACAAAAAGAAAGGAAGGAAAAAGATGACTACAGGTCTGGCCATGGCAAAGCTGGGAAATATACTTCATTCAGGGTGAGGATGGTCAGTCATAACATGAGTCTTTGATGAAAACGGTAGAAACGGAAATTGTGAACATGTAGTTATTAACTGAAGCCAAGAAAGCAGGTGAGAGAGTCTAAGGTTATTGCTAGCAATCATTACTCATCTCAACTAATGTGGATTTCTTTCTTCTTTTTTTTTCGGGGGGGTGGGTGGGTTAGGGGATGAATAAGGTCTTGCTATGTGGTTCAGGCTGGCCTTAAACTCATTACATTCCCCAAGCCAGCCTCAACCTTGCAGCAATCTTTCTGCCTCAAGCCTCTCCAGCGCTAGGATTACAAGTGTGTGCCACCATGCCCAGTCCAGCCTCCTCTCTTCTTAGGCATCTGATCTGACCTAGCTCTTGTACCTGTGCTGACAGGCAAGAAAGTGTTACCAATGGCAAGGTGGTTAGGAAGAAATTATTTCTTTTAAATGAGTTTACTTAAAAAGATTAATCTACTGGTAAATGCAAGGGCCTAAATTCAATCCCTATTTCCGCCAAAAAAAAAGAGATTAATCTATTTAGCCATAGCAACTCAGAACATGCAATGAGCTGGGAAATTTGGGATTTCTTAAACCTTACACTTGCCAGGAAGGTACTGTGCCACTGAGCTATATGCTGGGAAGTCATTCTTACTCTCTTCATAAATAAGGACATTGGTCTATGCTAAAATTCTGTACTGGTTATGAAGAAATGAAAAGGAAATAAATACATGAGTTCCTTCTACCTCCAAATTTTAAGCAAACAATTTATAATTTTTTTCATATAACACGACTATACTCAACTAACTGTCCAGACCTAAAATAACAAAAATACATGGCCTTCTTTTATAGCTCTTTTGCATTTTGTATACCAACTGGAGATTTAGGAGCTTTACTTAAAAATCTTTAAGAAGTTCTTATTTCTTAATAGATCTCATATGTGTAACAAACATCTATTTCTCACCAAATGTGACAATATTTAGTAGTTTTATGTGTAAAAAGGTTTAACTGGACTTATACTCAATATAAGAATAAACAAATGTTACTGACCTTTATTGTCTGCTGCTATAAATCCCAGGATGTTTTCATGGCGTAACATTACAGTTTGATAAATCTCTGCCTCACGGAACCATGAACGTTCTTCTCTAGAGGAGAATATCTTAACAGCAACTTCTTCTCCCCGCCACTTTCCTCGCCAAACTTCTCCAAATCGACCTTTGCCAATGCTTTCTTGTAACACAATTGTTCTTGCAATTGTTCTCTGAACAAGCAATGGTAAACCTAAATGGTATCAAACACAATCAACAAAAAGTAACCCCGACAAGTATTGCTCTTAAAAGTTCTAGGTTTAAGGAACTTATAATTTCATTGAGGTTAGAGTAGGCTTTTTAAAATAAGTTGAATTTTGACAGTCCTTCACAAAATGTATAGGATCAAAGGAAGAAAAGGAAGTAAGGTGTTTAGGTGGGAGGTATATTCAAATAAAGGCAGGAGGTATATTAAAATAAAGGCAGAAGAAGGAAATGTATCATGTATGTTTCAGGGCCAGCCCAACTTATCACTAAGTATGTTATGTGGCACGGCAGTGGAAGAGAATGTGGGCTGTCATCAAAGTCTTGAAGACCAGGCTTGTTAGGACCAAAAAGAGCTGTAAAATAAAGGACTCATTAAGAATTTAGTTTTTCAAAGGACCAAAATGGGAGGGAAATACTTTCAAAATCTCATTTTAGAAAGATGAATCTGGTAACAGGGAGGAAAAAATAAACTCTTCTCAAAACCTTCTATAGGGCCACATCATGTACTTAAAGGTATACTGAAGAGCCAATTTAGGTTTAAGACTTAAACAAATAATAGTAAAAATAGGCTAACAAAACAAAGAATTTTTTGTCTTCCCCTTCATCAATGATTCTAAATTGGAGTCAAAATCAAAAACCAAGCTGAAACTAAATTAGATCTCTATTCTCTATTTTACTCTTTTATACCTTTAAAACAGCTTGGGAGAAAGCTTCAGTATTAAAATTGGACCTCCAAAGCATCACATACAATGAACAACAAAAATAAGACCTAAACAACAAGCATATATTACAAAGCATCATAAACATGCACAAGACATAATGAACACCACTGGCTTATCTTCATTCTTTTAAAAAATTGGCATAAACTTTACAATCTAATTAAATGCTTAAATTGGGCACATCACAACCTGTGATTAAAATCAGAGCAATAACCATTATGTTATTTCCAAGGTTTGAGCTACTATAACCCATTTCTTCGCTATTGTCCCTGTAGTTTCCAACTTAAAAATAGACTATAAGAGGTAGAGATAAGGCCTTTCCTCAAATATGGACATCTTCAGAACATCTGAATTCAAAACAGAAAATGCTTAGTTTTTCCTTTTCCTCAATGAGTGAGAGAACTAAAAAGAAAATTGTGGAAAAAAATCTTACTTATTAACATGCATGGGCCCTCTGTACAAGGTGACAAATGGCTTTATAATGACCATAAGGGAAACAGATGGCCTTTTCTGCTATTACTCAATAGAAAATTGCTTCTGCTACGTAAGTACTTAAATCAGGGAAAGGAGGCCTTAAATTAAGCTGGTTTGGGTATAATGCAGCAAACCGATGCTGTAAGTCAGTTTTCTTCCAAATATTATGAGTAAGAGTAACACCTGTCATTTGGATATAAGTCTCAATTTACCAAGTGTTTTCACACCAACATCTTGTCTCACTTGAAATACACAACAGTCTAATAACATGCACAGAGCAGGGTTCATCACTTTCATTTTAAAGATGAAATAACTCAAGCATGAGACATCAGCTAACTATCCAAAGCTATAGAGCTAGCAAATAATGTAGATACACAGAGGACAGATGAGAAAGCTGCTTTTAGGCAATTTAGAGAGGTATGGTCCATTAAGAAGTTAAATGTCAATGAAACAGAAAAATTTCATTTTTGCATTATATCTACAGTTTAAAAGGTAAACAAACATATCTATTCAGAAATGAACTGGGGCCGGGGAGATGGCTCAGTAGAATAAGTGCTTGCCTGGCAAGCTCGAGGGCCTGAATTCAATCCTCGGTTCTGCGAAAAAAAAAAAAAAAAACTGAACTGCCATCTATCCCAGTGTCTTAATTGTTTGGGTAGGCTTATGGGCATGAGCTGCTCCTTTGATTTCCCTGAGTGTAAGTTTGGCAATAAGAGAACAGGTCTAAAGGATAAATTCCAAATGAACAGTAGCCATTCTAATTTTCTGTGATTTTGGTCTTTGCTTATCAAAAGATTTGAGTCAGGTAAATTACAAGAAAATGTTTCTTGGGGAGCCATTTGTACTACCTCAGAATCAATGGCAAACCCTCTTGTCTACCACTCCTGCCCAAATAGCATCATATCTGCAGTACTGTGACTGTTCCAACTCAGCCCAACCTTTCCCTCTCTCACCAGTCTCAGGAATACCTATGTTGCCCTAAGAGATCTGGACTCGTGGACAAGATTGATATACTGTAGGGGACAGGAGAAGTGCTCATTGACTGCCTACATATGGTCAAACCACAGAAGGTTTCAGTTCATAGAATCAGTTTCTATATTCTCCAATCTGTTTTCATTATGTATATTTTCAAATCTTTACTTTATCCATGAATTTAGCATTTATCTGAAACTGGTGTATATTTTTCAAAGGATATAAAATATCTTTTAAAAAATTCTAACACAGCGCTTAACTTTATTATCAATGTACCTATTCCATATTTCTGATAGAAAAGAGAGCCCAAAGAGGCAATATGGTTTAACCAAGGTCATAGAGCCAATCAATATTTCAGCTTGTATAACAATCTAGATCTATTGATTCAGTGTCAAATTTTGAAATCATAGGCATAGTGGCATTGTTCCTTTCTTAGTCTCCTTCCAAACCACATGCATGAAAAAGTAAAACACAATTCTCCCACAGTTTAAAAATGAAAGCTGGGTTTAGTGGCACATGCCTGCATTCTCAGTACTCTGCAAGGCTGAGGCAGGAGGTTCACAAATCTGAGCCCAGCCCAAGCAATATATAATTGCATGACTCCAGTATAAGGCTCAACCCCAATAAAAACTCTACCGAAGGTTAAGTACTGCTATGCCAACATCCAGCTCAGGACAACTATGACACACTGATCCCACAAAGATCAATAAATTGAGAAAAGCAAACATTACAGGGGCCACAGAACCATAAAGTTAATTACATGATGTAGTTCATTTTTTTTTTCTGGAGCAAAAAATTATTGAGAGTTCATTAGTTTGATAAAAACCAGACCTGATCTAACAATAGCAATTTCATATTTAAAAAGCAAATAACTTTCTCAATTCCAAATATACTTCTTTCATGCCTGCTTTCACATACAAGAATAAGACTTCCACAATCCTGAATAGAATGGGTAGCTGCAGATCATTTGAACACCTTGCACTTCAGCCTCACCTTAAGTTGTTCTACTTTCTATCTCGCAGACATGAGAAACAAGATTTTATAGCCAAGAATGCTTTGAAACTTAAGCCAACTGCAAGGCTGACTTACTGAATTGTTTTAACAGTAAAAATTCTAATTTACACTAAACTAGCCACAGTCAGATTTAGACCAAACTGAAAAACTTTTTTGGCTGAGACTTGGGCCATACCATTCTCACTATCCCAAGTTTTAACAAATTAAGCCAACCAATTGCTTAACCAATTAATAAAATAAATGCCTCAAGTTAATTTTGACAAGTCTTAGAAAAAAGGAGAAACAATTTCATTACCTGATCCAGACCCCGATGTTGTCATATCATAAATTAAGTCTTTTAACGTAGTACCCTCTGAAATAAAAGGGCGATCTAATGAAGGATCTTCTTCATTTGGCACTCGATGGTGAATGACAGTTCGGTTATGGCAGATATAGACCATCAACATGAGTGAGATGCACACAAAGCAGACTGGTCCAGCAATGACAGCTGCCAGCTCCACGGGACCAAGGCCAGGTGACTGCTTTTCTGGAAAAGGGCCTCAAGTGAAATAAACATCAACAACAACAAAACACTGTAGGTAGCATCCACATATCTTTATTCCACATCTCCTACAACTGCCCACAGACCACCCCTAGCCTCATACGTCAGAGCAGATCACAAGACTCAAAGCCAGAACAAGCCTATCACTCAGTCTCCTCTTGCTGGCTCTCTTTCATGATCACTACCACTGTCAGCACCCTCTAATGCTTCTTGTGTCCCTACCAATTATCCAGTTTAAAAACTAAGTCAGCCAGCACCAATACCCCAGGTCCTCCCCATCTGTCACTTCAGGTTACCAGAAAAGAATCCAATAATCTAAAACAGCTCCCACTAATGTCTTTTAAAAATCATCATTTTTTTCCAAAGCACTTTTTAGCTTGTCTCCCTTATTTCAAAGCTAGTAGATGCTTATGGGAGGGGAGAAATGTATGAATACAAATAAGCAAGAAGCTTTAAAAATTTATGTTCCCTCACCATCACCAAAAAACCTACATTTTAGTAGACAAGCCTCCACAATTTTTTAAAGGCAATACACAACAAATTTTTTTACAACAGAATTTTCCACACATTAGAGAATCCCAGCCCTTGGGAGGCTCAGGCAGGTGAACTGCTGTGAGTTCAAGGTCAACCTGGGTTACAAAGTGAGTTCGAGGCCAACCTGAACTGCATAGTGTGACGCTGTTTCAAAAAGACCTCCCCCTTAAAATTTCTGTTTATAAACACTTCTTAAATTATTTTAATCATATAAATTTTAAATCCCAGATCATTTATTATCTTATATCTTAACAATTAACATTAAATTTTTCTCAGAACCATATTAATCAGTTTTTTGATATTCATTCTGAGCCCAACTAGTTCACTATTCACCATCATTTTTTATATCAATGTTTCCCATTCTTGAGATCTTTGTTTGTATTAATTTTTCATCATAAAAAATCTATTTCTAGTCTTTTTTTTTTTCCTTCAGTGAAAGTACATATGGGTCCTTACATGGTGAAGACTTAATTATTTAAAAGATAAATCCAGCATGGTAGCACATGCCTGTTATCCTACCACTTGAGAGGCTGAGGTAGGAGGATCTCCAAGAGTTGAAGGCCAGCCTGGGCTATACAGTAAAACCTCACCTCAAAAATCAAAAAACAAAATGAAGCAAAACAATAATATGACTATTGCCTTTGCATATGAAAAATCTCAGCCTAGTTCAAAATACCATGTCCACCCTGCCCTCTGCTACTTAAAAAACAGAACACCACCCAATGTCATAGTACATGCTTGTAAGCTCAACACTCTGCCAGGCTGAGGAAGAGGAATTCCAAGCAAGCACAGCCTGAGCAACTTAATGATTAGCAAAACCTTGTCTCAAAATAAAAAAAAAAAATTTTTATTACAGTTTGGGGATAATACGGTTGGGGATATACCTCAGTATTGAAGGCCTTGGGTTCAATTTCAAGTTCTAGATACAAACACACAAAAAGAGGGCAGAAAATCTGAATGTATTTTGCCTTTTATGAACAACCAAGGGCAGGAATATAGCTTAGCCATCCAGCACCTGCCTGACAAGCTCAAGGTGCTGAGTTTGAGTCCCAGCACCAAAAAAAAAAAAAAAAAGACTGGCATAAGTAACCAGTATTTATAGTCACTAAATGATTGTGTGTGTGTGTGTGTGTGTGTGTGTGTGTGTGTTTTAATTCCTAAATGTGCTATTTTAAAAATAAATATTTGGACATTTTTTCATTAGTTATGCCTGGTAATCTCTCTTTTGTACTTGTTTCATTTTCTGGAATTTTAATAATCTATTAAATCACTTAGATTTATTCTTTTAATTTGCTTACTAGCTCCCTTCTTCTCTAAACTATAACACAATTTCTATAGCTTGACTATAGAATTATAGCATCTATTCTGCTGTTGCACTCAAGTGTATTTTTTAAACTTTATTTCAAAAAGATAAAGGGGCGGGAAGATGGCTCAGTAGAATAAGCGCTTGCCTGGCAAGCTCAAGGGCCTGAGTTCAATTCCCAGTTCCGCCAAAAAAATTAAATAAATAAATAAAATAAAAGGATAAAAACAATGATACAGAATTTCAAAACAATAGTAACTATATTGCATATTGTTATCTTCAAAGTAGTTGTTCAGATTATAAGAGACTTACAAAACTGATCAGACAATATAAGCACAAACCATTCCTTTCAATGAACTAACAGAAATTAGTAGCATAATTATCTTAGCTATTTTGTATGTTATATATACAATATATACATTTTATATACATATATATTATGTATGTGTACATAAATATACATTATATATAGTATGTATATATACACACACAAAATAGCAAAGAATTATACAACCAATTTCTGTGTAAATATACACATATAAGAATGTATATCTATAGTGTATATATATTGTGTGTATCACACATACACACAAGATTGTATATTTACTTTAAACAGCATTCCTCAACTGAACTTTTCTCTTAAAGCAATCATTAACAACTGTAAAATGTTCTCATTTCATAGTGAACAACAAAAAACAGATCTTGGACTGTCTAAAAAATCTTTCCTAGCAAGCAGGAACCCTATTTCATAGGATGATATCTATTGTAATTTATCCAGTTCAGTCTACTGCTTTTAAACCACTGGGTCTTTTCAACCGGAAAGTTTTTGCTGTTTGTTTATCCTGGAATTAAAAATCAGTTTGTGTCTGTTTAGCAATAGAAATGAAGTGACTTTTTCATAGGATTTGTAAATCTCTATCCAGATTATTTTAAGCTAAACAATGAAAGTGAGACTTGAGGAGTCAAATTCTTTGCCATCTTAGAAACACAGATAACTACACAAATGACACACACAAAAAAAATCACAGACTAACAGGCTCCTACCACAGAAGCTCACAAGCTTGCTGAAACTAGGCAGAGGGCTGTCTCCCTTCTGTAACTGGAGGGACCTGGCTGCAACAGTGCCTCCTACTTTAATCACCATGAGGCCAACTCTGAGCCAAAGGTGAGCAATGAGGTCGGCCCTTACAATAGACAGGTAGACTGTGCCAAATGTATGAACACTGTGGAAGTTTCTCACAAAGCACTGGCAGGTGAGTCTCCTCCATTTTTATACTCTTCTGATTATTACAGGAGAAATTTAGGATTCAGGGTCAATAATAAAATAGTTAAATCTTTTTTTTTTTTTTTTTTTCATTTTAGGGAAGGATCTACAGGGTATTCAGGGTCTCACTACTAGATTGGACACATAATGATCTATCTGCCTTTTTACAGCCTCCCAAGAGCTGGGATTACAGGCATGCGTCACCACGCCCAGTCTCAATTGCCGTCTCAGGGTGCCCTGCTGGCGGGGCTGGCACGGCAGGCCCAGGGATTGAACCCCTGGACCCTGGAGTCTGCTTGCAGGCACTTTAATCCGCTGAGCTATTTGGCCGGCCCCTAAAATAATTAAATCTTAAATCAGAACTTTAAAATTAATCCATTCCTAAAATGAAGCTAAAAGGTTAAGTGCATGCCTATAATTTCAACATCTGGGAGGCTGAGGACTGGTATGAATTCAAGGCCAACCTATACTACGCAGTGAATTAAAGACCACCCTGAGCCATATGGCAAGACCTTGACTCAAAAAAACTGGGAGGAAGGAAGGAAGGAAGGAAGGAAGGAAGGAAGGAAGGAAGGAAGGAAGGAGAGAAGTGAAACAAAACAAAGAGAAACAAAGTGAAGTGAAACAAAATGAAACCTTCAAATTACTGGCTCTACGAGGATATTTTAAAATGTAAAGTGTATGAGTGATGCCAAAAACCTAGAAATCATGTGCAATGTGCTTATACATAAAGATCATAAAACAAGGTAAAATTATAAACTGCAAACATCTACACAATAGTGCTGGCTACTGAGGGCTTTAAAAATAAAGGCTTTATGCAAGGAAGAAACGTACTCTAAGGACAAAGCAGGGAAATCCAGATATATATATATATATATATATATATATATATATATATACTGTTGCTATCAATTCATCAGAATCTGCTTGGTTTTTTTTGCTTTTAGGGGGTTATCCTTTTAGGCCTAACAAATCTCACTGAAAATCTATCTAGGAATTTCTTATAAGACTTACCAAGATCTTGGCTATTCCTATGACTCTACAACTATCCACTAGTCACTTCATGTTTTTGCCATGAATAAACTGGGCTACACAATTTCTACAATCTTCTCCCAGTTCTAAAATTGCAGTCAATGTAGGAGCCAGGGGAAAAAAAAAAAAGTTATATAACTTACCAGTAGTTGGGAGTTCTATTTTATTGCAATGGTCTTGATTGCAGCAATACGTGGTAGTAACAGCCCCAGTTTTTGAAGAGGGTGCACATACGAATGGTCTATCTCGAGGAATTAGATCAATTTCAGCTATACACATGGTGTTGTGTATAACTCTGTCTGTAGTCTCTGTGACAGAGACAAAGCAGAGTCCATCTGTCACACAGGTATAATTGTCTTTTGTACAGAGCTGGCAGAAACACTGTAATGCTAGAAAAAAGAGCGGGAGAATCTATTAGAAAATCAAGATTAACAGTTTGAAATTACCCAGTATTTACTCTATTAATATATTCTTAAACCTGTTATTATATAATTTCTACGTACTGTTAAAAAAAAAAAAAACTCTTCCAAATTCTGTTAAAAGCCATTGGGGGGAAGGGGTCTTTGTTCAGGCTGCCTTGAACTCACCATGTGGCTCAGGCTGGCCTTAACTTCACAGTGACCCTTTTGCCTCAGCCTGCCCAGTGCTGAGATTACAGGTATTTGCCACATACCTAGCCAAAAGCCACATATATTTAGAAACTCAAGAAAATACAGAAAAATTTCACCCAGGCTCTTGTGTAAAAATTTTTGCTTGCAAATACAAAAACAAAAACAAACAAAAAAATTTGTTACATCAGATTTCATAGAGATATGGCCAACATTTGCCCTCCCACTTGAAACTTTTCAAAATTTTAAATGTTTATATTGTTCTTAGCCCGTAACTATACTTATATAATCTATGACCTGGAAACAATATATGACAACATTATCTCCTGCTCATATAGGCTGAGGCTGTCTTTTCAATTGATTTCTCTAATAAAATAATGGAAATATTCACAGTGTGCCAGATAGTCTCTCTTCACTTTTGTACAAATCCTAAGAAAGACATTTTTCAGCTGAGGACACTATCAGTGATGTCAAGAGCACACCAGTAACAGTTCATATATGCTCCAAACACATTTGATCTTTGTGGCTCAGCTCGATGCCCTAAGGAATAACTGTATTCCAATATATACAGATACCTATACACCCTCAATTATACTCTCTAGTAAAAGTAAATTCTCCCCAAAGTACAGTGTTAACCAGAATTGCTATTTTTGTTTTTTTTCTCCCATGCAACTGCAAGTTCCTTGATGCCAGAGATTGTATTAATGATTTCTACAAATTGCCATATAGCACTGTCTGAAACACAACAGCATGCTGTGTTTAAAATGTTTACTGAATAAATGACAGAATGATGCCTACATTTCCACCCTAGTCTCATGAAGTGCAAAGTACAAATGTGTCAAGTTCAACCACATTTCCAATTATTCAATGTCAAGGGAAAGGCAAAAATCAATGTGTGTAGAATGGCCATTTATGATGAAACCAGAGAGGTCCACAATATGTATAAAAGGAGTGACTAGCGGACAAGCAGGCCAAAAGAAAGCTAACTCCTTGAATGATGTATAACAAGTTCTAGCCTTGACTGGTTCCTGGAGATGAGCCCCAAACTTTTGGAACACTCTCCCTGATAAGAATGTTTAGGTATCCCTGAAGCTTTAGGCCACGTGGTACCAAATTGACTGACTTGCTTATAACAACAATGTGATTACTGTAAATATATATTTATTTTGCTATTGAGATGGGGGTGGTATAATCTAACCTGCTGATGATAATCACACACACTGATCCCCAACAAAAAGCATGTACAAGACTAAAGTGAACTTCCTTTGGTTGGCAACATAGCACATTCTGTGTGCCATGTTGTGTGGCAGAGCTGTCACATCTCTGCTGAGAGAATGACAAACATCTGTCCTACTGCACTGGAAGAAAATATTGGGAAGTTTGTATCTGGTTTCTTCTGCAATACACTGCAGCTTGTTTTCTCCTCTGCTAACTTTTAATCTATATCTTTTCACGTAATAACCCATAGCTACAACTCTAACAGCTTTTCTGAGTCTTGTGAATCCTCCTACCAAATCTTCAGGCGTAAGGTTGTCTTGGAGACCCCCAACTGACTAGCTAAACTCAAACTCAGGAATGTCAGATTCCCCTGAAGCACCTGCTTCTTGGTTGCACATTTGTCTATCTTCTCTATGGGACAGCAAATGTTTTCCATCATCATTAACAGTTCAGCTACTTGATTTAGCTCAAGTATAAAGGGAACTCAAGAAAACAACAAGGAAGAGACAAAATGATAATCTATTAAAAAATTGTTAAAAGAAACTAGTTCTTCATGACAATGCCTTTGGCCAAGTATAAGTTTCCTGGGCATAATTTCCTAAGGAAAGATTCTGCACTAGCAATTCATAGATGGGCTTCAGAAGTGCATGAATCCTGTGAAACTATGGGTCAAATATGTATATTAACATTTTCAAGGAAAAAGTGTATTGCTTTTAACAAAAGTCCTTGACTCACAAAAGATTAAAACCACCACTAGATGATACCTTTTCCCAAATCTTTCTTGCTTATGTATGAATAGCTATACCATTCACATTTTCTTTGTAAGTATTACCTTCATTAGTAACTCTACCAAAAGCTTACTATTCCGAATTACTTGTAACTTTTTAAGAGCTCCAATAACAACAGTGAATATAATACCAGAATACAGTAACTACTGTATCTAAAACATGCTTCTATGAATATTCTGCCACTTCTTTTTTTACTGCGGGTCAAACTCAGGACTTTGCACTTGCCAGGCAGGCACTTATGCTGCTGAGCTATCTCTCCAGCCCTTACTCTCCCACTTCTAAGGGCATCATGATTGCCCTAGTATGCATGAGATGTCTAAACATTTGGCCTATCAATTAAGACTTACTAGGACCAAAATCTGTCATTATGATGATGATGTCTTTCATGGCTTTGGTCTTCATATATATTCTCTCTCTGCCCACCATCTCTTCTGCTTCTCAATCTTTAAAATATTAAGCAAGGTCTTCTCTCTCTCTACATGTGCTCTAATTCTCTCCCCTTCAGGTAACTTGTAGCTCTTTTCAATATCCTCCCACATTCCTCTCTCCATGCCCTGAGGGTAAGTGCAAATCAATCTATAATTTGTGGCTTAAGTGTCACTTATTACCTTAAGAAGGGCCTTGTTCTCTTTTTCATGTCTTTTAATTCAGAATCCCTGCATAGAGCCCTGAAAGTATTTGCTAACAACGTTGTCTATATAGAAGGCCATACTAGGAAAGGAAGAAGAACCTAAGAGTTGTACGCAAATTTTATAAATATTTTCATTTCAGATGGGCATAGTGCTGCACACCTGTAATCCCAACACTTGAAGTTCATGCAGGAGGACTGCTTCATATATGAGGCCAGAGGAAAAAAGAAAAAAAAAAAAAATTGAGGTCAGGGCAAGGGAGATAGCTCATTGGCTTAAGCAACTGCCTTGCAAGTTGAATCAGGGTGAGGGGTGAGGGGGTGAAGGGGAAGGGGGAGGAGGGGGGGAGGAGGAGGAGGAGGAGGAAGAGGAGGAAGAGGAGGCAGCATGGTATATTAAAAGGCAACAGCCAAACAGCCAATACCACATAAGCACTATAATATACACAAGTCTAACATGAACTCTATCTTTGTAGTACAATTTGCCAAAGTTCATTAGTAGAAAATGTTGTTGTAGATAGCTGAATCTGATAGAAATATTATAGGCAGTCAGACAGGGTTAGGCCCTCAAGGAAACAATATGTTAGACAAGACCTTGCAACTGTAGGAGAGACAGACACTCCTGCTTTGAGCCAGATCTCAAGACCAAAGATCAAACAAGTGCACACCTCCCTAAAGATAAGCACCTGTGATTAATAATAACCTTGAGGAAGCCAGGAAGAGTCACTAACCCAACCCCCTACAGGATAAGCCCCCATTCTATATTCATGCCTGCTTGCTATGTGATTCATTTCCCAATTGGTCCTGGATTTAATCAATTTTACCAGAGCAACTGTACTTGTAGTCATATTGTCCCACTTCATGTGCGAGTTCCCATGTTTTCCACCTTAGGCCCACCTCACCACATGGTCCCCAGAAAAGGCAGATTTCTGAGCAACCCACTTGGGCCCTTTCTGTCCCTCTCTTGGACCCTTTCTGTCCCTCTCTCGGACAGAAGCTCATTTTCCCCCAATAAACATTCTGCTTTTTCTAAAATTCATTCTTCGGTTTTGGAGAACACGAACTCATCACAGGTATCTTTCAGGTTGGCAGTTTCATTCCCCTATATCAATATGAGTTTTTAAAGTATGTGATAACATTTTTTTTTTCATTCTCACTTCTAGCAATAATTGGTTTAGAAAACTATTTAATGAAGATTTGAATAACAGAATAATGTTAACCTATTCCCATGAACAAAACTAACATCGCATTACACCGCAATTTGAGGAATTCTTTCTGGCAAATATTTTGGTAGGTATTAGGTCTGATTATCCTGAACTTACCCTGAGATCTTTAAGACTATTTTGTCCAAAACTGATATGAATAGGCACTTGCAGCTTTTGCTATCAGTAAAATTGAAATACTGAAGCATTTCAAATATAATCAGACCTAAGGCTCACCTCCCCCACCTAAACATCATCTGTTACACTAAATAACTGTATCAATATGGATTTGGGGTTTTGTAGTTGTCTTTTTATTTAACTTGTACATGTAGGTTACAGTGGTAAGGCAGATACATCTATGTAGCTTTTATCCATACAGCATAAGTAACATTATGAAAAATACACTGTATTTTTTCAAAGAATCTGTTACATTATGACAAACTTGAAACAGTGCTAAAGGGCTTTTTTAACCTACCTTTCAGTAACAGTAGGTTTCTAGACAAATGTAAACATACAACACAAAGCATATGTGTCCAAGAATTTACCTCTTAAGGGAATTTTAAATTTTGCCACTCTAGATCCATCATCAATGAATGTAAGATTGCTGTTATGTAATACAGCAAAATAAATTAGAGAAAAAGAAAAAATTTAAAAATTCCTTTAAACACTTTAATTCCCATTTTTTAAATTTTAAATTTATTTTATTAACCGGTTTTTGTTTTAATTTTTAAATATATGTACAATGTAAAATTTCCACCTAAAAAGAAATATGCAATAACATCTGACCATCCTCCCTCCAGAGTTCAAGCTCCACTCCCTACTCTAAAATGCTAGGCCACTAACTTGATTCTTTCATTTAATTCACCAATTATCATTAAATATCTTTATATTTGTGGTATAATGTGGCTATGGGAGTGGAGGAGTAAATAACAAAGACATTTTCACTTATGCAGTTCACTGAAGTGCTTCAGTAAGAGGCATAAAACGTAATTAAAACCCAAGGTCCCATGGAGAATAATCAAAGTACAGTGATTCAACTCTACTGAGGTAAAACAGATGCTAAAAAATGCTTCATAGTGCATTTAAGTCAGATCTTGAAGAATATACACAATTTTTTCTAGACAGATGCAGAGGAAAAAATTATGAACGGGTTGGTTTCCCCTCATACAATGGAAGGATGTCATCTCTTTGTGGCTGGAATCCCAAGTAAGAATTAAATTTAAATAATCATTCAAGATGCTAATAACCATAATGGTTTTCATCAGCAAATGAACATAATACCTTATTACCTTGAGTTTGAGGCCAACCTGAGCTACAGAGTGAATGTAAAGTCAGCCTCAACTGCAGCATGAGACCTTGCCTCCAAAATCAAAAAAGGGGAGACAGGCTAGGGGAGGGGGAAAAGGAAGGGTGAGAGGCAGGACCTTCAGGTTTATCGTCATCACATTACAGCATCACAGTGATAAATTCCAAGTTGAGATCCTGGCTAATGGTCCCTACTATAAGAGGCTGACAGAGAATCAAACATGGTTACTTCATTTCACTGTGTCTGCAAGCTACACACAGAAGTAGGCCTGCTAGGGCTACCAAGGGTTGATTCATGAGCCTCCTGCTTTTAGAGGTAAAGACGTAGACAACCTGTGTTTAGTACAGGAACAGGCATTTCTAATATCTTTGTCGAAGAAACTAAAATTGGCATATAAATTTACTTTTTCAAGCCTAGAGTGAAAGTACCCATATAACTTAAACTTCTTTTTATGCCAACACTTGAATATTCTTTCCCAAATCTTGCCATTTGGCCTTTCAATCCTTCCACTAGCCATCTTTTTCAATTCAGAACATCTCTGTATGTGAGGATGCCCCTTAGGGATGCCCTTCCCACTTAATTCAATGTTCCTTTCCAAATGTGTTACAACATGAAAAACTGGTAGCCTTCCTTTATTAGTTGACATACTACATGTCCCTAACTTATAAGCCATTAAGTCCTTTGCTAAATGTGCATCTCTAAACTTCTAGCCTTTCATTTTTACTCTAAATTCATACTGTTACTGTCTCTAGGAAACACTGCTCAGTTTACCTTATAAGTGCAAAGCTAACATACTCAAGACTAAATACTGCATTGTTACTATTATTGTGATTTTAAAACCCTGTTAGGCTTTTTTTTTTTTTTTAATTTTAGGGAAGGGTCTACAGGGTGTTTAGGGTCTCACTAATAGATTGCAATCATACTGATCCACCTGTTTACAGCCTCCCAAGAGCTGGGATTACAGGTGTGCACCACCATGCCCAGTCTCAATTGCTGTCTCAGTGCGCCCCAGAGGTGGGGCTGGCATGGCAGGTCCAGGGATTGAACCCCTGGCCCCTGTGACTACTCGCAGGTGCTTTAATCTGCTGAGCTATTTGGCTGGCCCAGACTCCTTGTTAAGGTAACTCAACAGTTAAAAAAGGATAGAGATTTCTTTCTTCAAAGAGTGAGCTCCAATTTTTTTCCCAGTCTTGATTTGTAGGCAGTACAAAGGTTGCAGATTTGTTCCCTTACTCTGCACACTATTGCACAATTATACTCTGCAGTGAAAACATTTCCAAATTTTACAGATATGCACCAATAGGCCAGTAAAGGACCTGACATGCCCTTAATTCAGTCCTCTTATTTGTTCAAAAGCAGGATGTACTGCTTTTGTCAAAGGAGAAAGCAAAAGATGTACTTGCAAGTACTAATATTAGCCCTATCATCCATCTTATTCCTCTTCTCCATGTCCTGAGTCATTTGCCTTCCTCTTTTTCTGTTTCCCCAAAGCCATGTCCCTCTTTTCAAGATCTTTCTTCTCTCTTCTCATCTTCCATCTATGAAGAAAAGCACACCATGCAGATGTCCTGTTTTAATATACAGCCTATCTCTGTAGACAGTGCTAAAACTCTGACCACATACATACCTCCACCAGCCTACAATCGCAATTTTTGTTCCTCAAGGCACTGAGTGGTTCTTCTCAACTCAAATATTTAGGGTTACCCTACAGCATCAATGTCAAGTAGAGATTTTCAAAATATAAAGCACACATCAGCATGGCTATACAAGCCTATAATTTCAGCACTGTGGTAAGAGGATACAAGTTTCTGAGCCCACCTCAGGCAATTTAACAAGATATCTCAAAAAAAAAAAAAAAAAAAAAACTTTAAATGCAAAAGGGTTGGGGATATAGTTCACTGTTAAGGCCCTGGGTTCAACCCTCACTACTCCCAAAGGGAAGAGAGGGAAGGGAAGGAAAGAGAAGGGGAGGAAAGAGGAGGGGAGGCACAAGGTAACATATAAAGTAAATTTTCCTCTAGATAACATTTTACCCCCAAATTCAGGGATCTAGAATAAAAATCTAATTTTCCCAGATAAATTCCATTTAATTCTGCCTCTTTTAAAGCATTTAAGAGATATCATTTATAACTTAACACATATCTCATCTTAGAAGTACAGGACATTTCTCAATTTTTAACTACTTGTTTTCATACAATATCTTCATGTTCCAGGCTCTCAGGCTTCGTGGAATTATCTCATATGTTAACTGAAATAGAAAAGTACTATGAATAGGCTGCCCAATGGCAAGATAAAATTTAGCACATGAACTAATACAGTGGTTTTCATTTATGTTCAAAATAAAGTGCACAAGTACTAGGTAAAAGACCTGCTTAGCACATTTGGGAAATTTGTTTAACAAAGGATTTTAAATTAATCAACTATATTTACTATTAACTGTATCCACGGTGGTAGAGAACACAAGAGGGGGAACCGTGTAGATAATCCCCAAATGCTCCATGTAATAAGTATTCTGTCACTTGAATATAAATTTGCACAAAAATATGTCAGCAAATCAAAGAATTAAAGTAGGACCTGAAAGTCATCCCATCCTAGGAGACCAACACTTCATTCTACAGATGTAGCAATCAAGTCCATTCATCTCACATTAAATCAAAGTGTGACATCAGAATGCAGCAAACTCTTCCATTAAAAAAAAAATCACTTGCTCACAGCTACAATTCATCCTTGCAATTGAATCTGCTACCCCAAAAGGAAATCACTTTTCTTTTTTCATTAAAGATATTTAAGAAGAGACTTAAGGATCAACCATCAAAAGTAGGGATTTCTTGCACAAAGTGAAAAGCTCTAAAATATGATGATCCCCAAATTTTCCAAATCTCCTAAGCAGGTCTTTTACCTAGTACTTATGCAGTTTGTTTGTTTGTTTGTTTGTTTGTTTGTTTGTGGAACCGGGGATTGAACTCAGGCCCTTGCGCTTGCTTGCCAGGGAAGCACTTATTCCACTGAGCCATCTCCCCGGTCCCTTGTGCAGTTTATTTTGAAGATAAATGAAAACCACTATACTAACCCATGTGTTAAATTTCCTCTTGCCATCGGCAGCCTATTCTTAGTACCTTTCTATATTTTCTATTATTTTACAAGCTATATTAAGTCATATATTCAAATTTTCACTTTATGACTAGTTCAATTTAGGTTTACAACTTCTAGGTTCAACAGTGTTAATTAGCAGTACCTCTCATTTTAATCTGTTTACTTCATTAAACCATGAGATTCTTCAGGACAAGGACTAAGTTAACGTTCTCTGCACTTCCGGATCCTTAGAAGCCCTTGTTTAGTACCTGGCACCCAAAAAACATTCAGTATAAGTTTCCAAAATAAACATTCACGGATTATTTCATTTAACATTTGGGTGATGACTACCTTCACAACCTTGAATAAAATAATCAAGCAAGTGAATATTCTTTTGCCCTTGTTTTCTTTTTGAATTTTTTCCTATCTCTTAGCACCCTCAACTATTCAAAATTCCCTTATATACTGTATAGTATTATATACTCCTTGAAGCCCTTTTTATGTAATACATCTCACTATCCTGAAAATATCTTTTAACTGTGCATTAATGGAAAACAATATCATATTCAAAATAACAAATGAACATACCCTCTGACCCAGAAGGAATATAGGCTATTGCACATGTAAAAAGTGATTTTTATACTATATAACTTCCTGTTTATACCTTTCATATGCATCTATCAATAAAATTACTAAAGCAGGGGGGGCTGGTGAGATGGCTCAGTGGTCTAAAGCACCTACTTAGAACAAAGCTTAGCAAAGCACAGGGACCGCAGTTCAATCCCCCAGCACCACATGCCAGCCAGCCCCGCCCCCTGGTGGGCTGAGCTGGCCACACACACACACACACACACACACACACATAAAAATAAATAATTTTTTTTAAAAAATTGCTAAAGCATAATGGTTATACTATTATAAAATGTAACAACACACAGCCAACAACAAAAAGCACTGAAACCCAATGTTTTATAAGATAGGCACCAATAATTTGTTTTAAAAGTAAAATAACAAAAAGACATATTATGCGAAATTAAATGTATAATATTAAGTAAAAAATCAGAGTAGAGTGGTGTGTTTGATATAATAATATTTGTGCTTAAGAAAAACAGGTAAAGAAGGAACACATACATTGGCTAATAAGAAAAGGAACTGCATACCAAGGGGAAAAAAAGTAAAAAGAGATTTCACATTCATTTACACTTTTGAAAATGTGTGTTGAACTTGAGAAAATGTGAATGTGTTACATCTATTTGATGTTTTCAGAAAAAAATTTAAACGTCTCTTTAATATTCCATCCCTCTCCTTGCACTACCTTCAAAACAGGTAAAAAAGAGGAAAGCCAACGTCTTTATTTTGCTGTTATAGTTTCTCTCTTGGCATCCCCCCAAAAGCGTCATGCAGTCATGGGGTAGACTTCTAGAGTTTGTGATTAACTCATGATCCACTGGGATTATAGCTGATCCAAGGCTGGGATTATGGATGTGAGTGCTACACCCAGCCTGAGGCAGATAGCCTGAATGTAACATAAGAGAGACAAAGAGACATACTTCCTGTTCATTGCCATTGTTGCTGCTACTCCTCCATTTTGCTCTCTATTCTTTGCTGCCACCATGAAAGGTTGCTCTCTGCCATGTGCCATTTTGCCTTGAAGCCAGCTGAGTAGGGACTGTAACCTCCAGAAACTTTGAGCTAAATAAACCTTTCCTTCTTTCATTTTGGGTGTCAGGTATTTGTCTCAGCAACAAGAGAAGAATAACTGAGACATCTGCCTAATCATATTCTCAAAAAAAAAAAAAAAAGGAAACTTTTATTTCTGTTGCTAAGTGCTGAAACAATAGTTTCTTTCTTTTTTTTTTTTTTTTTTTTTGTATTTAGGGCATGGTCTACAGGGTCTCCCTGCGTAGATGAGACTCATAGTGATCCTTCTGTTTTTGCTTTCCAACCCCTGGGATTACAGAAGCATACCACACCCTGTCTCAATCGCCTGTTTCAGCAACCCCTGGGGGCAGGGCCAGCAGAGCAAGCCCAGGGATCAAACTCCAGGCGCCTGTGTCTGCCTAAACAGGCACTTTAAATGCTGAGCTATTTGACCAGCTCCTCTTAGTTTCTTTTTTCTCCCAATTTAAATACAGTTTTATAATTTCTTATTAAATAATCCTAAATAAAATACTCTATCTGAGCCTAACTTTCCTCAACTTATTTTCTAAATTTTAACAGTGCCATCACAGACAGCTTAAATGTTAAGTGAAGACCTGAGGGTTAAAACTTAGCACCCAACAGCCAGGCAAGTGGGTCAGTTGCACAAGCACCTGCCTGGCAAGTGCAGAGTCCTCAGTTTGATTCCCTGTACCAAAAAAAAAAAAAAAAAGCAACCAATAAAATGCTTAAAATTTGGGCCAGCTAGATAGCTCAGCAGACTAAAGCACCTGCTTAGGCAGAGCTCAGGGTCAGGGTTCAATCCCTGAGTGCTGTGCTGGCCCTGCTCCCTGGCGCACTGACAGGCAACTGAGACTGGGCGTGGTGGGCCGCTCCTGTAATCCCAGAGCTTGGGAGCCTGAAAACAGGAGAATCACTATAAGTCTGATCTAAGTAGTGAGAGCCTCTGTACCCTGTAGACCCTGTCCTACATTCAAAAAAAAAAAAAAAAAAAGCTTAAAACTTGTTTATGCACAGCCAGGCATGGTGGTGCATGCCTATAATCCCAGTACTCAGGAACCTGAGGCAGGAGGATCAGTGCAAGTTTGACACCAGCTTGAGCTACAAAGTGAACTCAAGTCCAGCCTGAACTGTGTGGTAAAATCTTGTCTCAAAAAGAGAAAAAATCGTTTACGCCCTCATTTAACAAGTATTTCTTTGGAGCCCTTACTGCATGCCTCTTCCTGTTCTAGACGCTGGATGGACAAAGAATCAGAACTAATTGAAAGGTGAATGAATCATGGCTTAGCAATCTATCAATGTATTAATGTATTAACCTATTAATAAGTTCCTAGCTGAATGTGCTTCTTGCAGGTGGGGCCTGGCTAGAGGAACTAAGAAACTGTGGGTTCACCACTGGAGCATCCATCTTGCTAGCTCTAGTGCTCTCTGTGCTTCCTGGCCAACATGACTAGTCTTCTGCCATCCCCTTCCATCAGAAGATCTCTGCCTTGGAGCTAGCCAACTGTGGACTGAAACTTCTAAACCCATAAGCCAAAACACAACCTATCTCTATATTGTATACATCAAGTATTTTGGGCCAGCAACGAAAAGACTGGTAATACAGTAAATAACACAACCTATCAACCATAAAATATTCATGATTAGCTTGATAAATATAAGATCCAAGCTCCTTTATATAGATGAAGAAACCCAAATGTCCCAAGAGCTACATCAACATATCCTGTACTTATTCCAAAACCACAAAAAGAACAGAAGAATTATCAACTAATTTACAGTGTTCTCCCTCAAGTAGAATAAAATGAAGGACTTAATCCTTTCCCTCTTCAAAGCAAGAGCGGTTATGGAAGACATTGTCGTTTCACTTTACCAGTACAGAGATATAGCAATGATTTTTGACATGGGACAACATCCTGGGCTCGGGGGAGAGAGTATGAAATTTAAATATATATGAGCTGCCTTTTACTTAGAGTAAAGGAGATAATAATACCTGAACCAGCAAACCCCAAGGGATCTACTAGAGACATGGTTGAAGAAATGAGCTAGTGGTGCTATGTAGTTATTAACTCTGGAAGCAGAAAGTAAGATCTAAATACCTTTTCCCAAGAAATAACACTTTATGTAACTTGCAAAGAGAAAAAACTTAACTTTAGGAGGAAAGAGTTACCAGATCCAAGACCCTTGACCTCTGTTTGTTATCTGTTTATCTGTTAACTCCATTAAACCACGAGATTCTTCAGATTCTTGGTCTGTAGCTCCCACTGAGGAGAACAAATACTTCAACATACAGAAAGGGAGAGTTCTTTGGAAAAATGACATCCACACAAAAACTTAAGGAAGGTTAGTGGAGGAAAAAAAGTCATTTCAAAGGATAATATACACATGTATTGTACTTAAATGCAAGAATAAGAGAATATGGCAGTCTAGGTGATAAAATCAACCCCCCCAAAAAAAAATCCTCATAAAATTAAACACTTGTTCATAATTTTTAGAAAAGTTTTAGAAAACTGGAGTATAAAAAATTTCTGAAGATACTTTATTAAATTAAGGAAAAGGCATAAAATGATCCTTGTACTTAATGATCTATGATGGACACTTTCCCCTGAAATCACAAGTAAGAAAACGGTATCCTATCACTACTTCTCAACATTGTATTAAAGGTCTCACTATGTGCAATAAATCAGAAAAAAAAAAAAAAAGGAACCCAAGCCTGATGGTGCATGACTATAACCCAAGCATTTGGGTGGCTAAGGCAGGAGAACAGCTACAAGTTTGAAGCCAGCCTCGTTACATAGTAAATTCAAGATTGTCTTGAGGGCTGGCCAGATAGCTCAGCAGATTAATGCGCCTGCTTAGGCAGGACCAGGGACGGGGTGGGGGGTGGGGGATTGAGACAGGGCATTATGGGGTGGTGACAGCACCTGTAGTCCCAGCACTTGGGAGGCTGAAAAACAGGAAGGATCACTACAAATCCAACCTGTGTAGTGAGACCCTGTACTAATATAAAAAAAAAAAAAAAAAAAAGGACTGGCTTGAACAACACAGCAAGACTCTGAATCAAAATCAATCAATCTATCATTTCCAGATGACATAATTATGTATACAGAAAATCCAAAAGTAATCTATAAATTGGAATCAATTAAATTCACCAATATTACTGGATGCAAAGTTATTATACCAAAAATATTATTTTTCTTGAATCAGCAACAAGCAGAAAATAAAAATTTAAGAGGAACGTAATGAAAAATGAAGACAGGTAAGACCTCTTAGTCAAAACTTCAAAGTATTACTTATAGACAGAAATTATAAAGGACACAAAGTAAAATTAGAACTTTTATTTAAAAATTGAGAAACATGCTTAGCTCTTTACTGGAAGAAATAATACTGTAAAGATATCAATATCCTCTGAAGTTATCTGTAGACTGAATCAAATCAAATCAAACTCCAGTTTAATTCAAAAATTTATATGAAAAACAATCCAAGAATAGTCAAAACAATCTTCAAAAACAATGTTTTCCGGAAGATCTCATAAATATCAAGACTCTAGCATAAAGACAAACAGATCAATCAAACAGACTACAGATTCTAGAGACAGAGCCTCATATAAACAACTACTTGATTGTTAATAATGACACTGTAATGCACTGGAGGAAAGAATGTACTGCCAATAAATGGTTTGGAATCAACTCTATGTCTAAATTTTTAAAATGTAAGAGAAACACACTTCATACCATAATACAAAATCAGTTCCACATGTAGTGTGAAAGGTAAAATAAGAAACCTTTCAAGAAAACACAAGGGAAAATAGGTGTGACACATGAACCCAGAGATTCAAAAAGCCTAACCTTAAACAGAAAAAAACTAACATTGAAGGAGATTAAAATAAAAAAACACTATACTCCATCATTTCTGTACTCATAGTGTCTCTTTTTTAGACTTGGAAAAATATTAGTCTATTTAATACATTTCTAAAGAACCAATTCTTAATTTTCCTATATTTCCAGTTTTCTGTGTATCATTTCCTTATATGATCCTTCCCTGCCCTGATTTTCAAACTTATTGATTTCAAATTTCCCTTTGGGTTTTTATACTTTTCTGCAGCCATGCTGTTATATTAAGCTGTAGGGGACTCAGGTCAACAATGTCTGACATTGCCAGTCAAGCGGAAAACCCAATACTATTATGGACTACTGGACTCTTTTAGAATATTTTGCTGAGTTAACACATCTATAATATTCAAATGACAGAACTAAACAAAAAAGGGGATACAGATGAATGTCCATTTTGTATCTGTGTATTCAAAGTGGTTAGGATAGATATATAGTTACATTCTCTTAATGAATAGAGGGATTTGTTCTAATGGTGTTTGTAAATAGGATATCATGTGCGCATCTTGTACAGCAATTAACCACTAGGAAGAATGAATTCAATGTGTCAATTATTGAAACTGTCCTACCAATTTGGTTTGAAACTGTCTCACTGTTATTTGTTTCTCAATAAAATTATGAGAAAAAAAAAATTAAAAACAAAAATAAAAACAAATTTTCCTTTGGGCACTATCACAGCAAAACATCCACTACTTTTGATACATAGGGCACCTGCTCACTTATAAATGGTTTGAAATTACAACTGTAACTTCAATAACCAACAGATTACTGAGAAGAGTAATCTAAATTTTCAGGTAAATATATTATTTTGGCTTTTGTTGTTAATTTCTCATCTGATTGTTTTCTGTGTATCTTCACACTGCCAATTACCTGGAAAACTCTACAACTTTTTGTTGTTGTTGTTGTGATTTTTTTGAAACAGGGTCTCACTGTATAGTTCAGGCTGCCCCTGAACTCACACTATTGTAGCCCAGGTAGGCCTTGAGCTTGCAGCAATTAATCCTCCTGCTTGTTCACTAAGTGCTGGGATTATAGGTGTGCACCACCACACCTGACATCCAGAAGTGTTGTTCATTGCAAAATTGGAATATATTAAATCTGTTTTATCATAATATTCAAATTTTGCTTTCTTAATCTAATTAATCTTATAGACTTGTGTTTTTTTAAAAAACACTGTAGCTTCATATAGTGAGGTTATTTTAAGAGTTGCATAACTTACATTATTTTGGGGAATGGTATTTCTTACTATTCCCTTAAATGCTATATAGCTTGAATTTTACTTCATCACATACTCATCTTATCAAATCTACCTTTTTGTTGTTATATTTGCCTTTATCACATATTTTTAGCAGTTTAAGAATCTCTTAGAAAAAAAACAGGTAGATTTGCAGGCTTTTGTGTATATATTCATCCATCTAAGAATATGTTTTCCAACAGGAGAATTTAATCCTTCAGATTTATAGTACATTAGTAGACAAAATAGCCATGAATTAGATTTTTAAATTAAAGTTAAGAGGGCCAGAAGGATAGCTCAGCGGATTAAAAAAGCACCTGCTTAGGTAGAGCACAGCAGCTGGAGTTCAACCCCTGGCATGCTGTGCCAGCCCCAACCCTGGGGGTGGGTTGAGTGATTAAGACTGGGCAATTGAGACTGGGTGTGGTGGTGCACGCCTGTAATCCCAGGGCTTCAGAAGATGAAAACAGGAGAATCACTATGAGTCCAATCTGTGTAGTGAGACCCTGTAGACCCTGTACTAAATACAAAAAAAAAAAAATAATTAAAGTTATGTATGTATTAAAGTGTACAGTGTCACGTACTTCTGCAAGAGTTTGACCATCGGGTGTGGGGAGGACACTTCCCAGCATTCAATCATTATTACATCTTGTACCACAGAAGCAAACACATTCTACATACTAACTGATTCTCTTGGTATGTATTTGGGCTTATGTAACTCTTATCCTTTGCAGCTGAAAGAAAAAAATTACTGAGCTTAAAAATTACTGAGCAAAAAAAGACACCATCAGAAATCTTGAATACTTGGTGAACCATAACATGTAGTTACACAAGCTTCAATGTTATCTCCTCTCATTTGATACATTCGTTTCCTTGTCAAACAAAAATGCCAAATTGAACAGTTCAATTTTGGTCGCAGTCTCCTAGAATAGAGCTAAAATAAACCATGTAAGGGCAAAAAAAGACAGCCAAATAGAAAGGTTTATATCACATTTCCATATTACTTTTTACAATATTTATTGAATCACAGTTTCTCCTTGATTCATGAGGATAGTAAGCACCCTCTGAAGTCCTTTAAGGGAAACACTTGCCTTTTAAGGCCGAGTTTTGTACATTTGAAAACAAATTTAGCATGTCCCATAACCAACTAATGAAGAGTTTTCAGACCTCAAAATCTAGATGTCCAGACACATGGCATAAGGACCATGGTGGTTTTCCAATCATCAGTAGCACTTCTGGTTACTGAAGGAGGCCTCTAGCACAGGAATAGTTAAAAGATAAGGGCCTGCTAGGGCAAAGGCATAAAGGCCTCTGTATTATTTATTCCTTGAATTAAAGGTATACCACAGAACACTATCTTACAGAATTATGAGATCTGTATATAAGTGAACAACCACTAGGCTCTACGGTTTACGATGGTTCACAGGTGATTAAAAAATCATTTGCTCCAAAAGACTTCCCTGTTTCAGGAATCCTAAGCTAAATTAGACGGAACCAACCAATTGCTTTGGGTAACTATTTCCTCATGGGCACACTGTTTGCAATCTGTAATTAATTTTGAAATTGCTAGTCCTCTCAAGGTATTTTCTAAGATTTTTGCCTGATGCTTAAACCCCTAGATAACTTTCTCTCCTTTCCATCATCAAGCAAGGGTAAACTGCATCTGACAAATCTTACATGAAGATGAGATCTAGATAGAAAAACACATGTTTGTTGGGTTTTTTTAGACAAAAGAATAAAATGTAACAAATGTAATTATGGGGAGAACAGGAAAGTGAGACTAGAAAGATTCATGCCTACATATGCATAAAGGTACAAAGGAAAAGAACAAAAGTAAAATGTTTCATGAAAGAAAAAAAGCAAAATAATGGAAGGGGAGCACTTATTCATAAGAAAGTGATTTATTGTGCTATCTTACATTTTCAGTATCAGGACCAATTTAATAATGCTTTGGTGAGATTTGCAATCAAAAATTATCTTTTCTCATTGAAAAACATAAGCAGACTGGCCCCTGGTTGTAATTTTGTTCCAAATGTAAAATGAGATAAAATAACTATACCACTTTAACTTGTTTATTTTAGTAAAATAATTATATATAATTACTGTTGAAGGAAATCTACAACAGACCATCTTGATGTTTTTATTTAAATCTGTTACACACAGAATAACAAAATTAAAATGTCAGTTTCTCAACTGAAGAATACTCAAATCAACAGCCATGTGCTAAACAAAGAGACTCAATTAGAGCACATTACAGTTCAATTTGAGAATGAATACATCAAGGAAAAACCCATAAATGTGTGTGTGTGTGTGTGTGTGTGTGTGTGTGTTACTGATTCACCCTCTTCCTATTTAGGTTCAGCTGTGCTCCCAAATATGTACACTAATCTAAGCTCCTAATATAAAAAAAGTTTTGCTTTTGCTTTTTATCATTGTACTTATTTGTATTTCAATGCACATTTAAGGATCTTATGCTGTAGAAATGTAACAGGATGCCTGCACAAGGTGTCCTCAAACTATAAATATATACTATTATGTAATCAGTGATGGTCACACATAGGAAATCTAGATGGGATGGCTATCCTGAAGCAAATGAACAAAAATAAAAGGCTTCAGTCCTATTGGTGAGAACTAGGAAACACTGGAAGAGACCTAAAGTAGCCAGCAACTGCAGAGTAAGAAAAATAAATCCTTACAAACCATATACAGTGATAAAAACAAATTGTTCACTTAATTTCCCAGTGGTGCCTATACAGAGACTTCTATAGTAGACTCTGTTAAAATGTAGAGAGAAGCTTGTTTTTCCTAACAAAATTAGAATGCTTCTAACCAAAGAATGACTCTTATACTAATATACATAGCTATCTTTTGTATGAATGTCAGGGTTTCTCTGAAAACAGTACAGTAGGGTCACAATCTCTGGGTAAATGTACTATCTCCTAAAGTCATCACTCTTGATATCATCAACAAAATGATGCAGCTCTTTAAATAAAAAAAAATTCCCCAGACCTGGCCTACTTATGCTTGTTTAAAGAAAGCTTTATATCTGGCTCTGTTCACCTTTGGTGGCAGTAATCTGATGATATTTGCCAAATGGAGACAGGCCAAATGATAAAGACATTAGGAAAACATTTTGTAAGCCAACCTAAATAGTTTCACATTGCTCTCTATTCACTATCCTCTAGCATTTAGCAAAGCTTGATTTAAACATACTAGCTGTTCCGGGCTGGTCCGAAAGTAGTGAGTTCTCTCAACTGACTGTTCATCAGCTGTTCCACTAGTGTAAGGGAAAGACTAGTGTGTCCATTTTTGGTTCAGAGCCTTAAAATGGGGAAGTATGTTGACAGTAGTACCAAGCTGAACCCCCAGTAAGTGTAACACAGAGGGCTGGCCTGAAAGCTCAGCAGACAAAAGCGCCTGCATAGGTGGAGCGCAGCAGCAGGGTTCAATCCCTGGCATGCCTTGCTGGCCCTGCTGGGCGCTGAGATTGCAATTGAGACTGGGCGTGGTGGCACAGGCCTGTAATCCCAGCACCTGGGAGGCTGAAAACAGAATCACTATGAGTCCAATCTACATAGTGAACCCTGTAGAACCTGTCCTAAATACAGGGAAAAAAAAAAAAGTCTAACACAGGATGCCCAAGATTAACAGTCAAAGACTGCCAGAGCCTGCAACACCCATAACTCCATGGAGATTCTCTGTACAGTGCATTCTGGGTGTTTTAATGAAGGTGGCATGCTCCTCATGACATCTCAACAATAGATAAGGAAATATATGTCAACTATCCTAAGCGCTAAGTATTGCATTCAAACACCACAACTTTACTCATCTAAAGTTACAGATAACTTTTCCTTTCCGTCTCATCTTTTTATGGTCAATAGTTTTGATCTTACTGAATTGATTTCAAATTTACTAAACCCTTTTTGTGAAAATGGCCAGAATACAAGTCAATCGATAAACTTTTTTCATACAATGAGGTAATTACAAGACAATATTCATCTTTAAATCATTAGTCTTAGAGAATTTAGCCTGTATTTTGGCTAAAAACAGTAAGCAGAGAAGTCTTATTCCTAAAAGCATAGAGAATTGTAGAGTAGAATAGAGCTGAGAGAAGCAAGTCCAACATCCCACTTAACGCAAGGCATTCCATCTATTTCTCAGGCAGGAGGTTACCTAGACCCTGCCTGAATATTTTCCATGACTGAGAACTACCTAACTCAAAATGTTCCATTTTATGACAGTCACTAATGATACTGAAACTGGTCTCTCAGCCTACCAATTAATTCTTGTTCTTCCAAAATACAGTCCTTCACTTACTGAATACCTACTGATGTCAGGCTTTTGCCTGTCACTCTACAGATACTGCTATATAATGTCTTCATAATGACGAGGTAAGTAGGAATTGTCTTCCTTTAAAAAGTGAGCACCAGAGAGATACTGATGAAAATTTAACTTCAGACAAGTACGTCAAGGTTCACACACCTATTCTTATAAACAAAGATTTTATTAAGTTTCTGGAAACCAAGTCACATGAATTCAATCTGCCTTCAGTACTGGAAGATGAGATTTCAATTATATCAATCTGCACAGAAATATAAAGAAGGTCTAGAAATACAACAGTACCACTGCTTAGTTCATAAAGCAAAACAATACCAATATCGTATTTAGTAAGATAGCCATCAAGAAACTAAGAGATAGTAAACATGATGCCTGTAATATCAGCAACCTTGACTTGAACCCAGTAATGTAAATCCATGTCCCAAACAGGAAACCTCTTGTCTTCTACCTCACCCAGGAACCAGGGCAGATTCCCAAGACACTAAACATTTTACTAAAGGTCACATTTACCAAAAATCACATTCTAAATATGTATTCCTTCAGTATTAGAGAAATGGGAGGAAAAATAAGTACAGATCTGCAATATAGGAGGGAAGAAGACCCTCAGTGAACTAAAGACTCTTAGTGAACTAAGCAAAGCAACAGAATCAAGCCAGGACTTCGGGATTAGAATACTGCACTTAAAGTGACTTTTTAAACCAGTGGAATCTAAAAGAAAAGGAGAGTAAGGTAAAAGAGAAATACTGATAATTTTTTTTTTTTTGGTCTAGGCTCTCCATTTTCAACCAAAGTCATCTTTTATTTTTAGTACCAACTAAATAATTTCATTTGCCTACTCAACTGCTCAGGCCAGAATTCATTTCCTCTTCATCTCTGTCTTGCCAATCCATCATTAAAGACTTTTCCAGGTACGAAAATCTTGGAGTAATTTTTTTTTTCTTTCAGCAATACAGAATAATTTCTGTATTCTACCTTTTTACAGCTAAGACCTACTGCCACTTAACAAATATTTATGATGCATCCAGTAGGTACTTTCTATTCACTTGAGATACATTAATAAGGAAACAAGATGCCTGTTATCATGAAGCTTTTTTCTAGGAGGGAGACACTAAACACAGTAAGACAGTATATATGTAAAGTACGTAAGTAAATACAGTAAAAAAGAGAATAACGGCAATTTTTAAAACTTATCTTTTAAAAACTGCTTCACTGAAAAAAAGAAATAAAAGAGAATGTCATGTAAACATGGGAGAAAAGCATTTAAGAAAGAGAACAGACTAACTCCTCTGATTTGTTTGAAATGTCTCAGAGACAACCCATTCTCAACGCCACCAGCTCCAACGCCATTCTCAATGCCATCAAGACAACTACCAAAGCCTTCCTAGGTAACACCTGCTCAATTCTTCCGTCATATAGTTAAATATTCTTTTTCCATGTTAAGAACTACCTTCCCTATTTTCAAGGTCCGAAACTTTCTGATCTACCTTTTACATCACAAACATGTCACCCTTTCCTTTAAAATTTTACTCCTCCATATACATCACCATCCTTCTCACCCAGAAATGCATCCCTTCCAACCCTCATCTACTCTAAATATTCTTTTTTTAAAAAATGTATTTAGGATAGGGTCTACAGGATCTCACTATGTAGATCAGACATGTAGTGATTCTCCTGTTTTCAGGCTCCCAAGTGCTAGGATTACAGGGGCTCACCACCACATGCAGTCTCAAGCGCCCCAGGGGCAGGGCACGGCACTCAGAAATTGAACCCTGGTGGCTGGGCTCTGCCTGAGCAGGCGCTTTAGCCCACTGAGCTATCTTGCTGGCCCCCAACCCCCATCTACTCTAAGCCCCACCTACTCTGCAAGGTATAGTCATGTCCTGCCACTTCTATAAAGCAGGCCCTGTAGCTACTTTTATTGAATCTGGGTTCACTGAATTTCCTTAGCATTTTTCTCTGTAATGGTTGGAGTGCTGAGGACTGAACCCTGGGCCTTGCACATGCTAGGCAAGCACTCTATCACTAAGTCATCCTTCCAACCCAGCATCATGTTTCTTAAAGTAAGTGTGCCTCCTAGTTTTTCCATACTCCCATCATGTGGATCACTACTAAATATTTGCTAAAAATAAATTAACTATTCTTCTACAAGCCAAAGCTCTTTGCCAACTTAAAAACACTAGGTTTGGTAACTGCTCAAATAGAATGAATAAAGAATATACTAAAAAATGCATACAGCCTAGAAAAAACAAAATGTTAATGATGTATAATAGCTTTCTTTTCCTTTATTCTATTTCAAATTGTCAGTGTTTGTGTAACTTTTAGAAGCAAAGAGTTCACTATGAATATATATATATATACAAATAGTAAATGATCAACTATCAATAAGCTTTAACTTATCTAAAAATAATGTCAAAGATCACTAACATCAAAGCAAATGGAAATTGCAAAGAAAAAGCCAAACTGCCATCAAAAATGATGGAAGCAAATTATCAGAGTTTGGGGGGGGGCACTTTCTACTAGCAGGCATCATAATACCAGACTTAAAAAGATATACTACAAAGCAATAGTGATTTTTTAAAAAAAAAACAGCATGGTATCAGCACAAAAACAGACATGTGGATCACTGGAACAAAACGGATGACACAGAAACATTCCCAGGTACACTTAACATACTTGATCTTCGACAAGGAGCCAAGAATATATACTGGAGAAAAGACAGGCTATTTAACAAATGATGCTAAGATTGAACCCAGGCCTACATCTCTCACCAAGTACTAAACTAAAATCAAACTGTGTCAAATATGCAAACATTAAAACAGAAATAATGAAATTACTGGAAGATAAAATACAGGTAAAACACTTAAAGTCTAGGTACAAGCAAAGGCTTCCTAAATGGACCAACTGCATATGAACTAACAACAAGAATTAACAAATGGAATTATATCAAATTAAAAAGCTCCACAGCAAAGAAAATATTAAAATGAAGAAAAACCCACAGAATGGAAGAAAAACTTTTGCTAGCTATTCCTCAGAGGACTAATACCTAGAATACATAAGAACTCAAAAAATTAGACCACCCAAAATAAAAGACCCATTCAAATGAAATGAGTAAGCCCTCCTCAGAAGAAATACAAATGACCAACAAAATGGAAAAATGTTCCACATTTCTGACCAGTAAAGAAATGCAAATTAAAATAATGCGAAGATTTCATCTTACACCAGAGAAAGGCAGTCATCGAGAAATCAAGCACGGCAATAGAGTCCAGGCGTGGTTGTGCGCGCCTGTAATCCCAGCACTTGGGAGGCAGAAATCAGGAGGATCACTACTAATGTGGACTGTGTAGTGAGACCCTACACAAAAAAAAAAAGAAAAAGAAAAAGAAAGAAAACCAAAAAGAAAAAGAAAACAAGCAACTGAGCTGGCCAGATAGCTCAACAGACTAAAGTGCCTGCTTAGGCAGACACAGCAATGGAGAAAAGTCCTAAAGAATGAAACTGAAGGAAGAGGCCGGGAAGGGGAAGTAAAAAGACTTAAGAAGTGTCACTTACATGTACCAAATATGTTCAATAAATGAACATTATATGTCATAACCATGAACTAAAAATAGTAAGAACAAAAATGGGAAAGGGGATTTAGAGAAAGAGGATGGTAAGTGAGAACTGCAAGGGGCTTAAAGAGATCAAGTTGTGCCTAAGATGAATGTAAACTACACACACTAATAAAATAATTTTTTCTAAGTGTATTTGGTACAAGGTCTCACCATGCAGCTTGGACTTGTATTTGATGAGCTCCCTTCCCAGCCCAAAATAAAAAATTAAGTGTTTTAAATATAAACAATAACAAAAGAAAAATCTTTCTGGTAAGCAACTAACAATATACCTATCGTATGTGAAAGCATCCTGATACACACGAAGGTACATTTACCCAGTCATAGTCAAATATAGGCCTCCTCATTCATTAACAACACGACCTCAGCTTACTTCTCTGTGAAATGGAAATAAGAAACTCTCCCATTTGCAGTGATAGAAAAAAGTCTGCATGGTATTCATAACTTTGCTCAATATACAAACAAAATCCAACTTGAAAAGACCCACATGCTCCAGAGTGAGTCACATGTCACATCTCACTGCAGACAAGAAAGGGTGGCACTTCAATCTAAATGTCCCTCTCCACAGACAACATATACTGCTCGTGTTAGTGTGTAAAAACATTTGTCATTGTGCCTTTTTTGCATTTACTAGCGGAAAGTATCATAACCAGGGCTCCAAAGAAAGTTAGTGATGCTAGCAGTAAAACTAAGAGGAAAACTCTTGAGAACCATGATAGAGTTTAAGAAAGAAATCACTGCACAATTTGTTAAAGTCCTGAGAAGATGAATTTATCAGTATAATTCATATATAGATAAATTTATAAATATAATTTTGGGGACTCAGAACAAATTATTTCATTTTCTATTATTTATTATGGGAAAATATTGTTCTGTTCTCAAACTTTTGGTGTTTGAACATGTGGAAAGAATTGAGTTTGACAATCAAGGTATCACTGTACAAATTTGCATAGATACAAACTAGGTCCCAATCTGAACTAACTTGTCAGTTCTTCCTCTTCAAGCAGATAGTTTATGCATAATGATTTTTTTTTCTTTTTGAGAAAGGGTCTTGCTATCCAGTTCAGGCTGGCCTTAAATTCACTTTGTAGCATAAGCTGGTCTTCAATTCAAAAGGATCCTCCTGCCTCAGCTGCCTGAGTGCTGGGATTATAGGTGTGCCACCACCAAGCCTGGCTGCATAATGATTTTGGGTTTCAGTGATTAGAATATTGTTAATATGTATCTATTCTAATTGAAGTACAGTCCTTTCTAAACTATATATAATTAAAGAATGAAAGACATCAACATCTTCAGGCAGCACTTAAGATAGTTGGGTTAAGTTCAGTGTCATCAAAATCCATAGATCTCTTCTGACCATTGTTCACCTGAACCTAGGAATAAAATACTTACAAAGGATTCTGGGAATTAACCAACACATAAGTAGTAAGGTTCCTGTGCTATTATACAACTACCATTCAAGCTGGTTATGCGAACTGAATGAGAAAAATAGGTAGAAAGATTGGGACATTCTTATGTTAATATATGTCACAATTTTAAAGAAAAAAGCCATAAATCTTTCTTTATAATATGCACTACTTTCAGATTGCCAAAAAAGAGAACAGCTTTATAAAATGGCAAATCTGATCTACAAAATTACACCCAAAGCCAATCAGATTTACTTTCCCCTGGTGTTTCAGAAAGGGTTGTCTAAGAAAAACTGACAAGTCAACCAATGAAGTGTTTGTACTAAAGAAGAGCCACGAGAAACCCACCTATATTATTTGGTAAAGCAGGCTACATAGATAAAAATGAGCCTAGTAGCATCAAATTTTAATGTTGGAAACTGGTTGGATTTGCCACTGAGACAATTCAGTTAGGAAAGGTGTGACAGCGTGTGCCTATAATGCCATCCTAACACAGGGGAGGCTGAGGCAGGAGAAACTCTGAGGTCAATGCCAGCCTGATCTACATAGCAAGACCCTGTCTCAAAAAAACAAAATAAACATCAAAGGCATTAAATATTATCCTAATTAGTACAAGTTAAGCTGAGTCAAGACAGGTCATAAATTTGAGATTTACAAGTTTTTACAGAGCCAGTTTTATGAGCCAAAGCATGAAAATCCCCATAAACCATGCCAGTACCTGCCCTTAATTTCAGAAGCAGGAAGATGTGACCCAATCAAATGATATCAAATCACAGTCCATCTGTTCAAAGAACGCTGCATTACGTAAGCTATGGTCAAAAGAGAGGGGCAAAGGCAGGCAGTTTGCTAACATCTGCAAATGCTGGAGCACTAAGGTTTGTGGAGCAGTGGTCTCACATCACAAGGACCACCACAGGATCACAGCATTTCAAAATTCAATTACACATGAACAAACCTGATACAGCACAAAGGTATTACATTACAGCAACATGTTGAGCCTAACATATTAACTCTGAATCAGACCTAGAACCTTCCAGCAGAGGTTGCCTTCCTCGCTGGAACAAGATTTACCTCCCTTTTAATTATTTTGATCATGTCATCTCTGCCACACCCCTTTAATTTCATTCTGAGTATTTTTGTTTGTTTGTTTGTTTGTTTGTTTGTTTTGGTGATACCAGGGATCAAACTCAGGACCTGGTGCCTGCCAGGCAGGTGCTTAAGCCACTGAGCTACATCCCTGGCCCTCACACCTCTTTAATGTCAAAAGCAAAGTGGATAATCTAAAATTCTAAACCTGACCAAAGTCTGTCAATTACACTCTAATTCAATCAGACTGTATTTACCAAAGGCCATTTTCCAAATTACTATGTGCCCACTTTTCTTAATAAGTAAGCACTACCCAAGTCCTCTTATCACCAATAGAAAGGACACTTCTTTTTTTTCTTGAGGGCTTTTAACCTACAATCATTCTCCCTCCCCCCCCCCCCACAGAGCTCATTTTTCATAAATTCTGTGAATGTGAAAGTCAAAATCAACTTCATTTAGGGTCCTCAACTCTTTAATCCTGCTCTTCCCTCATCTTCAACTCTTTTACATCTCTCAGTGTTGTACACAGCAAAACATTTGGAATTAGAAAAAAAGTTTCTATCTCAACTTTGCGTTTATTCTACCCCAAAGAATTGGCCTAATCCGAGTTTCCTTTCTTTTTTTTCAAGTCAGGGTCTCACTACATACTTTAGGCTGCTTTGAACTCCAGGGGATCCCCCTGCCTCAGCCTCCCCCTGCTCAGATTACAAGTATGCACCTGCATGCATTTTCCTATATACACACTGAAGTGATAACACGCCTATGCTTGGTGGCATCACATTATGTTAATCTCTGTCACTCAACACACTTAAGTTACCTTTCTGCTTTTTGTTTCTAGCCATATAGAGACTTTTTAAGACTGGGGAAAAATTACGGAGGTTAATTCTGTACATCCAAACTCCAGGATAAAACAAGAAATCTAACTCTAAACAGTAAATTGTGAATCAGTCAATAAAAGCTTTATTTCTTGCCCTGAAGTAGGCCCAGGGACAGTAGGTGTCACAATGTAAACAATTATAGTACTCATTCAATCCTCCTCCCAGTCTGAATTTAGCAATCTTTTAAAATCAGTCAAGTTTGAAAGTACTCAACAAGTCACCTCTAGTCACTTCAGCCCACAATATTTCCCTCTTTGAATAACAATGGCTTCTCTACAGGGTGGTATTAAAAAAATTTAACAACTAAAAGGAATTTAACAGGCCCTACAAGGGAACTGACCAATCAAAAAAGATATTTAAGGAATCAAAAAACAAGCAGCCCAATGGGAACTGCTAAGTGAACACCAACTCACTTAACACTAACAATACAAATTGCAACCTCAAATTGAAATACAGTTTCTCATTTGATTGTCACAACCTCATCAATTAAGCAAAGTAGGTATCACCTGAATTAGAGCTAGGGGTGACTTTGAGGCTGATGACAAAATCAAATAACTACTTCTTTCATAAAGCAACAAAATTTTTCCTGATCATATAGAGAATTATAAAGTACCATACCTGCTTAGTGAAACACAATTAATTTAATCAACAAGCACTCATATACAACAGGATTAAAATACAGTGTTAGGATCTAAAGTCATACAGAAAATACATCACTCTTGCCTTCCGGGTACCTCAAATATACCAAAACTACTTTTAAGCAACAGTTCAAGCTGGTAGAAGCGAACAACACACACTAAGTACTATAGAGCTCAAAGGAGGAAGAGTTCAAAGAGAACTAAACCAATACAGGAAGTCAGGAAAAAACAAAACAAAACTACTCTCCTCAAGCTCCCACAAAAGGCACAAAATTATTCAGTGAAAAGGCTGAACAGTGAAGACACAGTGGGAAAACAGAAGTGAGATTACAGTAGTGAGAAATGAGACCTGTGTTTGGATACTCTGAGATGGCCCTAATCATAAGCTTCCAGTGTTGCTTTAGGCCAGTGATGGCGAACCTGTTAGAGACTGAGCGCTCAAAATGCAACCCAAAACCCAATTATTTATCACAAATTGCCACCACCACAATTCAACTTCAGGACCAAGGTTTCAATTTAGAAAAACAACTGTTATCCAATGCTTGGCCGCTGGGGGAACTTGGCTTGTGTGCCAACAGAGGGCTCTGTGTGCCTGCTGCGTGCCACAGGTTTTCCACCACTGCTCTAGTCACTAAACTTTGTAAACCTTTACAAGGATGGCCCACGAATATTTGCCAGCGGCTCTTGGAAAACGCAGATGAGAAACATTGGAAAGCAACTAAATTTGGAAGGTAACAGGCAAGACTAAGATGATGGCTGCAAGTCAAAAAAGAAGATAAATTTTAGTTTTCAAAGAAAAAAGTATGACAACACAAAAAAGTAGGTTTTAAAAAAAGGATTTTCACTGGGATATATATGCAGACATAATAGTACTAACTGCATAGCAGGGACAAGGAGACTAACCTTCCCAGAGAAATCTATGTTGGAGAGAGAAGATAGGCAGAAGACAAAAAACAAAAACTGATACACAGTAATGAACACTGAAAGCCTTAAAAGGGCAAGAGGATTTTCTTCAGAATGTATGAAAAGATGGGCTGAAGCATCAATGTAACCAACCAGGTGAGGCAAGCAAGATGATATAAATTGGCTTAAATACAAGCATCCACACCAGCTTTGTAAACTACTCCAGGGCATAGACTTTGCACTGTGCGAACATCCAATTAAGCCTGCTACTGTTAGTTAAATACATGAACACTTCTTGCCCTACCCAAAGTGGGACAGAGAGACAAACTAAATTTATTCAAGTAGAGTGTAAATATGTTTGATGTATACTGATTCTCCCACTTGCCCAGTTATCTTGGCTCCTTCCTTAATCCACCAAAAAAAAAAAAAAAAAAAATTGATTGTGCTACTTACCTTGAGCTCAGTGTTCCTATTACAGGCCTCTGTAAAAGGACTCAGAAATGTGCAAGAAATCAGATAAGCCAATTTGATATTCAAATTGTGGGAGCAAAATCTAAAAGTGAATAATAAATATCAGTTGCTCATGCGACAACTAAAAAAGAAAACTAGGCTTATGTATATCGCACAAGTGTGTAGATTTAGGAAACGGTTTTAAATGTAAATTCTAACTTCAGCATTTAGTAACTGACCTCTCCTGCACTTGCTTTCACACCTAAAAAATAGAGCAAATGCCATCAGCCCTGAGGGTTTAGTTGCGAGGATTAGATAATGTACTTTGGCATTTTATGCATTTACATTATTATAGTGAGCTCTTAATAAAGAGCACCATTTAGGATTACTAATAATTGGCATCTCCAGTCCTGAGGGCTTTTAAAATTCGCTATCAAATTTCAGAAACAGCAGCAGGCTTTCGCGGCATTTCGGTTGCTAGTGCTGAGGCTCTATATTTTAGTTTCTCGCCTTTTAGGTTGAATGCTAACAAAGTTTTTTACTGATCCCTCATCGGAGCAGACGACCCTCATTTTATCACAACTTAATATTTTTGCAAAACGGTGCACTGTCCCTTGAAAACCAGCCACACAGACGTCTCATTCTAAACTACTGTCACCCGAGAAGAAACACCACGAGCAACATTCCTTCGAGGAAATAAAAGCATCTGATCAATTCACAGGATCGTTCCCATTCAAACATTTCAAACCCCGCAGAGGGAGCAAACCTTCAAGTTTCTACTACAAAAACAATCCGTAGCCTTCTGGTTGCTGGACTCACTTCAACACTTCGAGACTCAAGAAAGGAAAAACATTCCGCGCATCTTCATGCCTCTTTCTCACACAAAGCTTCGCAGCTCCCCTTTCCAAAGCCCGCCCGGCTACACAAGCAGCCTCTTCAGCAGGTTGGACCCGCTGGCGACAAAGCCCAGGGCAGCACTGCAGACCCGGGGTCCCGCCACCGTGAGCCCCCTCCCACCTCTTCTGGAACCCCCCAGGGCTCAGAGCCCACATCCGGCCGGGGAAGCCGCCACCGACTCCAACCCCGCCCGGGACCCAGCAGCCCCAGGCCCGGCCCGCCTGGAGCGAGGACGCAAGGCCAGTGCCCGCCGGCCTCACACCTCGTCCCTCGCCCGCTCACGCCCCCGAAGGCAGCCCGACCTCCGACGGCTCAGGCTGGCGCCGCCCCCAAGGAGCCCAGAACGGGGCCGCCCGGCGCCTCCACGCGCTCTCTGACCCACGCCCCCGCCCGCCTCTGCTCCCGGCCAGCGGCTCGAGTAGCGCCCGCCGAGCCGTGAAAGCCCGGCCCGGGCCCTGGCGCCGCCACCTGCGCCCCCGGCCCCGCGCCATGTTTGAGAAAGAGCAGGAGCGAGCCAGAGGCCGGGCCCGGCCAGCGCGCCCCGCCGCCGGGAGCCCGTCACGGCTTACCCTTCGCCCCCGGGAGCAGCGTCGCCGCCGCCGCCGCCGCCAGCAAAAGGAGAAGCAGCTGGTGACGCGGAGCCGCAGCCGCCGCCTCCATGGTCCCGCCGCCACCTCCTGTGGCCCGGCCCGGCCCGGCCGCCGCTTCGCCTCAGCAAGCCTAGCCTCGCCCCACCTCCCCACCGCAGCGGTGGCCTCGCTCCGGCCCTTTGTAACTGCTCCGGGGGCGCGCTCCCATTGGCTGCCGGGCTCCCGCCGGCCCCGCCTCCCGCCGGCCTCCGGCGCCCCAGCGGGACCCAGCCAGGAGCCCCGCCCGCCGGCCCGCCAGGCAGCCAATGCGGAGCCGCCGGCGCCGGGCTCTGGCCACGCCCTCGCACCCCGGGGGTCGGGCCTCCGGACCGCTGGTCGCGCTGGAGCTGGGCTCCAGCGTGGGGGCAGGGTCTGGGCGGCCGTGTGACCGTCTGTGAATTGCTTTGAAAAAAAACTGCTACGGCTCCACGGTCCTTTTATTCCGCCTCCAACCCCACCCCGACTCCCCTTTCACAGCCCCGAGCTCCCCACGCCACCCAAATCCCCAGTACTGCAGGCCCCTACATCTAGCCCAACTTTCTCCAGACCCACGCCTCAACTTTCAGCATCTCCCCTCCCAAGACCCTCCTTCAGTGCCTTTCACATGTGTTTCTTCCACCTCTCACACCAGCCTAATACCCCTCGTCAAGCTCCTGACCCCAAAGTCATCAGATCCAATCCTAAAACTCCAGATCCAGAGCTCTCAAACGCACACCCACTTCAGAAGCCTCGGGTCTCTCCAAAACGTAGCCTGCCCGCTTAGGACCCAAGCCACTCCCTTCCCTTTTCACTTTCTTGCTCCAGGTTAGAATCCAACTTCTCGCCCCACCCCGCAAAGAAGGTGGATTCCCTACTTAGCCCGGCTTCTTTGGGCGGAGGGAGAGCAGTCATCTTTACTTTTGAGTTGTTGCTGACACGACTGTGTAACAGTTCTGAGGTGTCACTAAAAACCCAAATAAACTCAACTACGTTTTCATTCTGAATTCCTAACTTGCTGTGAGACGCTCCACCCACCTTCCCTGCGAGATGCCAAAATGAGCTCCAGATTTTAATTCTTCCTATCAGACTAGCCTGGCTTCAAACACAAACACAGCCTAGGAGGCTGCTGCATAGCACGGAGAAGGTTTTTCAGCAGAACCATTTAAGGAAAAAAAAAATTATTTTCTGCGTGATTTGAACTCGGAATTAAATAAAGCTTGGTAACTGGAATCAACCAGCGCTTGTAATAAATTAGAACTCCGTGCTGAGTGTTCCACTCACGGCAAAGAGTTCCTTTAGTGAGCCGTAAGGAGGAAGGTGAGGGACAGGAGGCGCCCTGCTGTTTCCCTCGTAGCTCCGAAGCTGTTCCCGATCCAGCAAGCAGTTAACTTTTCTGCGTTTGCAGCCGACTCAGAGAGTATAGCCTGCAGGGCCAGCAAGGAGCTCTTTGCCTCGGGCTCACCAAGGAGACTGTCTCTTTGTTGCTCAATTCTCAGTGTTTCGCATAAAAGAAGAGCTCAGGAGACTTATTGTGTGAATGAACGAGTGTTTTTCTCTGCCCATCTCTAAAATACAAATAATAAGAGTATCTATCCGTATTTATACATAAAACGGATTGAGCCACGTGTGTTCAGCCCCTTAAATGATGTAATGTTTCTGGAACAATGCCTGGGACATAGTAAATATTTGGTTCATGCCGTTTCCTTTGCCCATCCCCTTCCAGTTCTGTATGACTCTAATCAGCCTTTGTGCTCATTTTCATCTAGGCCTTTGTCTTGATGTGCTGAAGTTAGTCAGTGTGCAGGTCTGCTCTATAATATGCCTCCAGGTCCTCAACATTTTCCATAGAATTGCGGTGTTCAGTAGCAAAGTGAGGAACAGGAACAAGAAACACTGCTTTTCAGTTTTATCTTCCTGATATTAGGAGGAAATTTCCATGAGCCACAGATCCATAAATAAACTGTGGCAAAGCAGAACAATAAATTGTAAGTTTAAATGCATGGCTCTAGGGCTTTAAAGTGTCTCCAAGTCATCTGCAGACCTTTGACTACTGCAAACTCCCCGATCCAGCCCTAGGAAGCCTGCTTCAGCCACTCCAGAGGTAGTCAGTCAGGGCAGGACTCTGCATCTGTAATTACTTGGGTCAGTCTGCTGCCTGTGGCACCAGGCCCACTTCAAAAGACACTGGCTTACTTAAAAGTCAGCAAGTAGTAATGAATAAGCCTATTTGCCTTTTGAGAATGGTTGTGCATGGAGGGGTGGCTCTGGCTTGGGAAGGCTGCACGCTCCAGTTGGAATTCTGGCTCTGCTACTGACTGCAGATCTGCGAACACTGCTTGATCTTTCTGAGATTTAGCATACCCCAGAGAGAAGTGGGATAATGACACCTACTCATGTGTTTGTTGTGAAGTCTAAATGAGCTATAGCACATAAGGAATCTATAATAAATGCTCATTCCCTTCACAATCTCTATGGGTTCTCAAAAAGGCTTATGAGTTATCCATTCCAATGTCCTGATTTAAAGGGGAAGAGACTGAGACTTGTTCCCAGAAAATCAGCTGTAGCTCTATGATTAGGAGGCTCATTCCAGCACCTTAGCCCCTGCACAATGCTACCTCTCAGTCTTCATGCTAAGTATGTTCTTGCTTTTCCTTTTGGATTATTTCCTTAAGTAAAATGCTCTCTCACTTTACTTCTGCCTAGAACACAGTTGCAATACTGGGAATTGCAGCAGCCCTTTGGAAACATAAAGGTGACATCCAAAACTAGGGATAGCAAGAGAAAAATGAAGAGAATCTAAGCCTTGATAAATTCATTGAGCACCTGCACCAGCTCAAAAATGCTTAGTTATTTCTTATTATATGAGCAAAATAAATCTCTTCTTTTTTAAACTCTAACACTTTACTTCCAGTCATAAGACAATTCTATTATTACACATTTTATTTTTGTTTTATTTTCAAACCTACACAATATTATTGATTTATGTCATTATATTAGCTTTTGCTCATTTTGGAATTGCTAACTGAATAACAAGCCAATTCAAACTTTAGTAGCTAGTTGGGTGTGATGGTACATTCCTATAATCTCAGTACTCTGGGACACTGAGGCAGAAGCATCACAAATTCAAACCCACCATGGAGCCAGGCATGGTAATGCATGCCTATTATCTCAGCATTTGGGAGGCGGAGCCAGAACGATGACCACTAACTCATGACCAGCATGGGCTGCAATAGCACTACCCTGTCTCAAAAACAAACAAATCAGACAAATTAACAATTTAGTGTGACTCTTCCGCAAAATCAAAAAGAGCTGCTGATATATGTAGTTCAGTATGAAGATCCTGGGTTCAGTTCCCTGGAGAGAGAGAGAGAGAGAGAGAGAGAGAGAGAGAGAGAGAGAGAGAGAGAGAAACTTAATGGTCTTGAATGATATCCATGCATTACTTTTTATGAAACTATGGGTGAGCTGAACAGTTTTCTTGGGCTAGGTCAATTTAAGCTGATCTCAGCTGAGCTCTCCCTTAAGTTTGCTATTAGGTGGCAAGTCATCTAGGGCTGAACAGGTCTGAAATGGCCCAGATCCACTCATCCAAGAGGTATTCATACTCTAGTAGGCTGCCTAGGCTTGTTAACATGATGGTCCAGAGGTCCCAGAGAGTAACAGAAAGGGTACAGGACTTCATTCTAGCTTTAAAATAATTATATCATTAAGTTCCTTTCTTTCATAGACCCCTGGGTTATGAATGAATTAAACTGAGTGAGATTAATGCATATATATATATATATATATATATATATATATATTTGTTGTTGTTGTTTGCTTGCTTGCTTTCTCACTTGCTTTTATCCAGGGTTTCTGGCTCCTTTTTCCCTTCAAAGTAGGTCATAGAAGCTAGAATTTCTTTTTTTCAGGACTAGGCATGGAAAGTCATCATCCCAACCTTTCTGTCTTGGAGCAGCTCTCCATAAAGAAACCCTGACCTTCCTTGCCTGACAGCAGGTCAAAAGGGCCTACATTTGAGGAGAGGTCTTGCCTCAGACCCTCAAAAATAAATGATGCCAGATCTGGACAGACTTTGATGAGTGTCCCCACTCAATCTGTTAACATTAGGGTGTGCCCCTTTGTCCAATCACATTTCTACATAGTTGTCCACAATTCAACCACACCCATTCCGTGAAGAGTCATGGAAAGCCAAAATGACATGTAGTAGTTGTTGGGGGAAGGTGCCCCGGAGTGGGCATGCAAATTCCGTGCCACTGCCCTCAGACCTCAATGTCCTATGGGTCTCCACATCTGCACCCTTCTAGTATTATTTATAATAATGCAGTGAATGTAAATATTTGCCTCAGTTGTGTGAGTTGCTCTAGAAAATTAGTCAAACCCAAGGAAGGGTCAGGAGAACCTGGATTTATAGCTGGTTGGTCAGAAGCACAGGTTAAAACAACCTGGGACATGCAACCAGCACTGGATGAGATAGAGGGCAATCTGGGGGACTGAATCCTCTCCGCCTGTGGGATCTGACTCCATCTGCTAGCAGGTAATTGAAGAATTGAGTTAAAGGTGCAGAACTGAAGAGTTGCTTGGTGTGAGAGAAACCCCACGCCCCAGTGCCTCTAGTGCCGGAAGTGATTGATGTTTTAAGAGTGTAGTAGAAACTAAAGTGATGTTGACTTTTTTTTTTAACTCAATAGGGAAATCAATTTCATGTTTTTAATAAAAGGAGCCGCAAAATCACATTGTAAAGAGGCACAAATATCAAGAGAGGAGTACACATGTCCACTTTTCAAACACTTTTTATGATCTTTTCCTAATCTTTCTTTTTACCTCTCAGCCTTTTATCACCATTCATTTTTATCCTGTGAAGTATATCTTTTCAAATTCTCTTTTGTGAGCATCAATGAGTAGCAGTCTTAGTTTTTTGTTTGACAGAAAATGCTTTTATTTAGTCTTTATTTTTGAATAATCTTTTCACCAGGCATAGAATGAAGGTTGATAATTGTTTTCTTTCAACAGTTGATACCATTTCACTGTCTCTACCTTCCATTGTTGTTAATGTGAAATCAAATAACAATCTAATGGTTTCTCCTTTTTTAACACAATCTGTCTTTGCTTTCTTTTTTTTAATACATATAATAGACTTAATTTTTGGAGCAGTTTTAGGCTTACAGCAAAATTGAGTTGAAATTGCAAAGTTCTTACATATCTCTTGCCCTAAACCATACACAATCTTGCCAACTGTGAACATCACAAACCACTGCTACATTTGTTACAATCAATGAAACTGTGTTGACACTAAGTTATTACTTAAAGTTCATGATTTTAATTTTTGTTAATTTTTTTATTCATAGAATTTTTTTTCCAAGTATATTTGACCTTCTTTTCTAATTTGTTTTTTAACCTACATTTTTTAATTAGATCTTTTTTTAACCATAGCAATCACAATTATACGATGATGTTTGTGTGCTCAAATTCAATGTGAATGTAAATTGTACAATACAAACATCAGTATTTGGATTCTCCCTCTTCCCTCCCCCCCTACTTCCCAGGAACTGAACCCAGAGTCTTTGTACTTATCTGCATCCTCAGGCCTTTCTTTATCTTTCATGTTGAGACAGGGTCTCACTAAGCCATAAAATTGTAAATTGCCTATCCTGGGCTCAAATTTGCAATCTTCCTGCCTCAGCCTTCTGCAGTGCTGCAGTTCCTGCTGTCTCTTCTCATATCTAATGTTTCCATGTAAGTATGGTGACATTTTTTTTACCAAAACATTTCCATTTTCCTTGCAATTTTATTTGTGCAGATTCCTTAAGGTCTGATACAAGTTCTTCTAGAAAGGCTTTGCACTTACTTTTGCCACCTAAAACATTATTAGTCTCTGATTATTCTCATTAAATTAGTGGGAGCCAGAGATATAGCTCAGTGGCACAGCGCATGCCTGGCAAGCACGAGGTCCTCAGTGTGACCACTGCTAGTACCCACATAAATAAATAAATAAATAAATAAATAGTGTTTACAGAACTTTTAAAAATAAATTCAATTATTGGCTTGAATTTTTTCTCTGCAGTATGAATTTGGGCTTCAGACTACATGAGAGACAGACAGCTTGTGTTTCCAAATTCTCAGTGAAGGCATTTTCTCCCCTTTTTTTGTTCAGTAACTAAATTCTTCCCATCTCTTAAGGGTTGATGGAGCTGATAGCTATTTCTGATTCATCTTTACACTGGGGATGGGGGAGGTGAGGAGGGGGGTGATTGCTGAGTTTCATCCTGATGGAAGACGTATATAGGGGCCTTGAATGCCCTGCGGGCTTTGCTTTCTATTCCCTGTGCCCTAAAAGACCAGATAACAGAAGCTCAAGTTAATCTGGTTCACTAAATGCCCTCCAAACTGCAGCCAGCTGCAGCGTTCCAATTGCCCCTGTTGAATTCTTTCTCTCACTTAGCATTTTGGCCTGGCAAAATCCCTTACTTTCTTGCCAATTCATAAGTGCAATTTGGGAGATGTATCTCCCCTGTATTTTCATTGATCTGTGCTGTTTATTGTTTCTCTCCCAAGAGAGTCACCTACTGACTACCAAGAACAGAACTCCTGCTACCTAAACTCCTGCATTACAACAGACAAATTCCAGCTCACTATCAGGTTCTCTTTTATAGGAGAACACAATCGTGACTATTGTAGGGATCCAAGAGGATTGGAAAAGAAGCTATTTTGCCAATAAAGTACCAGAGAAATTCAGCTTCTGGCATTGTCTCTCTGCTTCTCTAACATTAGAAATATGCTCACAGACTGTCTAGCCCGACTCTCGTCTTTCAAGCTGGTTTCCCCAAATGCTTGGGTTACTTTGGGAAAATGTTTTGTTTTATTTTGTTTTGTGTTTTGTATTGTTTTCTCCTCATGTAGACTTTTGTTATGAATGACTAATTTTAAAGGACAAAGAATATGTCCTGTGGTTAATTATTTTTTGCTTTAGGGGATTAATTTTTTCTTAATTTATTTATTTGTAGCTTAATTTTATAAATGTTCCATGAAGATTGTGAAACAGAAGGGACTCTGTTTTGTGTGCGTGTGACTTTGTATATATTTAATTTGTGTATATGTGTGTGTTTATTCCCCATAGCTAATCTTGGCTTACTGTTTTGACTGTTTGCTCTGCCAAAGACACATAGAAGGACATTAATATGTCCCTACTCCCCGCTGCTTTTTCTGTTTCCATAGAGACATGCCCAGTGTGTGACACTCGCCTTAGGGAGCTAAAGTGTGATGTGGACTACTTGACCCCTAAGTTGCGGTTGAGACTAACTGGTCTGAGTGTCTCTCTGGCCTGAGAGGTGTCCCCCGGCTGCAACCTGGGCCTCTGCTTACAGCAGTACCAGCACCAGTCCTGCATTCACAGGTCCCTGCCTCCTCCCTGACACAGCCTGGAGGGCACTGACAAGCAAGCTTCCGCTTTGTGCCCAGACCTGGGCTGTTCCTTTTAGTCTGGCCCAACTTCTCTCTTAACCTTTCTTCTTCCAAAACAGGGGTTTTAGGTCCAAATTGAATCCAGGGATGCTTTCTCCTAGAAGCTCACCTACCAGATGTCACTGTCTCTCTGCTTCTCAAGTGCCCACTGCTGCTTTCTGCGGAAACACCCTGTTAATGCATGAGAGACATCAGAGCCGCCACCTGCATGGCATTGGCACTGTCGCCTTGCTTGGTGCCTATCTGCTGTCTTTCATTTTCCTCCCTAAAATCCTCTGCCCCGCCTTCTTATCCCTTTACCTCGTCTGCAGCCCTGGCCTTGTCTCAAGCAGAATCCAGCTTTGCAGCTTTTCTCCGGATCAGTCAGGAATATTCACTTGTGGTCAAAAAAAGCTGAGTTCTCAAGAGGTTATCACTACCTCTTTAATCAAAGGTTCTGAAAAAGAAAAATCAGCAACAATAACAACTGAAATTTGAAAAAAATAACCAGCCACATGGCCTGTTTGACAGAGACTTAGTTTTAATTTTATAAATACACACACATAAATTCACATGCACATTCAGAGCCATACAATCAAAGAACAGTTTCTACATTTGACGACAAAATTGAACAGAAGCATAGCAGAAAGGCAGAGAAATGAAACAATTCTACTTGGCTACCGAGGCAGTTAAACATTAAACAGGGAAAACTATCAAGACTAACTATTCACATCCATATACACAACCACGTATTCTCACGTTACAAAACTAATCATAAAGGCTGGGGAGATAGTTCAGTAGAATAAGCGCTTGCCTGGCAAGCACAAGGTCCTGAGTTCAATTCCCAGTACCACACACACACACACACACACACACACACCCTAATCATAAATTAAGAAATCTCAGAGAATCCTTCCAAAGGAGAAACAGAAAACAAATCCTTTAAAATTGGATATTTGTAACAAAAGTTCAAGTGAAAACAAAGCAAAATGTTCAAAAACACCACATCAACTTACATGAAGTAACACAGGCTAGAAGCCAGCTTGCAAGAGAGGGGAGGAGAAAATGCCTGACCCTTTATTCTCCAATTTAGAGAAGGGGGATGACCTCAGAAGCTCCATCTTTTGTTCTGTAGTGCCAAACAGCAGTTGTTTGAGCCCCTTCCACACCTGAAGTAGTAAGGACTATATTCGGTTGCAGCAGTAATCTGACAGTGACTTCAGGCTTGTCTGTGTAATGGAGTCAGGATGGGGTGGGAAGGTGGGCAGGGTGGTGGATAATCGGCATTGTTGGGGGTCTCAGTGCCTCCAGCAGTTCAGTGTCAGGGAAACTTACATGTGAGAGGTCCCCTACCTCCCCCATCCAAACCAGATAAACCCCAATGTTGCAGAAATCCTCCCTATCTAACAGAGTTAGAGTATAGTTATGCTCCTTATCTTTGCCATAAGGAGCCCCTAAGAATGTTCTGAAACCAAGAGAAGTGTGACCTGTCTCCTGACAGTCTTCTAGACAGGAAGAGAGACCTCCCATAGAGCAGCACATTCATTGCTTCATCTGGAGACCAAGCAAGAAGGAGGATGAGCCTCAACAGGTTCAAAAAGCTCTGCCTTTCCATTGGTGAGCCTGTGTTTCCAGTTGAGCCTCAATAGCATATTAAAGCCAGATCAGCGGGACGTAGGCAGCCAAGGTGGCCCCAGCCAGCCAATAAGTTCCCAATAGACATGGACCTGTACCTTTGTGTATCTAAGTATTTCCCTAAGTGTCAACTGAGGTGGTAAGGACATAGCCATATCCCTGTCTGGGGACAGAAACTTAACTTCAATTTTATTAAGTGATTGCAAGCAATTTGTGCTAAATTGTGACTTTAGTGTAGCCTATATTGCTACTTTACTCAGTGACCCCTTCTCTGGGCTGATTAGTCCTATTTTTAGAAAGTACAAAGGGAGATATGAACAGAACAGAGAGAGGAGAGAGAGAGAGACAGACAGACAGACAGACAGACAGACAGAGACACAGAGAGACAGAGATGCAGAGAGAGACAGAGACGCAGAGAGAGACAAACAGAAACAGAGAGAGAAACAGAGAGACAGAGAGAGACAGAGACAGAGAGAGACAGAGAGAGAATTATAGCTTTCCTCTAAAGTCTGAATTTTTTCCACCCATTACCAAGGAGGAGAAATACTGCTTTCTGAAGCATTAGAGTGGCCAGAGTGGTCAGGATTGTCTTTTGGGTTACTAGAGAAAGGAACTTGATGACTTGCTGGGGAGATAGCTCAGCAGCACAGCGCCTGCCTGGCAAGTGTAGGTTCCCAATACAAAAACCAAACCAAACCAAACAAACAAACAAAAAACCAAGCACCTAAAAAAGAGAAAGGAACATTACTAAAAAAAAGGAAAAGAAAAGTTGGCTGTCGCAACAGAGCAGGGCAGGGCAGGTGACGAGGCGATCTCACTCCCCTTCTCATGCTTCATCTCCATTTCATCTCAGCCTTTTCTTGGCGTTGGCCTTGTCATCACCTATATGTTGGCCTCGAGACATTTTCTTGTAGGCTTTATGCGGTCAGGGAGAATATCCAAAGTAACTTCAGGTTCTTCCTAACTGAGGAAACCAACAAGGATGGCTTCTCTTGCCAGATACTTTTTTTTTTGGTACCAGGAATCTAAGTCAGGACCTTGCACTTGCCAGGTAGGCACTGTGCTGCTGAGCTATATCCCTGTCTGGACATCCTTAAATAAGACTCCTGAGACAGACTTTGGCCTGTCTGGGACCAGGTTCTTACCTTTGTGGGTCAGGGTTTCTATATAGGAAAACTGGTAGTTTTTTGAATGGGACAATTCTTTATAAAGGAACATTGTCCTTGGTGTTGATTATGTGTGGTGCCCCTGGCCACTAAGTGCTGAAAGTGCTCTCTGATCATTGCAACAACACAAAATACAAAACCGAAAACAACCCCACTCCCCATTTCCAATGCTAGGGTAGGGGCTGAAATACTGCCTTGAGAACTATGGCCTTGTATCAGCTACTAAACAAAGATCTTCGGCATTGTGACTGGCTTAACTGCCAGAGCCTGCGCCTCCTCCCTGGAAGTGGGGGTCAAGATGGAGAGGGTGCTGTGTTTGGCTCTGCATCAGGCACTGATGATTGAGGAGGAGTCAATCAAATCTGTTCCCAAAGGAACATTCACAAGGTTTCTGCCACCAGCAGTGACTTTCCACATAGAAAGACCAACAACTGTTGATTACCACCATCCCTGAGGTGAGTGTTCCCAAGGGGAAAGGATTATCACCCTGCCCCCACTAGCCCTTCTTTTTGCCTCAGCAACTCTGCATCCTAGGACCAAGCTCAAAACCAACCCTCCCTACCATGGGCATTGTAGCTTCTCCTGATCTCTTATTTTTAAACCATCCAGCTGCTCCTTGAACTACAATATCCAAGAGGGAAAAAGGCCCCTTTGTCCATAGTGATCAACATTAGGACTCAATTCAGAAACTTGGACCAAGTTGGACCAAGAAGAGCCAGAAGGGAAGATATGCAGACTATCATAGACAGGGCAAATGAGCCTGTCATGAACTAGGCCCCATGGCATTGCTAGGAAGGAGCTGTGACACTCAGATAGCCAATCCCTTAGAAGTCTGATGGGAAAAGGCAAGTAGTTTGTTCTTGAAAATCTCTAGCCTCCATGACACCATAGTTGAGCGATGCTGATGAGTCATATTGCTATAGAAGCTCAACTCTGAGAAACGTCTCAGGCAAGTCAAAAGCAAAGCCCAGGCTGCCCTTTAGGAGAAAATTTAGACAGCCTGGCCACCAAATGAACCTTGCCTAGATGGGGCAGATCCCCAGTCCTCCAAAGTATAGTTCTTGACTTTTCCCTCAGGCCTCAGAATGAGGCCAAACCCCTTCCTCATTTGTTGAAAGAGCTGAGACTGTTCAATGCTTTCCAAAGGAATTTAAATCTAAAGGAGCTCACATTTCAGAAAGGGAGACGGCCACATACAATTAATTACTGATTCTAATATTGTGACTCCAATCTACCCTACCACCTCCTAGCTTTCTCATCATAATGTTCTGTCAAAAGAAACAACAGTCTAGCTCACCCCCCAAATACCAAAGATTATTTACATTTTTGATGAAAAGAAAACTTTCAATGGTGTTAGAAGGGTTCACATTTACTCTTTCCTCTAGATGTTGTGTGTGCTGTTCCATCCTCTTTCCTGGATGCCTTCTGTACTTGAGAGACACCCCTGTCCATTCTGAATAAAATATATGCAGTTTCTCTCCTAATTCAGAGCTCCATGACAAAAGCCCTGTGAGCCAGACAGGCAAATGAAGACCAGACGTTTCATGCTGGGCTTTCAGAGAGAACCAGAGGAAGATACTGCCTTTGTTTGTGTCCACTGTGATATAAAAGGCCAACTGCAATAGTCTCGGTCTTCTCTCTGCCCGTCCTCAAGCCCTATTGCTCCCCATGATATACCCCAGGCCACCTCTCTTTGGCTCACATTTCTCTCTGGACAACCAGTGCTCCTCTGGCATCCCCTGGCATGGATATACTGATGACTGCCAAAGCTGTTTCCCTAGGAATTCAACCTCCTAAGTACTCAAGTTTTTCCAGTATGGAAACTATTCTCTGCAAAGAACCTAGAGCTTGAGACGGACATTTGGTCATCTACAAAGCTCTCTTGAGGGCAGCAAAACCATGACTTTTAGAAGCAGGTTATTGATGATGTCATTTAAACATTTCTCTGTGTCTTGTTTTCTTGGTCTCATCTTTTTCCTCTCCAACAAATTCTAGTCTAGGGTTTGGGTGGAGTAGACAATGAATAACCTTTTTGTGTCAGACCAGTATGGGCTTCTTCCAAGCATATATTTACAAGATTTCCAGGCCCATGAATGGATTTAGTTGGAGTCCTAAAAGATGTACTCCTGGATTCATTGGGTCACTCTTCCCTACTCCTTGTGGCCAGGGAATGGCATTTCCTACTGATCTAGGCCTAGGATTACTGCCCATCTGTGTACCAATCATGTTGGCAACTGAGTTGGGGCTATGGTCATTGGATTAGGCCATCCGTGGCCACTGCTGGAGCCCTTCCAAAACATAGACCAGGGATGGTGACACTTTTTGAGCTTTCAATGACAACAAGTACACTGTGGCACCCATAGATTAGGTTCACCACCATAACCGCAGACTTACCTGTAATGGGGGACAAATGGAATCCATTCAAGGTAAGTCAGCAGCTAATGTTCTTACATGGTTCTTAATTTTCAAGATAGGGTCTCCCTATACAATTCAAGCTGGCTTTAATATGATAGCCCAGGCTGGTCTCAAACTTGTAGCAATCCTCCTGTCTCAGCCTTCTGAGTGCTGGGATTATAAGCATGCACCACCATGCTAAGCTTCAGTGTTCCTCTCAAGCAGTGACTTGCAACTTTTGAACATGAGTCATAGTAAGAAAAGCACACCACATTGTGACCCTGAAGGCAAATATGCACACACACACACACACACACACACACACACACACACAACTAAAACACAGTTTCCACAAAACATTATTTACCTCTTGCTACCTTACTACTGGGAACACATTCTGGAATTTTATAATTTCGGCTGCATGACAAGGTAATATCCAATTTTATCTTTTTAAAAAATATTCTAGAATAAACTCACTAAATTGAGTTTATATGTCACTAATGGATCATGATCCACAGTCAGATTTTTTATATTTGGGGATTGAGTGCAGGCCCTTGCACATGCTAGGCAAGTACTTTACCACTTAGCTATACCGTCACCCCCTAAAAATGCCATTCTTAATGCTTGTCTAAACTGTTTCATTGTTGAAATAGTTGTGAAATATGGCATACATTCTCCAGGAACTTGAGAGGGAAATTGGGTTAGCGGAGGACCAGAAAAGGGACAGAAATGGGTAGTGCTTGTCACTTAGGACTCAGAAAGCAGGTCTTGAGAGAGATTTTTGAGTTCTAAAGTGAAACTGCAGCTCCAAGCAGAAAGGCCATTCCCAAGGCCTCTCGCCTTGCCTAGATCTCACGTGTGGCTGCCAAGGACTTCTCTGGAGTGACCACTGAGCAGGCAGCCCTGCTTCTGCTCCAAGGCTTTCAGATCCTATGATGTCTCTCACTCACAGAATGTAACTCCAACCGCAGTCAGGACTTTTTTCACCCTTTGCAGGTGATGGTGAGCATGCAGATCCTTTCTGGTCCTGCTAGAGCCAGAGTAGCCCAAGGGCCACTATGTGTAAGCTGCTGTATGATGGAGGGCATGGGGGCCGTGGAGGGCAGATAAGCGATATATCTAAGTACATAAAGGAAGTTGCAGCCAGAAGTAAATAATATATGCTTTTAGGCATATATTTCTATAATAAAAACAAAATTCAGGGTAGTCATTAGGGGTTGGGGAACAGAGAAAGAAACAGGGCAGAAAGGGGCCTTCTACAGTGAGAGCAAACCTTTATTTACATGACTAGTTATTTTGGCAAACTATATGAACAATTAGGGATATATGCTATACACATATACCTGCCTATTGATGTGTTTGACAAAAACATGATAAGCCTTGCACTACAAGCTCACAGACTCAAGTAGAAGACAGATATCATCAGAGCTAACATATCACACCATGACATCATAAGAAATAACAAGTGGCAACTTATTCTGGCTAGTTACATGACCTTGGGTTAATCATTTTATTTCTTGAAGCTTTGTTCTTCCGAAGTTATGTTATATATGTATATTATGCATAGATGTTATATATGTATGTTATATATGTATATAATATGCATGCACACATACATATATAACAGGTTTATTATGAGAATCAACTGATATACATAATGCATGAGAAAATGTCTGACAAACTGTGAAACACTGCAAAAAATGTGGGATAATATTATCGCTCTGGGTATCTTTGCAGCTAACTGTCTTATTTCTTCCGTGAAACTGCTACCCCCACAGTTTTGTGCTCAAGTGGCAGTCTGAGGCAAGCAGGTTGTAAGTGAATGTAAATTATTCTCAATCTAACATATTTTGTGTCTAGCACGATGAGGGATAGAAATAAAGAAGACACTGGGTATCACTGAATAGCTTGTAATTATCAGAACAGGGCCTTGCTGCTTAAGAGACCTGGGACTGGCCAGACTAGGAGGATGAGGACTTTGATCCAGCGGGCTGTGAGGGAGAAGACTAGTGCTGGGAGGAGTGCTGTGCTTCCCCTTCCCCAAGAGCCCACTCGGCCAGGTTAGCAAACCTTCACTGAGTTATCCTGGGCCTGGCAGGCGGCTGGGCCTACGCATGGACACTAGCTCCTTCCAGGCCCTAATCAGCCCAAGTGGAGGAAACACAGGACTCCTTTGATACTATCAGGGAAGGTTCCTTCCAGGACCATCAGACCCTGTCTTTGTCCCTCTGAGCCTAGACAGCCTAGACAGCTCTGCCACATCCTTGCCAGGGATGTCTTGGTTCCTGACCACCTTCCTATGAAGGGCTCCCCCTTAAATTCTCAGAGGCTTGTTCTCAGGAGCAAGATCAGAATCTGGTAGCTCGTTATGAAGATTTAGAAGATATACTTGACTCCTAAAAGTAGTTTCTGAAGCATCTCCCTTTTGGAAGATCCCTGAACCTGCAGGAGGCTGAGACCAAGTTAGAGCCAGGAAGTTTCTCAGCCAGAGCCCCAGCTAAACAGGAAGCTCACTCACACCAGGTAACTTGAGGCAAGTTCAATAAAGGGGTTATAATGAAAATGGATGGCAGAGTATGGAAAAAAAAAAACAAACAGGCAAAACAGAATGCTAAAGAGCTCACTGAAGCACTAGCATGGCAGGTGCTGTGTATCAGCCATGCCTGAACAAATGAGGAGGAGAGCCACCGGGACCTAAAGAGAGTTCTGTGGAGAACAGAGCCACCTGCCAGCCCCTGGGGGCCACAGAGAGGGAGTTGGGCAACACGTATCCTGTTTCCTCTCTCCTGCCCCAGGAAAGTTGCCTACATCTAACTGGAAACCAAAGGGCAAAGAAACCTTCTGTTACAGCCCAGATGTTCCAGGTTGCAGGGCACATCACCAGGGGATGGCAGGAGCACACCACCTGCAGGCTCACTGTGATGAGGAGGTACTGCAGGGGCCAGACCGAGCAGCACAGCCCCACAGGGAGGGTGGGGAAACTCAGAGCAGTATCCTTGGTAAGACAACTTCAGGTTCCAGGAATTCACCAAGAAAGCTGCTGGGAGGCAAGGACACCAGAAGCTGACTTTAAGTGTCTCATGTTTAAAGCAGGACAAAGTGACATCGCTGCAGCTTTTGAATTGAATTCACACAGCGATTTCACTTGCAGCACTAGGTTGAAATTTCCCATCCCCTGCTTTCAAGGACGTTTAAAACAAATCTGCAAGCAAATGCTCCATTATTTACTTTATTAAGCATCACTGAGTGACTTGATGAAAAGATTCTTGTGCAGTGATTTCAAAGGCCTCAGCGTGAGGCTTTACTCTGCCTCTAACTGGTCAGGTTCATGGAGTATACCGTGCCCCTCTCTGGGCTTCCGTTTCCTCCCCTGGGATGTGAGTAGGTTGGCTGAGATTTCAAGGTCTCTTTTGATTCTGGCAATGCTAAGACTTTAATAAAGACGGCAGTCAGAACCAGCCATGACACCCAGCACAGCTGACTTAGCAGTCCCTGTGCAAGTTCATTTTGTATACTGTAGTAGTGTTTCATTGAATTCGGTCTTTACAACTGCTCCATTTCTCTGATGCAACAAAAGAAGCAAGGCCGAATAGTTCTATTCCAGGGTACTGGTGTCCAGGAAAACAAGCCCAAGTACACCGCCACTGAAACCAAACTGCCTGCCACATTTCCTATTTGTTTGGCTTGTGAATTGGGCAAAGCAAAACAGAGGAAGATGTGACACATTGTGTTGAGTCATCACTAAGCTTCTTTCTCCAGGGCTTCCACGGGTGGCTGGAACAGGTAGAGCACAGGCCCAGAGCACCTCCCCCTTTGTACCTTTCTCAAGGGCACATGTTTGCCCTCATTTCTTCATTATAATTCCTGTCCAACAGCTTCATTTCTTGTTTAAGTTAGAAAAGAAAAACCAACCAGTCTTTGCCTCCTTGCTTTTGTGGATGCTGTCCCTCAATAGGACACTGGTAGGGTTTCCACCTCGCCTGCCCACCCAGCTTCTCTTTACCTTCTTAAGGAGAGTTGTTTTCACCTTTCTGTAGAGATCTGTAGCAGCTCATCACAGGTTCTTGATGCCAGGTGCTGTGTGAATTGCCCAGAACTTCCCAGACAGACATAAAGAAAACACCTGCTTCCAGGTCCAACAGTCCAAAGACCAACCCGACAAGTCCAGGATGATGAATGCATGAGTTTATCACAGGTAACTTAGAGCTGTGGATGACCTGCAGGCTGTAACACCACTGAAGCAGCCCACTGCCCTGTGCTAGCCTCCTGGTTTTCGAGTGCACACATTATAAGAGAACAAAAAAAAAAAAAAAAAGGGCCCCTGGGGAAGGGGGTGTGTAGCTTCTCCCGTCACACACTGATCAGGGACCTCCACTGGCCTCAGCAGGCACCATCTGGCTGTCATGATGGTGACCTTGCCTTGTGATACACAGCCTCGGCAACTGGTAGGGCCCACCAGCCTGCTGAAGAGAGCCCATTCCAAAATGGAGATTATGGCTAGGGCTCAGAGGACGGTGCTCACTTTGCTAGGTCACAGAGATGCTGGCGGGCCTTGGCACCCCAGTCAGTAAATGAGGTAGAAAACAACCTTGGGCCCAGACTCGTTTCCTTTCCTATGAGCTTATGACATAGATCACTCCTATGTCCCCCAAAGCTGCAGGGCTTGCTCCGCACTAGGAAGCAAGCAATTAATTCTGTGGCAGACACCAAATGGGTGTCCTGTAATTCAGTTCTACTCTGACACTACTTACCTGGCTATAACATAACATTCCACAGGCGTAACTTCAGACAGCCAGTTACAAGCCCTAGCTTGTTTTTCTGTGCAGTACTTCTGCCTAACTGACCATCGACAGTGTTCCCCATTGTTCTGTGAAGTCTATTACTTCACTACAGGAGCTTGCAGAACTCAGGGAAACATGCCTCCCAGTTTACTATAAAAGATACTACAATGTACTCTGTGCCATGTACTATGTCGAGACCCATAAGGATGAGGTATCTGGGCAGGAGTGCAGAGTCTCCAGGCCCCTCTAGGTGCACTTCCCTCCAAGAAGCTCCATGCATTCAGTTATTCACAAATTCCCAGTGCCCTGTCCTTTCTGAGGATGAGGGCAGGATGCTCTCTGAAATGGGGCTGAAGAACTACTACCAGACAAGGTAGGTCAGAGTATACATTTATGACCAGCTCCAAGCTAGAAACTCAGAAGAAGACTGGCACATCCATCTTGAGGAACAGAAACTCTTGTTTAGAGTTTAGCCTTCCTTGAGGAGGGAGTTATGAGCCAGTACTGTGGATAATCACCAAAATATATAAACAATCATGTCAATGCAATCAGAAAGACTGGAAGAGGGTACTGATCAAAGCTAGGCCAACTGCCTAGCGTTCATATCCAAGGAGGGAGAGAGATGCCCTCTTACCGCTTTGGCAGAACTGAACTAAGTACCATAGCCAGGAGCCTCTAGGGCCATGCCTCCAGCGCCTGTGCTGGCTGGGATGCAGTTGTGAACGCTGCTAAGGTACACCTCGCAACACCCACGATTTCAGGGGGGAAACTGTGGCTCACAGTCGGTAGAAGTTTCAGTCCACATCTGGCTCCAAGGCAGGGCAGCACAGCAGAGGGACATGACAGAGGAAATTTGCTTATGGCATGGCATAGAAAAGCAGAGAGAGGGACCAAGGGAGGTGGGAAGAAGATAGAGCCTTCCAGGCCACCCCTGAGTGACTCACCTTTTCCAACCTCCCCAATCGCATTAGTTGTAAACTACCAGAGGACTAATCCACTGATAAGTATCATGCTTCTGTGGTCCAATCACCTCCTAAAAGTCCCACCTATGAGCCCATGAGGCTTTGGGGGGATCCAGATATGAACTATAATAGGAAATAAGAGATAAGGAGACCCAGGCTCGGGGAAGAATTATGTCCTTTAAGAGAGATGGCCAGACAAGACGTTCTCATAAAAGGTGGGCTCTTTGGAAGCAAAAGGGAGCAAGAAACTGATAAAAAGAGGCTTCTAGTTGCAGCAAGATTCCAAGAGTGCAGAGGTTTCCATAGCCTTTTTTGTTAAAGAATTGCGAAAGCATTGCTCTGTCACAGGGAAGGGTTGGACCCAAGAAGCTGGAATCAGGAGGGCGTATCTCATCAAAGGGCAGCACTGACTAGAGCATAGATCAGGGCTGGTGTGGAACTTCCTCATTCCTCTGAGGTTTTGGTAAGCTGAGGCCAGGAAGCTGAGTGGCCAGGGAACAAACATTCCTCCAGGCTTGTGGGGAAGAACAAAAGTCACTCCAGGATAGGTGTCAGTTTCCGGCTACCCAAGGGATTTTCCTAAGTCCTCCAGGTGCAGGACCGATAGGAAGGCAGGAAGAACACGCACCCTTGACAGCCTTGCTGTCCCCTCCTAGCAGGGTAGGATAGCGGTTCTCAGCTGATGGCAACTGGAACGGTTTCCCCTTCTCCTCTTTTGTAAATGGTGACTTAAGAAACACCAAAGTGGTTCAATGTATCATTTAGTCCTAAATGCATGGGTGCATCCAACAGAATTCTGAGCTCTAATATCATCAAACAATTGCCTTTTCATTTACCTGTATTTATTAAGTCCCTACTAAGGGACAGATACTCTTCCACACTGGAGATATTATAATGAAGCAAACAAAGAAAGACCCATAAATAAATTTACCCTAATAAGAGTCATTCCAACACCAAGAAATAGCTTCACCATCTAGGCAGCCAGCCAGGGCCAATCCTCGGATGGAGCCCTCCTGAGCTAGACCTCTCAGCAAGCTCCTCCTTCCGGCTTTATCCCAGACCTGCCCACTTCTCTACACCTCTCTGCATCTAGCAGCCCAGTTCTCAGCAAGCTTACTAACTACTGCATTTGTCCCCGCAGACTTGGTTGGCAGCACACAGACATCACAATGTTATTCCTAAAAAGAAAAAATCAGTTTACATCCTACTAAATTTAATAGATCTGCAGAGGTAGCATCCAGACAGGCGTAGCTGTCTATGTAATACATTGAATGTGGGGGGAAGGGGATGAATATGTGTTTGTGAGACTCTGGGATATAAAGAGTAAATATTGCTTTTGTTTTTTTCTGACAGTGGAAAATGTCACTGTGGTACGTCCAGTTATCTCATCTATTACTGCCTCAGAAAAACAAGATCAGTTCAATTATGGAAACTCTCTTTAGCAGTCTCTCCGAGCAACCAGATGTAAAATCTAAGCCTCTTTCCTAGCCTCCAACAACCTGGTGCTGCACAGTGACCTACCTCCGCCACTCTCAGGCTGTTTTCTCTGCACTCACCTTGTCTAGTTCTCACTCTTCTGCCCTTAGGATACTTTGCCTCTCAGGCATTTACGTTTTACATGTGCCATTCCCCCTTCCAGGGACACTCTGCCCCCAGACCAGTCAGAGCCCATCTCCTTTCATTGTCCAAACAAAAGAAGATATCCCCCCAGATTTGTCCTGCTGCCCAGGAAGTTCAGCAAAAGCCCAGAGGCCAGACAAAGGGACTCTAAATGTGCACTGCCCACTATGACACCGTATTCCCCTCTGGCAGGGCCTCTGGAGCTGTCTGTCACTGTCAGCTTTCCTAATCTCCACAAGAGACAAAGGGGGAGGGCAGAAAGGGGAGTTAGAGTCAGAGTCATTTGTCTTGTGGGGAGAGGAGGCCACCCTCCCAATAAGTCAAATACTGGAAAAGATCCCAAAGAATCAGCTACGTATAAGGGGATTGGAAAGAAGGGGAAATTGGCATGCTCTCCCCAAATTGGACATTATTTTTTAATTGGTTCTTGGACTTATCTAAATAAGACAGGAGATAATTGTCCTTCTTTCAATGTGGGAATGAGGACAGAGGATACTGGCAAAACAGAAAAACAAAGGAACTTCTGGCTCTCCTAGAGGACACTGCACAAAGTGGCTGGCCCACAGGATCTCTGGAGAACTCATTAGCATTGAATGCCCACCACAGAGAGGGGATCAACAGCCATTCTGAGCCAGAGAAACAGTGAAGACCCCGACCCAGAAAAGGGCTGTAGCAGTCACTTGGTAAATCGAGAGTGGTTTGCACTTTCTTCTCTTTCCATCCATTTTTAATGCAAAGGAAGGGCTGGACCTTGAAGAAGGAAGAGATGGGAGCATCTCAGGCCCAGATCCCACTCCTTTCCCATCCTCATTTCTAGAAGCCAGGAACCTAGCCTAAGCTCTGTGTGAGGGCAGGACAAGAGAGACCAGGTGCCAATGGAGTGTCCCAGTTACTTTTTTCTCATTGCTCGGACAAAGCACCCAACACCCAGAATTAAGGAAGGAAAGGTTTGTTTAGCTCACAGTTTGTGGAAGTTTCAGTCTATACTGCAGTTCATGGTGGCAGAAAACAGCAAAGAGCAAAGGGAGGAGCAGCAGCAGCTGCCTCTCTCCCCTCCTTATATCATAAGCAGGTAACCTGGGTTGGGGTGTAGAACTGGCAGTGTCCCTGCCCTCCTCCTGCACAGGAAGAGGATGTTTATAAAGTAAGAACCCTGGCTCCCTGCTGAGTTACTTAATTAGACTGCTAAACTTCTCAAGTTGATACAATGTATCAACCAGTACCTGGTCTATGAGGTGGAGGTCTTTTTAAATAACTTTTTTTGTTAATGCATGTTTCTAGAAGATACAATTTACCTTCCCCTTAGAGACAAGGTGCATGTAGGTAGCATAGCTTGATTCTCTTCTAAGCCCCTCTCCCTTCCCTCCCACCTCCCTCCTTCCTTGTCTGAAACCCCCTTTCCTCTTTTGCACTGTCATCAGTTTTCGTGTTTATGACATAATGTTTACATTAATTGTGATTATTTGGTACACACATATACACACCTTAAATCTTTTTTACTTCCCCTTCCTCTCCCTCCCCTTGCCTTCAATCTCCTAGAACCATTAGTATTCACAAAAGCGCTATTTTCTTGTTTCCTTCCATCAATCCTTTATTTGTCCTTTGCCTTACTCAAGTGAGACATAACATATGGTATTTAACCCTATATGCCTGATTTAATTCATTCAACATTAAATATTCCAGGTGTATCCATTGTCCTACAAATGTCTCAAATTTATCTGAAGCCTCGGTAGAGTGAAGTTATAGAATCTTCCGCGTGTGCCTGGGTCTCTGGGCCTCCCTCTTCCTGATCCTGCTCTGCATGGGGTTGGGGTGGGGGACTGATCCCTGCAGGAGGGGCTTCCAGAGCCCCCAGACCAGCTCTTTCTGGCCGTGTCGTCAAAGGCAAGCACAGGTGAAGGACTGGAAACACCAGAAAGACTCAAGGTACCCACTCCCTCCCTCCGTTTCAGGGGCATTTCTAGCTGTGGGCTTTTCCTCCTGTATGACTCCAGGCCAAGCACGATACAGTTTGCTTCATGATCCTAGCTTCTGAGGCCTGGTGACATTTGCTTCTCTATTTGCCCCTCTTTTGGTAATTCCTGGAAGACTTACTGTGTAACTGTCTGCCTTGAATTTCTTCTGTTCCTATTACTTAAAATTATTTTTTGTCTTTTGGATGGACTCAAATGATCTACTTCCCTGAAGGTCTCTATGGGTTCATGCTACAAGGGACTGTGGCATACTGGGGGATAGGAATTGCAAAAAATCAAATTGTTTCCTATTTGTACCTTAATCATGACACCTAAATAAACAAATTACAAACATCGCAACTCAAAGGTTAGCTCTTTGACAGGACACAGCACTCCTCCCCCAAGCAAACTAACTGCATAATCTTTGTCTTCTTCTAGTAGTTTTCAGTATTACCTTAATCCTTTTTATGTATTTATTTTGCATGTTTATAATCTATGCTTTTTCTCACATTGGAATATAAGATCCTCAAGGGCAGTTGCTCAGGCTTTTTCTGTACCCCTATGTGCTTAGTAAATCATTAATAATTGACCACGAGCCGGCAAGATAGTTCAGCGGACTAAAGTGCTTGCTTAGGCAAGCTGAGACAAGCTCAGGGACCACAGCACCACGTGCCACGCGAGCCCCGCCCCCAGGGCAGGCACAACTGGTCAGAGTCAGGGCACAGTGCATACACCTGCAGTCCCAGTGCCGGGGAGGCTAAATGAAGAAGGATCACCATGAGTCCTAGCTGTGTTGCAAGACTCTGTAACAACCAACTACATTTAAAAAAGAAAAAGAAAAAAAAAAATGACCAGCGTCAGGATCTGATTATATAAATAGGAATTAACACTATCCAGAGACATTGAGGGGCGCTTGCAGGTTAGCTCAGTTGTTTAAGCACCTGCATGGGCAAACCCAGTCAGATCTGTGGGACCACAGTTGGATCCCCAGCTCCACACGCCACACCATACCTGCCCTTAAGGCAGCCTAAGCCAGCCCCCTCCCCCAAAAAAATCCTTCTCAGAGAAACTGAACTTGTTGCTGGATGGGATAGCTGGCTGTCAATCCTTAAGGAAGTAGTGAGTACATTTTTATTGTATGTAAGTTACAATACTCTTGGAATTGCATGTATGGACATAGGTATATGTGTTCTCTGTTTAATACTTAAGGGCTGGAATGCGATGGGTATCATTTATTTTCATTTACCTGTTTCTTTTTTTTCCTTGTTTCTGTAGAGATGCAGAAATTAGAGAGGTGAGCAGCAGATATTATTTATTTAATTTTCATTCATGTATTTGGTACAGGGTCTCACTGCGCAGCTCCGACTCATAGTGATCCTCCTGTTTGCAGTCTCCCCAGCACTGGGATCACAGGCATGCGCCACCATGCCTGGACTAGATTTTATTTTTTTTAAAACACTATTTACGCTGAGCTACATCTCTAGCCTGCTTTATTTTTTTTATTTTGAGAAAATGTCTTCCTGAATTGAACTTGCATTCCTCCTGCCTCAGCCCCCCACAGTTCTGAGATTAGAGATATGCAATAGCGAATATTCAGATTTATTTTTCCATAGATTTCAATCATTATGTTGTTATGGCATATTGCTAATTATGTCCATATCTTAAAATTCAAATTCAAAGTTGTATATAGAATCTTTTATATTTTAAAATGACTTTGTATTAGTGGTTTATATCTTTTTTATTTTAACGGTGTATGTATGTTTTTCTCTCTTTTGGAAATCAACACACCGAACTGGACAGAGGACACCTCTGCTATTATTAAGTAAAATAAGGGTTACTTGAACACAAGCCCTGTAACACTACCCTGGACAAGGGCATGGATTACATCCCAGGACAGTATAAGATTTCCTCACACTACACAGAACAGTACATAACTTAAAACTTATGAATTATTTGTTCTGGAACTTTCTAGTTAATATTTTGGACTATGGTTGACCATGGGAAACTGAAACCTAAGATAATCAGACTGCAGAAAAGAGGCAATTAGTAGGACAAGTGTCACTGAGTGACACGGAGACCAGGTAGTTCTTTGGGTTCCTTAAATGAACATAATTCTAGGAGAAGAAGCAGTCCTGCTTTGAATTAAAAGCACGTAGGCAGCAATTGGCAAAGACTTGTGTCAGGAAAGCTGACGTGGTTTGTGTGACAAAATCACCAGTCTAGGTGGTCTTGGGTGACCATACCAGAGCCCATCTCTTTGAGACCACTGTGACTTCAGCACAGTTCTCTGAAGCAGCAGCTGACCACCAGTGACCACTGGCACCCAGAAAATAGTCTGCTTTTGGAGGACATACCTGAGCTCCTTTCTCCCTTTGAGTGAGTTGAACTAATTCCTGAGCAAATATTAGCAATCCTGGAATATTTGAAGGGAAAATGTTAGAGTGATTGGACGTTATGCCAATTTTACACCTAGAGAAGCAGACTTGTAATTTGGATTTTAAAAGAAGCATGAATCTGTCACACAATTTGGTAAGGTCTGGAACATATTTTACAGTCACATTATCAAAATCATTCAGTTCAACATTTCCCAAAATTCATTTACTAGCATCTTGACCATATGTCATTTGTACTGTTAGTTATCTAATATTTTCCTCACAGCCAACACACTTTTTAAGACATAAGTACCCACATTAACATTATGTTAAATAAAATAAATGTGAAATTATGGATTTAGTGTCTGCATATATTTTTTAACACATATTAAAAGAACTGTAAGAGTAAAGCCAACCTCAATCCAGATGTGGGACACATACCATGATTTGGGAAACACTGTTTTCAACATAGCTATAAATTACTCTTACTTCATGTCTCAATAAACTTCTAGTGTGTTATGATGCCCTCTGCTTTGTGAGATCTTAATTCTGTGTTAATTTCTTTCTTTCTTTGTTTTTTCTTTTTTCCTGTATTTAGTACAGTATCTACAGGGCCTACAGGGTCTCACTACATAGATCGGACTCAGTGATTCTCCTGTTTTCAGCCTCCCAAGAGTTGCAATTACAGGTGCACGCCACCACGCCCAGTCTCAATCACAGTCTCAGCATGCCCCGGGGGTGGGGCCAGCATGGCACGCCGGGATCGAACCCCGGCTGCTGCTCTGCCTAAGCAGGTGCTTCAGTCCACTGAGCTATTATGCTGGCCCCCCTGTGTTAATTTCTATTTGGTTATAATTTTCCCACAAGTCTTGTTTCTCAAAATGAGCACCTGGATGCTATAATTTGGAATCTTGCCATTCCTGAAAGC
>NW_004524797.1:1806082-1861116 GCF_000260255.1 Octodon degus | reverse complement strand
TGTGTGTGTGTGTGTGTGTGTGTGTGTCTGCACTGTGTTGGGAACCAAACCCCTTCAACATGACAAGAAAGTGCTCTACAAATGAGTGACACTCCAAATCATCTATGACTCTTACTATACAAATATTGGAACATTATCTCTAGTTCTCTCTTTTTTATCTTTCATCTCATGATATTGTATTTTGGCCTTGTCTACGTATGGGCTTGTACAGCAGGATCATATTAGTACTTTTCTGATTTTATCTAGGAATTCACAAAATTGGGTTTCAGATATATATATATATATATATATATATATGTATATATACATGTGTATATCATGGTTTTATTTTATTTTTGGCAAGCTTACATTTATTATTTTACTTCTAGCGACTGCTTCTTGTCCTCCTGGTATTGTTTTCCCTTTCCATGTTTCTTTTGCCCTCTACAACTTCACTGATAATGCAAGTTTGAACTTGGTCCTTACCTCTGATTTGCTGAAATAACTTTTTACATACAAGCCGTTTGTTTTGATGGATCTGCTGGTTCCCAATTTGAAGCCCCTGGTCCTCCTCAGATGATTAACGGGTGGTTGTCATTATTTGGTGATGTCTATGAATATGACAGTACATGTAGGGAGGCACCAGCAGCAATCACACGGGTGTCTATGAACTTCCCAGCTTGCCTTTGGCTCTGGGCACTGCTGGCAGTCACAGCACATGCACACAGGCCTGGCCTTTGCTGTGGCTATGGGATGTCTAGTCATGCGCAGTTTGCGCCTCCCCAAAAGCCCTCACGATCTCTGTTTAGTTGATGTTCTTCCCTTTTTAATGGCGGCGTTGGAGGTCTTCCATCTCCTCGTCTTCCTCATCTTCCTCATCTTCTTGTGTTTTGTTTTGCTTTGTTTTGTTTTGTTTTATTTTTATCATGGAAAGAATTTATTCTAAGTTCAAATTGTTACCTGGAAATCTAACCTGGGTGGCTTCCTATTAGATAGAGCCAGAACTGATATAGCAGATTGCAGGGTACCTCACTCCTAGACCTCCAAATTCTAATTGCCTGCCCAAATCTCTGCCTGACAGCTTGTTCTGGTAACCTGATCCTGCTCAGCCTATGCACAGGAATTAGATTCAGAGCCCCAGCTTTTCTTGCTTTTTTAATGACTGATGGAGATTGGTGTGTAAATACCCCAATACCCTCATCCCTTGGGTGCGAAACCCTCAGGCGCCAGAATGCACTGGCCCAGGAGTCCTTAAGAGGAGAGCATGTGACAGTGGCCTACATCAGTAACTAGATGCACCCTTTAAAGTCTGTCTTCCTTTCCTTCCTCATCCAGCATGTTCTGGAATCATCTTCTGTAAAACCACTCGCAAATGAGTCCCCATCTGAAGGGGAACCCAAAGCAAAACTCTGTGGCAGCAGGCTTTCAGAAAGTTCTCTTTTTGAGTGTGGAAGGTGCAGTGGAAGAGAGACACAGGAGCGGGGAAGGTCAGCAGTCGGTGTGTGCGGCTGTGCAGTAGAGGAGCCAGCGCCACACTGGCTGACAGGAAGCCCCCGCATGCTGGAAAGTGGCAAGCGTGCTCCAGAATATTTTTTTAGAAATTGCTATTTAAAAATCAAAATGGTCATCATGGAAACATTCCAGTTTTTTTAGACTTCCTACCACTTGGTTTATAGTTTCTTATTGTTGTTATTACTAAAGAGGTACTCTGATGATATTTATTGAAGGAATAAGCTAGTAGAGAAGCTTCTGAAGATTCCCAGCACAAAGAAATGATAAATGAGGTGATGGAAATGCCAGTTGCCCCAGTGTGGTCACCACACATTGTTTTAATATATTAAATGTCATACTGTATCCCATAAATATGTATAATACCATGTTCATGACTTATATCTCAATGTTTCCCCAAAGCCTTGCGTTATTATAGGTGGGAAGTTTTGAAGATGCTGTTTTAGGGTGTATGGTGCTGGGGTTAAGGGTCCTGCACTCTAAGTGCAGAATATAAAGGGACAGAAAGAAGCTGCTTTACAACTTTGATGCTTTCTGCCTTCTGCCTACCCTGCTTTCCCATGAACTGTTTCTCCTCTGTGATGCCTCCATGCCTTGGAGCCAGCTGACTATGGACTGAACATTCTACAAACTGTGAGCTGAAATAAATGTTTCCTCCTTTAACTTTGGGCATCAGGTATTTTTGTTTCAGCAAAGAGAAAAGTAAGACACTACATATCAGTGAAAATAAAGCATATTAAAAACTGTACTGCATGAAAAGGGAAATGATTCTCAGACCTCTGACTCTCTAGTGGCACCATTCATTGAAAGAACAGAAGAAAATAAGCAAATCCACAAGGAGAGAAAGTTAGTAAATCCCTCTTACCAAAAGCTCAGACATCAGGGCACTCTGGCTTCTTCAGGGAACTCGAGGTCCTTAGCAAGCTTAAATAAGGGGTCTAGGAAGTCTGTTTAACAGTCATTTGTGGCATGTGTTTCCATTCATCAGGAGGAATGTAGGGCTAGTGTTAAGCCTGAATCTTGGAGCCCCACTGATCCAGATGATAATATTTTAATATGTTGGATTATGGGGAAGCTGATGGAGGGGCAGGAGAGCTAGGCCATTTGGGACTTGGGACAGTAGATATTGACTAACAGCAGGTAGCACTAAACCAGTGGGGACATGTTGAATGAAAGAGCTAGTCTTGGCAAGGGGAAGAGACATCAGGCAAACAAGTGAGTGTAGGGGATTTTTTTTAGTACCTTGGAAATTTTCAGTAACTTGTTTATTATGATTGCAAAACTAGCAGGTGGCAGAGCCAAAATTCAAATTCAAGTAAGGAACTTTGTACTTGACTACCATGTAAATTATAATACAAGATAGAAGGCAAGAGGGGGAATCAGTGAGCAGCCCACAGGAGCTTTTAGGAGGCTCAGTGGTGTCCTGGTGACTGAAAAGCCTCAGGCAGCAACCAGAAAGAAATTTCTTCCTCTAGCTGCCAGGTCAGCAAGACCTACATGCATACGTTTGTCTCAATGTAGAGTTGCTGAGGCATTGGAGGAGTGCTAACGCCTCAGCTTTGTAACAGTTTGTGCCATTACAATGGGTTGGGAACTTGAAAAGTGCAGACATTATTTATCTCTGTACCTCCAAACATGGTCCTAGGTACAAAAAAACCATTCCCCAAATATTTCCAAAGGCATGAAGGCATAAACAAGCGACATGCTCGATCTTTCTCAAACATGGATCTAATCCCATCTCTTGCCTTAAAACCTTCCCAAAGTGCCCCAGGTATAGGATGAAGTATAAATGACTTTCCTAGACTACAAGGCCAGTATGATCTCCCCTCTCTTTGTCCTGAGACATCCTCACACTCAACCTGTCCCTGCTCTTGAGTGTGGCAGGATTTAATTTTTTTGGTCCTCTCACCTTTTTGTTCTCCTGTTTTCTGGCTATTGCAAAACCCCACACATTTTGGGTGAGGGATTGTTTCTTCCATATGCCTCATCTCTGGTGGAGTTGCCAATCTGTTATGGGCACACAGCACAAGTGGGACCAACTTGGGTTCTTTTCAGGGACTGATGCAACCCAAGAGGGTGATGGGGGTCTTTTCTTCCTTCTGAGGTCAGCCTCTGGGATGCTGGGATATATAGGGTAATGCAAGCCTGGGGCTGTCTGTAAACACACCTGCCACCTGAAGTCTGTTGTCTTTGCTCAATGGAAAGGAGCCATTTGCTGAGAAGAGCTCAAGTAAGCAAGCAAGGTAGAAAAGCAGGCAGACATACAGATGCAGACTCACACACAGAACGGGTCATGTTGCCACATTCAACATTCCTCAGTTCTCTGTGCTCTCTCTTCCAGGTCTCATGGACTCTGTTCCCTCTTCCTGGACTTAGGAATACATTCCTGGGGCGGGGGATGTTGAGTAGTTTCCGTTATTGACTAATGCAGTGTCTTGACTAATAATCAGCTATGCTGGGTGCTGCTGACAGTTCCCAGAATTTCTTACTTCTGTCTCCTGCATAATTGAAGCCAGATAAAATCCAGAAGTATATGGGAAATCCAAGGGTGGCTCTTGAGGCCCATTGTCCTTGTTTTCTTATTTCTGCTTCAGGCTGTCTTGTGGTCACATCTACGTTGGCTGGGAGAGTTTCTTGGGTCTTGTCCTTCATGCTTTCTGACCCCCCATCCAATAGCTTCCCAATCTCTTTGTCCTTCCCAAGTCTGCCTTTTCATGGCCTTGACCTCTGGTGTGGGTTGGCAGCCTTTTCTGTCCTGATGGTTTTGTCACTAGATGGGAGACTTGAGAAGTGCAGCCGTCAGCCTGAGGGCCTGCAATATCAGTCCAGTCACAGAAAGAACTCCAGTGATCTCTAGTACACCAAGATGAGCTAATCTCAGCTGCATCTTCCCTTCTGTATCATGCCTGATTGTGCCAGTTTCTTTCAGATACATTTAAGACACTGGGCAAAGGAAGAGAGTGAAGGCTTAGAAATCCTCCAGCAGCCATTGTACTTTAGTTGTGTGACAAGACTCAGACTCAAAGCCCATTGAGTACTCAAAAGGAGATATATGAGAAAAGGTAAGCAGGTTTGGGGAAAGGGGCAGTGTCACAGACAAATTAGGAGGGTCCAGATCAGACCTAGCGATTAAGTTTTTCCAGAGATGGGGTAGAGCCTGGGCAACACATCCCAGTAGAGGAATCTATGTGGCTTGCATAAGCAACCCAGAGTCCAGGCCAGTGGCCTTTGGCATGTGGAAGCTAGTGTTTAGTGGCTCAGGATTTGACCATCATTCTGGGTATGAATAGTGCTGCGTTGGTTCAGGGCTTTCTCTGCAATGACTGGTTGTGCCTCTGCTGGTGCACGAGGAAGACTCAGCTGGGTAGCTTAGTCCCCAGATACCCATCTTCGGGGAATTCCAATTACAGCTGCCTTTATTCTATGACTCATGAGAAAGAGTCTCATTGCCTTTCCGTGCGTGAAGTTCCTAAGTAGAGGTTCTGGGATGCCTTCATTGTTGTCTCCAATTTCCTTCCTATGTCCAGGACTACAAGATTAAATTCACTTGGCTGCATTTTGGAGCCAGCCCAGCTAAATGGGAGCTGGGCGCCTACCCTCTTGCCTGGTGACTGTGTTTCTCCTAACAGTCAAATCAGAGTCAAAGAGTCACACACTTGAAACTGGGGCTGACTGAACAGACAGCTTGTACCATGATTCCTGGGAAAGATTTTGAGCTTTGGACTAAGACAGACCCTGAGTCTGAAAGTAGGGTCATCCTTACCAGCTATGCAATCCAGACCAAGTAAGTTCCTGAGCCTCACTGAGACAGGAGGATCATGCATTTAAGACCAGTGTGAGTTACATAGTGAGACAGTCTCAAACAAACAAAACATAAGTGAGACCTCTAATAACTATGGTGTTTAACAACTGAAGCTGACATTGTATTTGTTTTATCTCCACCCCCTTGAGAGACAGAAGCAGATGTGCCCACAGTCAGGCACCCAGACAGTGAAAGAGTCACAGCAGATCCACTTTTCCACTCTGCAAGGTTTCTGCCCTCCCACACCACTCCCACTGTGGGTGGGGGTTGGGAAGACAATGGGCAGGAGCAGAAGAGAATGATGGGAAGATCTTCATTTCTTTGATTCCTGGCTGAGGGTTAACCTAAGTGGTCATGAAAGGATTAACACATCTACCCCAGGTCATTTCCACATCAACAGCAGAGAATAAAGGAATGAGGGTGAAAAAGTCAAACAGAATAAAATGCCTGGAAAAGATGTTTTTATGTTTACTTATTTGGAAAACAAAATTGAAATATATAGCATGAAGATAGTTTTTGTTTTTAAAAGCCCTCATCCCTATGAACCTGCTTCAGCTGCAGTTAAAATTCAAGAATTACTGAATGGAAGGCATAAAGTCTTGGTTGGGGTGGGGAGGAGGTCTTCCAAGGGGAAACTAGTAATTATGTGCTATTTCTCTTCTAATTTCAGATAATTTAGAGTTTCAACTTTTCCAGTAAGTCAGAATTATATAAACAGATGCCATGCTAAAATACAATTGGGTAAAAATATAAAACTCCTACAGCAATAATATTTTAGGGAAAAACATATTACAGTCTGATACAGTAAGAAAATACAAACAGGATCATTTGAGCAGTTCTGTTTCTCTGTATGAACAACAGTTGCAAATGAAGAATAGAAGTGAAATAATAAAGCATTCAGTTTGCACATAACTTAGAAAGGGGGAACATTTCTAAACATTGACTTTGTGAGAAAACATGAAGGACATCTTCCACTCAACAACTGTGCTTAGGAGAAGGAAATTGATTTCTGGAGGCTGCAGTGGGCAAATGCCATGGTCGCTTGTGTCCACCTTGCCCTTAACCTGTGTTGGGATGGTCACACTGCATGGGGTTTCCTGCAGAATCTAGCACCAATATATGAATCAGATATTGCCTTTGAGCTGAGTCCTTTATGTCTTCAGTTTTGAGTATACTGAGGTATGTTTTCTTTGGTTGCTCTTGTGATGAAATGTGTAGGAAAAATTCTAATATTTACAGCACTTAAACATTTTAGATTTCAGTGTCAACTCTTCACATAGGAAAAACTGGGAAACTCTTTTGGAATCATCAGAAGGCCATTACTTCCTAGCATCTGTCATGAAACTGTTTTCAATACACAAAACAATTAGCCTGTTAGCACAGCTGTACGGTTTCTGCTCGAGAATCTTCCCAGTGCTCAGTGGAGAAGCGAATCCTGTGACTGCCATGTCTGCGGTTCGCCATGCTTCACAGTACTTATCCACAAGACGGACGCCATGGGGAGTGGAGCCATGCCAAACGACCTTCTGGGGCCTGCAAGGTAATTTTGTTGTTACATTTTGAATGACACATCTTTGTGGTGTATCTTAGTAAACAACATGGTGAGTCTAGTGAGTCAACTGAATCAAGTCAAACTCCTTACCCCTCCACATGGTCCAGTGCCAGATCGCTACTCTTGTGGTTGGTTCTCTCTCTCCCTCCCTCCTCCTCCCTCCCTCCCTCCTTCTTCTTCCTTCCTTCCTCTTTCTTCCTTCCTTTCTACCTTCTTCCTTCCTTCCTTTCTCTCTTTCTTCCTTCCTTTCTTCTTTCCTTCCTTTTTTCTCTTTTCTTTTTTCATTCATTCTTTCCTTCTCTTCCTCTCTCTCCCTTCCTTCGCCTTCCACTCTTTGTTTCTTCTAACTTCTTTCTCTCTGTCCCTCTCTCCTTTCTTTTCTCTCCTTCTTTATTCTGGGGATTGAACCCTGGGCCTTTAGAGTAAGCTACATTCCCAGCTCTTTTTTTATTTTGAGACTCATTAAGTTGCCAAGGCTGGGCTCAAACTTGTACTCCCCTTGCCTCAGCCTTTTAGAGGGCTAGGGTTGCAGATGTGCACAGAGAACTCCTGGCTTGCTTATTTATTTATTTGATAGCAGGAATCAAGCTCAGGACCTCACAGGCAGACACTGTGCCACTGAGGCACTTCTGGTTCTTTCCAGCTTTGAATACACTCTATTCCAGGAACACAAAGACTACAATTGTTTCTCAGCCGTGTACTCTATTTTTGTGACTCTGAACCACCATCATTTTTAGGGACTCCTTATCATCCTTCAAAGCCTGATAAATGCCTCCTCTTGCAGGAGGCCTTCTCTGATTCTTATCCCTAAGTGAAAATGAATGCTTATTCCAGGTGTTTCTCATTTCATCTGTTACTCCACTTTGTAACCCATAGTTATCTTTTGTCTATCTTCCCTTGAAGAATGGGATTTCTTTAAGGGTAGAGGTCATGTAGGTTTCTTACTATGCCTTCCAGGTTTGGCACTAGGCCCAGGATAAAATAACCTGAAGAAAGCTTTGTTGAACTGCCTTGTTGTGAAAAGCATACTTCACATGCCAAGATTTAGAGGGCAACTTGTGTACAGAGTTGCTGGATCACCAGGAGTCCAGCACTTAGCACCTACTAAGTGCCACTGCATGCTATGTGTTCACACATATTCATTTTGTCTACACAGCACTCTGGTGGTATAAATGTGGTCTTTTGGCCTACGTGACAGCAAGGCAGCTGAGGCTCTGAGAACAGAAGTGCCTTGCCTCGGGGCTCATACTGAGTTACTGAACCCAGGTCTGCTGGCTACAAGGCCAGGACTTCGTTCATGGCCTTCAGCCTTCTGCTACCGCACGTGGATTCATGCTGAACATAGCCCATCAGGCCACTCCATTGTGAGGATGTTCCCTGAAACTCTATTATGCCATGTAAGTGTGTCCTTACCCCCACTTACCAAGAAGGGTCTGTCATCACATCTCGGCCGTCAAAGGAGTATATTGGAACCTGTGTATTGAACTGACCACCATCTCCAGAAAAGATTGAGTCCCAATTATTAAAAAGTACTTGGCCCTATGAGGATAAATATCATATTAGAATCATTTATGGCAACTGTTCCATTTCCTATGAAGACTGATACATCCAGAAAGCAAGAAAAACACGTTTCTTTTTACCTTGAGGTTCACTATTGGAAGGCTGTATCTCTCTGCCTTCCTCACTACTGTGGAGAGATCTTGCAAATGGGAAGATAAGAATGCTCGGAAGGTGGACAACAGTCCTGCAGCCCTGGCCTGCTGGAAGCACTGAAAGTCAGCTCGAATGTCCCCGGAAAATGGCATGTTGAGAGCAATTAAGTGCAGCTGAAAAGAATGAGAGAAAACATCTGAAAGAAGATCCCAGCTATCGGAGGACTGAAAATACTGTACATGACAGATGACTTTAACCTGAGATTACATGAAAACTACAGCTGCTGAAGGACCATCACCAGGGCAGGAAAGCTATTGCTCCCTAAGCAACCTGTTTGAGTTCTCTGAATAGCTGTATTGTGTAAAATGTTTTCCTTCAAAGAGAAAACAAACAAATCCTATTGGATCAAATAAAGTGCTTCACAGATCTAAATCCAGCCTGAGGGCTTATTTTGGGACAAGCTGGGTGTCTCTAGCTCAGTCCTCAGTAGCAGTTTTCAGCTGACATCAGTCCTGGATCCCAGAGCTTCTTTGGCTATCTAATGGATGTGCTTTCTTTAACCTCCTGAGCAGGACTGGGACTGATCACATGAGGGCCCAGGAAAATGGCCTTGAAAGGAAAAGGACATGACACTACCAAGACTGTTAGAACATGGGAAACCAGGGGTCGTATAGCCATTGTAGCTGTATGTCCTGGTCACCTTGTTCAGTAGCCAAAAGTAAAAGTTACCCCACAACCTGTTTTCTCCCATACTTTCTTGTCATAAACGCAGTGTCATTCTAATGTCCTTTCTCCCAGACCTGTGTAGAATACATATGATGATCAAGGAATAGTGATTGTCCCCTGATCTTTGTGCTGTCTCAGGAGGAAATTTTGTCTCATCAACATAGACCTGGGGAGGGCTGTGTAAGCCAGGTCTGAAGTCATCAAAGGAAGAAAGTATTTCTAAGTATTTTTAGCCAAAGAATAGAAAATGAACACACATATAGACAGGAGGTGGTAGGTGTTTTCTCTCCCTGTTTCTGTGCTCTCAGATTGAAACAAAGACTCAATATGTCTCAGCAATCAGTGTTACCATATTGTCCCTCTCCCACTTTCCAACCTTCCCAGACAGTGGCCATAGCTGGTCAATGTTACAATAGCCAATGACCAAGTTACAAAGTACTGAGTGCCCCATGCGATCTTCGTGTTTCTGAGGACATCTTTCTCTACTCACCACCTTTCCTCTTTCATTCTGCACAAGACTCCAAGTCTGCTGCCTCATCCATCTCTTTTTATTTTTCCTGCTTTGTCTATTGTCACCACACCATATGGAGGTCCAAGCCAAGCAGCACTTCCTCACCTCCTATCCTGCCCCTAGCTGTCATGGGGCTTCCCCTAGAGGCCTCTCAGTAGCAGAATTGAATGCTATACATTACCAGCCATTGGCATGGGGAAGGGGTTTCAGCATACTGCCTGTGGCAACCACTTCTGGGCCACCAGATTTTTGACCTCTGCCCCTTAAACACCCTGACCCTGGTTGCCTTTGTCATGTGGCTATATTGCCATGCCTTCCTCTTCATGTATCTGGAGACTCTGGCACCTGAAGGAAGGGCCCTGTGCTTTCATGACCCTCTGGCTGGTGCACATCTGTGGGTATGGCCAAGGGCATCCGCAGAGGCCTCGATGGATAAGGCTTGTTTCATACCAGGGGCCGTCTAAGAATGCATGGGGCAGGTGCTGGCCTCCCCTGTCATACTTCTAATCTCTGCGTTCTTCCTTTCTTCCCTTAAGGAGACAGAGAAATGGCTGGAATCATGCTCATTTACAAATGGTGGTGTTGGTGCCTTGTTCCATCCCATTGGTATTTCTCTAGTGGCTGGAACATTTTTCTAATGAACATATATTATTTTTATGATGAGAAACTTATTTTTATGAAGACAAACATCCTATGACAAAGATAAAGATGGCTATTCTGAGGGTACTGATAGTTTTGTTTAAATCATAGATAATTCACCATTTTTTCCCATTCTCTATAGACACTATGAAAATTTACTACAGTGAATGCATATTACTTTTAAGTGTATTCTTTGAGCTGCCACCCTAGCCTCTTTGGGAGTCCCTTGAAGGGTTACCTGCTTCTCTCTCCCTTTGCCTCTCATTTATTCCTCAACTGGCTAGAATCTTCTTGGTCACTGAAACACTTTGCTGTTTTTTAATTTGAAGGATGTGATTTAGTTCTTTTAGCCTCCTGGCAGGTTAGCACCCTATTTGGCATTCTTTTTCCTTGCTGGTTATGATTGTTCATATTTCTTTCATCAGTTCTGTGTTTGCTCCACATAGTCTCCCATTTCATACAATGGTCATGACTCTGCTAACGACTCCCACATACGTCTCCAGACTAGGTCCCACTACTGCCTTCTGACCTTCCGATCCCAGTTCCTCATGGCTGTCTCTTCATGGGTGTCCTTAGGCACCACAGACATCCATCCTGCCCTGTGAGGTCTTCCTGGGAAATGGCAGCATTACAGAAAACATCCCTCTTTTGCCTGACAAACCAATGTCTTACTATCTAAGACTTTATCCACTAAAAGCAAGTGCCTTTAGATTTTCAATTTTCTTCTTCTGGTTTCTGTGGTTAAGATTCAGAGTGGGAAATTGACCCAAGAGAGACCAGAGATGCTCCTTCCTAAGACTTTAAGCGGTATGTGGCTCTGCAAGCAGACAATCACAAGGAATCGGCACCAGAAGTAGGGCAATGACAACCAGAGCTGTATGCTATGTCACGTGACTTTGTGTGTCAGGCTAGAGGGGAGACAGGAAGAGAGACTCTTGCAGAAGGAAGAGTCTTCTTCCTTAGAAACAGTAAAGCAGAGTCAGAGCAGGAACAGGAGACTTCCTGTGACTGAGTTCCACGGTTTCCTATAATGATTTACATGAAGATCAATAAGATCTTTATTTACTAAAATCTTTATTTAAGTTGGCAAAGGAATAGAGTGAGACTTTCTAAACCCAATAAAGTGGAATGAGCCCTAAGAAGAACCTGTGACCACTGCTTATCCAAGCCAAAACCTGGCCATCATTCCTAACCTCTCTCATCCTCACTGTACCATATCCCATCATGACCAAACTGGTCACTCCTGTCTTCTTCATGTCTTTTTAGTTTGCCCATTTCCCCACATGTTTGCTGCTGTCACCTTCATTGAGAAAATTCAGGAACTACCAAACTAGTCTTTGGACCTTGGCTCCTATCTTCTCCAATCTATTTGCACACTATAACCAAGATAATTTCTGAACTGCCAATCTTATCATACACCTTTCCTACTTTAAACCCACCAGTAGTGCCCCATGGCCCACAGAAAAGGGTCAAAGTCCTTATGTTGATGTGCAGGTCTTTCATGACCAGCCCTTGCCCTTGCTGAGCTGTGCAGAATAAGCTTCTCCTTTCTCTGCATTTGAACTCTACTCCTTTGGCCACTGCAATCAGCACTTCTCCTTACCCCCCTCTTTCCCATCTTTCTCTACCTAGAGCCCTCATTCTTTTTCCCAAACAGCTTACTCCTGAAACAATAGTCCTTTAGGACTTAATTTAGTGGTCACCTCCTCAAAATCCAGATCATCTCCTCCATAACCTTCCTCATAACTCCGGAATCTTGTGTTTGCCTTGCCCAAACAAGATTCTGTACTACACTGTAATTGCCCATATTTTATTTGCCTTGTCACTGGTCTATAAGCATTTTGACAGTAGGAACTGTGTACTAAGTCCAAGGCCTAGCAGACAGTAGGCACATTTCAAGTTTGCAAAGAAAAAGCATGAATTGTACTTACAGCAGGATTCTCATAATTGCCACTTAAAATAGGGTTCAAGGGAGGCTGGAGCTGATATGACTGTTATGTAAAAAAAGAAAAGAAGCAGTTGTGAATATGCACTCAGTCTGTTCTTCACAGTACAGTGAGGTACAAGTTCAGTATTTCTTCAGAAGACATTTTAGTTTGTCACTGTCTTCAACGGTGGCCCTTCCTCCTTCCTTCCTTTCTTTTTTCTTTTTCATTGCTGGAGACTACACCAAGAGCCTTTGCACTGAGCTACATCTCCAGCTTTTAAAAACTTTTAAATTTTGAGTCTTGCTAAGTCACTATGTTCCTCGATATAAGTCCACTATGTTTGAGCTGGACTCAAACCTGGAATCTCCCTGCCTCAGCTTCCTAGGGTGCTTGGATGATACCCAGATGCCATCACACCTGACTTCACAGCTGCTCACGGCTACTGAAAAGTTCCATAGTCAAATGTAAGCAGCACACCCCATCATAAGTGGAAGGGATGCTCTCAAGACCTTTAAGAAGATCCTTGAATCCAGGAAGCAGAGGACCTGTGCTAAAGAACTGCCATGTTCACTCAATAAAGCAAGCCACATCTTCAAAGCCTCAGTTTTGTCCTCTGCAAAATGAGGATGCCAGCAGCTGCCTCATATGGCTGCAGCAGGACTTGGCAATGGACCATGTCAATAACCCATTTTCTTACAAGGCAGAAAAGGCAAAAAATTAAAGGGATTGTCTAGATTGCTTGAGCTTAGTAGTGATTTCACAAATGGTAAACTGAGGCTAAAAGATAAGAAACCATTGTCTAGGAAGACTCGCAGGGGCAGGAGGTGTCTGCCTCTGGGCCCTTGTCTCCCTCTACTTTAGGATGAGTACGTTCCATTGGCACCCACGAATTTCTAAACCATGAAGTGCTGCCTGTTGAATGTGGAGAGTTGACACTGGCTGCCAAGAGGCACTGAGGAGGTTGATTATGAAGAAGCCAGGGCCAAGGCAGGGGCACTACTCACATTGCTGGAAAGTGCTGGGGGTGGAGGGCTGTCGGCAGGAATGGGGATCAGTTCTCCCAGCTTTAAAGAAAGTGCATCAAAAATGAAATATCAATTAGAAACTGTTCGCCTATTTTCAAAATGAAAAATGTCATTTACAGCAGTGCACTTTTATTTTTCCAGAAATCTGGAGGCGGTTTGTTAAAGGACATTTAAGAATTACCTGTAACTTTTTCCAACCATCTCGAACACGAATGAAGAACTCTGTGCTGTCCCTCAGATAGATGAATGTTCCTTCTATGACCAAATGGGCTTTCTGCAGCATGTCATCCATATTGCTGAATGCTGTGACCTGTCAGATGGGTTTCAGTTGCAAACACTGATGTTATCACTAGAATACAGCCATGCCCTCTGTCAAGCCAACTAACAGCCGGGCGCTCCCTTCCAATAAGAAGGCTTGCTGTATCATACTCCTTTAATAACTAAAGGTCAGTCTTTGTGATGTAACAAAAACATGTATTAACTTGAAACACAAACCTAACTTTTGTAGTCAGGGAATGAAAACACAGCAAATAATACTCTGTGTGAGCAAAGATGTAACAATAGAGTTGTCTTTGATGGGTTTTGGTATTGGCAAAACCACCAGCAAGTTTTGCCACTTTCATTTCTTTAAAGCTGCTTCGTGGTATTAACTAAATGGTGTCATCTCATGCTGCTCCATAGCAGGTTTCAAATTTGTTTGCACTTGGAATAAGAAATGCAAGCACGTAGGCAATTATACTTAGGCCTTAATTTTTGCCTAGCTTGGTAATTACAATATTTACTACATGATGGAAAATGGAGGCCTGCAATTGCTGTCTCAAAAACTGCCAAAAATTAGACAGCCATTTAGCATATCTAGAAGCAGACTTGGAAGCTGCATAAAGTCTACTAAATAGCACCCAATTTTAAGGAACTATCAGCCAAAAGAATTTTTATTTTAGCTGAAAAAATTATAAGAATTAATTTTCATCTCTCCTTGACGGTGACTTTATGCATCAAAATGGCTTAGAAGTTTCTCCCCACCGAGGAACCAAATATCAAAATGTCATCATCTGATAGAGATTTTTGTTGTTGTTCTTTTGGTTTTGTTGTTTCCTTTGGCAGTCAATTTTTCTGAGTAAAATCCAGTAAAGACCAAGGGGCATTCCTGGAACTCCTAGTATCCCCCAGAGGTGCTGGCCTATCTTTCCATGCATTACTATAATCTTGGCATGCCACACCCTGCCTCCAGGAACCACAAGATGGTGACATCTTTTAGCAGAGTCATGAAGGCAGAAAGATCTAGAGTAAATATGACGCGCTTACAAGATCTACAATGGTAGAGTTTACATACTTATGATTATTTTTTAAAAACAAAATATGATTACTTCTTAGCTTAGGCAATTAAAGATTCACAGGGTAGAATTTCAATAATAAACAATTTTGTTTTCTGTACATTTTTATTTAATAAGTCAACTAAATAGATAATAAATTACTCTTCACTGTTTGTGGAATTGCACCAATTCTATTGTCATGGAGTCCACATTCCAAAATAAAAGGGATGCCAGCCCCTACACATCACAGCCAAAGTTTTAACTAGATCCATCCATACCAGAACAGTGACTACACACTGATTAGGGCACTGACCAAATTCCTGGATCCAGGAAGTCCTGGCTGTCCTGGAGGGCCAGGTGGGCCTGGAAGGGCCACAGCTAAGACAAAGCAGAAACAAAAGTTACAAGAAACACAGACCTTAAAAAATGCTTCACATGCCAGGTGACCACTGGAGCAGGAGTGTTCACAGCTCCATTCAGTGCTGTAAGAAATCTTACCTGACAACTGTATGCTGGGGCCCCAGACCCACCGTGTGACTTAGGCCACACTGACTGGCTTAGGGAAGAGATGGGGTCCTTCAGTGTCATCCCGGATCAAGCTAGGCCTGAGACTTTTCAGGTGTATAAGTCAGTAAGTCCCTTCTGTTGTATTTTGTAAAAGCAAGTTTTAAGTAGATTTTCTGTCACATGCATCCAAAAATATCCTGACTCATATAACTTTTCTCACCCAAGAGACAAGCATGTGACCTCTGCACAGAGGAAGTGGGCACAGAAAGAGGAAGACAAGGGACTAGGTTGTGGGAGGGGGCTGGGGTATGCAGTCACAGTAGCTCTGCCCTTGGGGTTGAGTTCCCAGTTTGTCACTTCCCAGCTGTGTGCTCATGAGGGGACAGTAAGCTCCCTGGCCTCCTGTCTCCTCTGTGAGGTATAAGCGAGCATTTCTTCTTTACTGGGCTGTGGTAAGAATGAGGGACATACAAAATCAGAATGCACTTTGCAAATTGCACAACATTTAACTGGAGGTTCTTAACTTATAAAGAGTCATGGTATGCTTAAAAATCAGGTCAAGGCCACTGCCCTCTTCCCCAGAAAAACATATGTGCACACAAACACTTCTACAAAAGTGTTAGTAGGATGCCAGATCCCCAAGGCATATTCTTGAGCTCTCCAGGAGTCCGTGATTCACTACTGGAATGCCCCTGCTTTAGGCAAACCTAAGGAAGAATGAGCACTGTGCTCCTCCTCTGCCTCTCTAAAGCCCTGTCCCTACTTCCACCTCCTCCACAACATCTGCAAAGTTCTTGGCAGAGTTAAGGATGTTTTTACAGTTTCTGGTAAAATCACTATATGTGATACTTCAGGTCATTGCGATTAATGATATGTCCATGTCTAGGTACAGGTGGTAAATGTCTAGAGGCTAGAGGGCTGGGGTGGGCTTGGATTTGAATCCCAGCCTCCTACTAGCATGTGTAACCTTGAATAAGTGTCTTATACTCTCTAAGCTTCAGTGTCTTCTTCCATGAAATGGGGTTTATAATATCCATTTCATCTTCCTTGGGTTGCTGGGAAGATTATATAAGATAATGGCTACGTAGGTGCTCTATCAACTGAGACTTGCCATATATTATGTGAGGGTATAATATGCAGTGAGGTTGTCTGGGCCCCCTCGTACAGTGCTGCTATGGACAACAGTTTCTCTGCAGCCTGTGCTCTCTGCCATAGTCTCCACTTCCTGTAACTCCAAGGCTTTATTCTTCATCATCTGCTGTTGAGGTCTTTCCCTTCACTTCTACAACCACTTGGTTCCAGAAAGAGCTTTTTTTTTTGGAGACAGGGTCTCACTCTGTAGTTCAGGTTGGCTTTGAACTCATTAAATAGCCTAAGCTGGCCTCAAACTCACAGTGATTCTCCTGGCTCAGCCTCCTGAGTGCCACCACACCCAGTCTTACCAAATTCCTATGCATCCTATTTCTTGGCCATAGGTGAGTGGTCCAAGGTTGGCACCTCTCTTGAGTAGGCCAATCACAATCCTTCCCTGGGACCTACCTCCCATTAGGACTTTTCGAACTAAAACTGAGAAGGGAGGTCCAGATTTTTATCTGGCAGAGGAAGCTGCATGCTGTCAACATCAGTAGTCACATCTCCCTTTGTGCAGAGGATGTGGTTTGGGGTGAGGTGGAGAGGCCTGAAGCCCATGCACACAGAGAAGCTGAGGCAAGAGATGGCCTGAGAGTCCTTGCAGAGGACAAGTCCTTGATCGTGGTCGTTCTGGAGTTCTAGCTGCCTGTCTTCCCCACAAATCGATTGCTCACTCTTGCTTTCACAGCCAATAAATTTCCCTTCTGCATGAGCTACTTTGAGTCATATTTCCCACTTAGAATATGACTTGACTTTTTCTCAACCAAAAAAGCCAAGGTTGAGCCGAAGCCACCACAGCAAGGTCACCTCCTGTAGAAAGCTTTCTCTGAGGCTCTAGACTACATGGATCCCTTCCAGGTACTCCTCCCGCACATGGCTCATGCCGACCCAGTCAACAAAAAATGATCTGTTCATCATCTTTATGCTAGTACAGGTTGAACAATGCTTATATAAAATGCTTGGGACAAGAGTGTTTCAGATTTATATTTTGTAGATTTTACAATATTTTCATATACATAGTAAGATATTTTGGAGATAGGGACCAAAGTTTAGACACTGAATTCATACATGTATTTTATACGCAAACATGAAAGTAATTTATATAATAATTTAAATAAATTTGAACATCAAAATTTTAAGGTGTAGAATTTTCTTCCATTTGTGATGTGATGTCAGTACATCAAGAAGTTTCAGACTTTAGAATGTTTCAGTTTTGGAGGCAGGGATGTTCAACCTGTAGTATTGCTGCCCAACTTGTACATAGTAGAAATAAATGGCAGTCACTTTGAAGCAACTATGATCCAAATCTGAAACCTAAGACTAATGACTTTAGCTATGCAACCCCATTAGGATCCTGAATATCTCTAAGTGTCACTTTCCTCACCTGTAAAATGGGGATGCAAATACTTTTCTTGAAATGTTGTTGTGAGATTCAACAAGATACTCTAGTAAAATGATTAGCAAAATTCAATACAAGGATATTTTTTTAAATTTCATCCATTTTACATTCAAGGAACTGACTGAGGCTCCAGAGGATGAGCTTATTTTTATACTGAAAGTTAAGAGTTAATTCTGGTCCTTAAGTCAGATTTTCAAGTCCCTAGGAAAGTGTTATAGTGACCAGAAAGGTTCTACTGTATATGAAAAGATGTTCAAAAGACAAAACCACAAGACAGGCATGGTAGTGCATGCCTGTAATCCCTGTACTCAGGAGGTAGGAGGAGTGTTGCAAGTTTCAGATCAACCTGGACTACAGACTGAGTTCAAGGCCAGCCTGAACTGCATAGCAAGACCCTGTCTTGAAAAGATAGAAAGAAAAAAAAAAAAAAAAAAAAACAAGACCACAATGAGGTATCACCTTACACCCATTAGGATGGATAGAATAAAAAATGCAGTAAAAATATAAGTGTTGGTGAAGATGAGAAGAAAATTGGGACCCTCGTGTACAACTGATAACATTATAAAATATTGTAGGTGATTTTGAAAATGATTTGGCAGTTTCTCAAAAAGTTAATTGCCAAGTAATCATATGATCCAGAAATTTCACTCTTGGTATATGGTCAGGGTCATGAGAAACATACATAAAAACTTGTCTACAAATATCCATAGCAGCATTGTTCATAATGGTTGAAAAATTGAAGCAACTCAAGTGTCCATGAGCACACAAGTGAATAAATAAAATGTACAAATATACAGTAGAATGCTATTTGACCATAAAAAGGAATGAAGTGGGCTGGGGAGATGGCTCAGTGGTCTAAGCTGAGGCAGACAGCTACCTGGCAAGAGTAAGGACCTCAGTACCACAGGCTATGCCAATCTTGCCCTGGGCCCACTGAGCTGGCCACCAAAACCTGGTGTGGTGGCCCATGCCTATAATCACAGAGTAGGGGAGGCTGAAACGGGAAGATTGCTATGAATCCAAGTGAGGCAGTGAGACTGTATACCAAATACATATATTAAAAAACAAAAAAAGGAATTAAGTGCTGATACATAGTTTGACACAGAATAACCTTGAAAACAATATGGTTGAAAGAGGTCAGACCTCAAAGGCAACATCCTGTATGATTCTATTTATATACAATTTTCAAAATAGGCAAATTCAGAAACCAGAAGTAAATTAGTGGTTGCCAAGATCTGGGGGGGAAGGTGCTAACTAGTACAAAATTTCTTTTTGGTGTGATTTCTTTTGGGTGTTCTAGGACAATGGTAAGGCTACCTGATCCTGTTAACGTGTTAAACACCACTGAACTGTACCATTGGAATTGGTGAATTTTATGACATATGAATTGTATCATAATTTTTAAAAAAGAAAAATAAAGAAAGTTCCAAAAAAACAAAAGAAAGAAAGAAAGTTTCATCTAGGAAATAGTCTTCTGTCAGGCAGTATGGCTCTGATAAAGCCCCCAGCAGTGGTGACCCTGAGCATAGTTGGGGTGGACCATAAATGGGAAGATACCACTCTCATTACTAACCTGCGCCTAGGATAGCTGGAGGTCCTGGTGGCCCAGGAGGTCCTGGTGGCCCAGGGGCACCAGGCCTTCCAAAACCAGGTGGCCCAGGCTGGCCAGGAATTCCTGGGGGTCCTTGGGGTCCAACGATAGCCTCCCCTTTTTGTCCCTGTTAGGCACACAGTAATAGGACAAAAAACCATTACTCACTAGACACCCACTCACACACTCCCCCCTTTTTTTTTCTTTTTGAGAATATTTGTAAACAAAGCAAATTACAAAATTGTTATCATAGTCACAGTTCTGGGCGCTGTTTCAGGGGGGTGGCAGCCAGAATGAGCAGCAGATCTAGAATCATTAGGGACCTGGAGATCACCCAGTCTCATCCCTATACAAGATGAGGGTACAGAGAGGAAAGGACTTGCTCCAAATCCCAGTGCAAATTAAGGGCACAGCTAGAAGTAGAACCTGGTCTCTGGCTTTGCTCATTCTACCAGCAAAGGAAACTTTGAGACCAATGTCAATCATCTGGCTGTGAAATCAGTCATCTGGTCATCTCATTGGGAGCAAAGACTGATTTTTTTTCTCTTGTGGCTTGGAAAACTCTCATCCTAAGAAGACCAGGTCTGTCTAGGAGCTCCATCTTTAATAAAAATTCAGAAGAACCACATAGCCCTTCTAAAAATATCACCCTCACTTTTCTTTCTGTCTCTATCACCTGATCTGCTCCCCATTAGTAATTCTCTGTGTTAGTTAAATTTTTCCACCACTTAGGTATGATGCGGTTAGTGCCTGGAAGTTAACTAACTATATATAGTCTGGGCCACCTCCTCTTCCTCCATAGGCCTCTTCCAACTTCACCATCAGTCAAGAAGCACTGAATTGGAGGATCTGGCCTCTACTCTGTCCTGCCTCCAACTTGACCAAGCCTGAACTCTCTAACTGCCTAATCTTAGTGGGAGCTTCAGGGACAGCCCTAAATCCTTGTGGAAGATGACTTGGCGGAGTCACTACTCACAGCCACGCCTGGATTTCCTGGCAGGCCTGGAGACCCAGACACAAAGAAGTTGTCATTAGAATCTCCTTTTTCTCCTTTGAATCCCCTGTCTCCATTTTCCCCCTAAAAGAGAGAACACAGGAGTATTTCCATAAGACTGACACAGATCGTCTCTTACATAAACCAAAGAAGTTGGGAACAGGCTCTTACGGTTTGACTGTATTCACCCCAATTTCCCCAAATTCCACGTGTTCAAAACTTAATGCTCAAAGTCATGTGCTAACCTTTGGGAGGTTACTAGGACATGAGGATTTTAGATTCATGAACTAATGGGGTATCTAGGGAGTGCCTTTGTTATAAAAGTGAGTGCTTTCTGGCAACTCGCTGGTCTGGCTGTGTAATGCCTTGCACCACCCCAGGACCCTGCAGAGTCTCCAGCAACAAAAAGGCCTTTTACCAGATGTAACCTCTCAACCTGAACTGTGAGCTGAATGAACCTTTACTTGTACATTACTTAGGCTGTGGTATTCAATTACAGCAACAGGAAACTGACTGAGGCCAAATGTTCAGTAGAGAATATTCACCTTCAAGCTGTTCAGAAAATATCTCAGGTAAGCTGGATCAACTGGAGGACCTGTAGAAGAAATGCTTTATGAAATTCATGGTCACCCTTTCAGAAAGTTAAAACAAGGGTCTCCAAGTTGGAAATGATAATTTCCTACTGCAAGTCACCTTACATAGGTTTAGCTAATAATAGGGTTCACCTTGGGCTTAAAGACAGCTATCATTCTAGGCCAGACCCACCCATGCAGAGTCTGTGGGACCCTGGACAAGTCCTTGGGTCTCTTTGGGCTTTGTTTTACACACGAACTATGAATAGTTGGATATCATGGTCTCTCTTGATTATGGTCCACTGTGGACATGCCAAGCGCATGACTAAATCTCACCAGAACTCACAGCAGATTGTGGTCAGGGAGGTCATGGGTTAGTCTTACTCTCTGACTCAGCTACATTTTTTAGGAATAAAAATTAAAGCCAAGACCCAGAATAAGAGCTGGATTACCTGGTGGTCCTTGGGCTCCTTGGTCCCCTTTTTCTCCTTTTGAGCCAGGAAGACCCCAGGATCCTTTCTCTCCTTTAACACCTATCACCAAACACACACACATTTAAGAAAGAAAACAAGACAGTGGAAAATCACCTTCATTCTATATAAAAACTTTCTGAAATAAATTTTCAAACTAAGCCTCAGTAACAAAGCTTACTCAAACACTCAAAGGCCTCCGGAGAAGTCAGCAGGCATAAAATCCTTTATCAGACACATTTCCTGACCTTGAAAAGCTCAGCAGGGTTGGAGAAACAGATGCAGCTCAGGGTAATGTAAGGCAGAAGGAAACATGTGCTGTCAAGGGGAGACCAACACAGTCCCATGAGGCCCTGCAAGGGCTACAGTGAATCCTCCCTTACATGGTTCTATAAGTATAGACTGAAGCTCAACCCTAGGTTAATCTTCCAGTCTCTGCTCTCCTAGGTCTATGCAGCATGATGCTGTGATCAGGGCAGGGGATGCTCCCAGGGGTGACCACACAGGGCAGCTAAGGGTGCCAAGGACTTATGAAGTTAAGTGAAGGGATGGTAACAGTGTACAACACACCCACTCACAGGAACAGTAAGAAGTGCTGCTCTACAGGCCTCATGTGGCACCTTGCCCTCAACACTTTACAGGGAAGGGAGCCTCTTGGGAGATCATCCCTTGGGAAGGGAAGTGAGCCCCATCCATCAAGACTGCTCTTGATGGATGGGATGAGCATGAAAATGTCAAATTCCTGGTTCCTGTAAAGTGTGACAGATAAATCTTTCAATGCTTTCAAGTTCAGAGGTGGGGTCGCAGAGCATAGACAAGGTTTGGGGGCTTGGGAATCTCCAATGTGTAGCAAGACTATGAACATCAAAGGCATGACAATCCCCACTGGGAGTAAGCAGAGGTCCAACCATGTCTCTCCAGTAATGGAGGAGTGGCCTGAGATGGAGGGTCTCAGCATCATGGTCTGCAGAGCCTGATGTGTCAGAGAAGAAGACCATGAGCTCACCACACACTCCAGGACGCTCGCCTGGGGAGGCAGCAGTAATGTCCAAAGTAAGCAGGAAGACAGGGTATCATGTCCAGCATGTTCTATTCCCTCTCCTCTTCCCAGAGGAGCCCCCACAGGACAAAGGAACAAGTGAGGATCTCAGAAAGCAAACATACAGCCCTACTCCCTCCTTTCCAAGGTCCACCTGGCACCAAGGGATAGGAGAGCCTTGAATAGGATCTGAGCATAGAGATTGAAAACAACCTGGACTTGGCAACCAGAAATAATAGAAAAACCGCAGGGTGTCACATGATCAGGGAGATACCACCTGGCATTAGGGTAGCAGCCAAGCTGGAAACAAGTATCAAGAGGGAATAAAAGCCACCCTATTTAAGCTGTGTTTATAGACTCCACACCCAAAAGGGAACACATGGAGTGACAGGGTGCAGGGAGTCCAGGGATACTGCTCATGTACAGATCCCTTGTCCTGGCTTGTCTCTCTGATGTGCCCTAGAGAAGCTTCCACACGTAGCCATGAATGCTGCTACTTCCTACACCAACTTGGAGCCAGTGCTTCCCACTCCTTCCTATGTACACACTTCCCCTGGGTGCTCAGCAGGTAAAGGTTCTGACTGGGGAGGCCCAGGCTGGGGCCGGGAGTTCTGCATTTAGAGCAAGCTTTATGGAGATGTGGATGCTGCTGGCTATGAACGTTGTGAATCCAAGGCCTTCTGTGCTCTCACAGATCTTTCCTGTCTTAGTTCTTGGTATCTCCTGTTACAGTTAGTTTTTAATGGTTACATTCATCTAACAGATTCTAAGGCCCTGGACAACAGAAGGGCAGGATTTAGCGGTCTCAGCCCAGTGCATCAGATAATACCAAGCAAGGAGTTGGTATTAGTGAATGTCTTAGGAACAGATTAACAAGAGAATGAACCAATGGAGTGCTTCCTGATGACTGGAAGGCTTAGCCAAGATGTGTAACAACACCAAACAGAAGTGTCCCACCCTACAGCCTTGGCTAAACTCTCATTCCTCCCTCCACACATGGCCAGATCTTCCTGATGGCTGCCTCTGTGCCCTGCACTGAACACATGAAAATCATTGTCTTCAGAGACACTAAGTCAGGAAATGTCCCAGAGAAACATCCAGTGAGAGGTGTGTACCGTGGAAGGTGATGAGTTCTGGATCCCCTGGCTGTGTAGTACCAACCTGCAAAGAGAGAACAGCCAGGTCAAACATGGGGACCCTGGCTGGGTACTAGCCTGGTCAGTCAGCCCTTATTCCTGGGGAATGTGGCAGAAGAGGCAGTGTTGGAGCCCCCAAAGCCCTGATCACACAGAATCCCAGGTCTTCAATTGGGAAGCCCGTCATGTAGCCAGGATAGAGTAGACAGAATGGAGATTCACTGGCCAAAACAATTGAGCAGAGGGGAAGCCTAAGGCTTTCAGACAACACAGCATGGCAACAGTGAGCATTCTTGGCCTTCTTTCTCATCAGATGTTCACTTCGACTCATGCAAGAGACTATGCACCCAAGCCAGGAGCACACCCAGCGCTGAAGCCAGGCCAGCCAACAGCTTGGCCACTGCGTGTAATCAAAGATGAGTATAAGCAACAGGTGCTGAGAGCAGTGGTAGCTAACCATGGGGCTAGCTATAATTAGATTGGGGGGCCTATTCTGGACTCCCCATGAAGTGCCAAGGTTTGGAGTCCAAGCCGTTCTAGATATTTCTTCCAAGATTCCTGCATTCCCTTACCATTAAGACAGCACCACTTGCCACCTTGTATTAAATTGTCCACTTTCACCTTTTTCCTAGTTGATATGTGGACTAAAGTGACCTATCAGGCATTAGGATCCTTCCATGTGGATGGACAGGGCCTGTGAGCTGCTCAGGGATTACCAACAGAAGATGGGGGAGAGAAGAAGGGATCTTCACCAAAGAGTGCTTCTATGTTAAGGATAAAGGTTGCAGCACCAAGCTGATTCTGTGCAGTGGGGCTGATAGGTTCCTCCACCACAGGTGTGAGCTGCTAAGTGCTATGGTGTCAGAAGGGCTGAAATTAGAAGGGCTTTGTGAAATGTTGGAAGTGTTTCAGTTTGAAAATGTTCACTTGAGAGCTGGTCAGAAAATGTCTATGCCCCAGTTCCCATGGTGGCAAGCCAGGGAACATGAAATAAATTTATCAGCCAAGATGCTCAGAGCCCATGAAATTCTTTTAAATACTGTAACTCCACTCTCCCAAAAGCCATTGTTGCTGTAAAAGGTCCCAGAATAGACTGTGGTAACTGAGGTAGTATTTTCCCAGCACCCTAAAGTTTGTCAAGTGCTGTCTCATGGTTGGCCCAATTAAAGCCTGAGATTATGAAAGCTGGGTGGGGCTTCTGACTCTCAGCACTGTGGGGCCCATGCTAGCTGCTGCCTCTTGGGCTCTGGTGTCTCCAGCATGTCAACAACTAGATGTAGCAGTTGCTCAGAAGGTCCCACCAGCACTGTTGCTCTTTGTTTCTCTTCAGACTGTAATATAAACATGGCCTGGATTACTGCTGCCCTCACATGCAGTTGGGAATTAGCAGGCCCCTCACCACATACATAGGTACATCTTGCCCTCTGCTCTCCAGACCAGAGCCTTGGGCCCTGGCTGTACACTTGAATGCCTCAAAGGCCAGACACGACGCCTATCAGGAGAAACAGCCACACTACATCGTTTTTCACACGTTGGTGGAGTCTCATCACCACCTCCTACAGGTATTAATTATGAATCCACTTCAAAGACTTTTCTACTTTATAATTTACACGCTCCAGAAAGCAGAGACCACGCCTGTCTAGTTCACTCCTGGGTCTGTGGGGCACAGCAGAATATTCAACACTAGGAAGTACTCAATAAATATTTGCATAACGAATAAGAATGATTATGTGCTATTTCATGACTCATGCCTGTGCCTACAGACTGGCCCACCTTCCTAGGTTTCCCCACAGAAATAAGACTTTCTTAATAACATGGGTGAAACCCGAGAGATGGTGTTGAGGGGCCAGGCAAGCACGCCTGTACTTGCTGCTTCATAGTCAAGAGACCTGAGTCATGATCCCAACTCCACCACGGTCAGCAACCTTGGACCAACCAGTGAGCTCCCATGAGTCACAGTTTGTTTCCCTGTGACAAAGGGAGAGAGATCAGCCCTGCCTGGCTGGGCTATGCACTGTGATCACTGGCAAGGGCAAACACAATAGTTATACACTTTAGCCCTGAAGTTTTCTGTGTAGAAACTGTAAGTTACCATTGGCATTTGTCTGTTTGTAGTGCTGGGGATTGAACCTAGGGCTTCTAGGATTCTAGGCAAGTATTTTGGGTCTGTTTTCCTCCATTTCACATGGCTCTAGCATAAAAGCTAGCAGAGCTACATTAAAAAGACAACACTTCATGGACTGCATTAAAAGCAGCCAGGGTGAGCAACCACCCATGACCCAGGGTATCTCCTTGCTGAAATCCACTGTCTAGAGATTCTAGTCACTTAAGCATCTCCACATGGGTGACAGAAGACTGGCAGGGGGATATCTTGGAATGGACAGGCCCAAGACCAACAGTGATCTTTTTCTCTGAGTGCATTTCTGAGAAAAGCCTGCTCCTGGAGGTAGTGGCTATGTGCTACTTACTGGCATTTTGCAGTGTGGCCGGACAGGTACTGGGAACACAGCCTGCAAGAAATAGAACAAGAGAGCTGAGGCCACCAGGATGCCTGACTCCCACTTAAGGCAGTGTAGTATCCACTGATCGATCCCTCTCACACAAGTCCCCCAGTCCCATTGCAACTTACTCCTTTGATGTTAACCACAGCTCCAGGTGGTCCAGGGGGGCCTGGAGGACCAGGTAGGCCAGGTGGACCCTGGAGGGAGAAAGGATAGGATAGGCCATGTCGGAATTCAGGTGCTGGGAATGCGGAGGCAGTGGCAGGACACTTTCCCCAGTTCTCGGAAGGCACTCCACAAGGAAAGGCGGGCCTTCAGTCTGAAAGTAAGCACCTTTTCTCTCAGATAGACAAGGCCTGTCCACAGAGCACTTCTACATTCGTGACCCCACTACATCTTCATAACATATGATAGAGAAGACAGCTCAGCAAATACTGTCCCTGGCTGACCCAGGTAGATAAGGTGAAGCAACCTGCTCAAAGTCACAGAGCAACTCACAGCAAACAGATTGAAACCCAGATTCCGGCTTCCAGAGCAGTACTCAGTTGGTACTATCAGCACATCCCTAGTGTGGAAGTGCCTGGGGAGAGCCTAAGAAGTGAAAATTAAGTGCAAAACTTTTGCTGGATAGTACAATCATTTTCAAAGGCAGTCAGCCTGGCCTTAGTATCATGCCACATCTCCTCCTCCTAGCTGAGAGGAGGACCTCAGGGTCTGAAAGCTGGGACTCTGATGGGCACACAGCAGGAGACTACGCCGATCACTTTAAGGAAGGCACCAGTTTACCCAGTGGTACCTGTGGGCCAAGTGAAAGTAAGTCAGACCAGAAGGCTTTGGAGAATTTGTGTTCTGGATTTCTAGACATACAAACAGACTGTAGTGGAAAGAGAAGCAGCAACGAACACAGGATTGTGTTTTCTTGCTGGTTTGTGCTTCAGTGATCAGTACTTTTGGTGGGGGACTTCATGTCTATCAGCCCCAGTTTCCCATGGGGAAAATCATGACTCTACAAGCACGCCTCATGGGATAGTTAGTTATCACCAAGCTACTGAGCTACTGTCTTTAAAAGCATATTGTAAGAAAGAACACCAAGATGGTAGAGTGGTGAGCAGCAGAGAAACAACTTCCCTTGAGAGCTGCCATCCAGATACTTGAATACAGTAGCATGTGGAAGACAAGAAGAAGGAAAAGGGTCCCCTGGGCCAGGAAGGATCTGAAGCGTGAGTGGAAGCCCATTGGGAGAATGAAGAGAGAAAATTCAGTCAAGAACAAGGAGGTAGCTTTTAGGTGCCTTCTCCCTAAGATGACACTGCATGAAAGGAGCGTTTCAAACCTGGGGACACACGTGACTGCTGGTGATCCCAATGGCCTCCACTGAGAGACACATCAGTGGAGAAGAGCAGCAGACATGGAGGACTGCACTAGCTGGTGGTGAGTGCTTAGAGCTCAGTCATCCCGTGAGAGGGCAATTGGCTGGAAGCCATCTTGGAGAGGGGCCAGCTCAGCTCAGAACTCAGAATGGCTGAGCGCTCCACCCAGCAGCTTCCAGCTGGGTTCAGGCTCACAGGTGTGCTCATGGCTGCAGGCCAAATGAGTCTGGCCTCAGCCAGAAGGTGCAGGTTTGCTGAGATTATCTAATACCCTGCCAAAAATTTACTGCTGGCTTGCTGGGATAATCCACATGGATCAGGACTCTGTCTCCATACAGTCAACCAGTAATAGCATGGACATTTTCTTTTCTCTCTCTCCCTCTCATTTGTTTTTTGTTGTTGTGGTGGTTTTGTTTTGGTTTTATCTCCTTCACTGTTTTTATATGAGTGAGAACATAGTTTCTAGCCTCTGTGTGTTTGTGGTTTTGTTCTGTTCTTTTTATCTCTCCCTTCTCTCTTTCCCTCTAGCCTTCTAGCCAGTTTCCCGAAGTTAATGTGATTTTCCCTTTGTCCCTCCAGCCTTACTTCAAATTTCTTTCTTTTCTTCCACTTCTCTATTTTCTCCCTACCCCATTTTAAATTTTAACCTCTGAAAGGAAAATTGACATATTAAGGACTTGTATACTGCATATAATTTGCTGGTTTGTTTTAGATTTCATAACCACAAATCTAGTTCATATGGTTAAATGTGGCAAATTAATGGTTAGCTTAGTCTATAATTTTCTAAGCTGTCATTTCTGATGATAGCACTATAGCTAGAAGTGACATAATTATTCTTTTTCACACTTAATTGTTCTAAATAGCTGTTCTTTCTGATATTCCAAGATTGAGATTGACTAAGGGTCACAAAAATACTGAGGCAAAGTGTCAGAGAACCAGGCCCTGGGCCAAACAGGCAACAACCTCCCATCCCCAACAAACTGAAGAGGTAGGCTCTTGCAACAGACTCAAAACCCAAAAACCAGCTACACCTGGAAGATAACTAACTCAGTGAAGTAGTCATTTCCTAAGGGTTCTAAATATTCTAAATGCATTTCCTAAGGGTTCTAATTATGTATGGTATGAAGCAACATACCATACATAATTTACAAGCATCAATCCAAAAATTAAACTAAAAGAGAAAAGAAAATGAGAAGACACTTAAACAAGACACAACCCCAAACATCCAGTTCACCAAAGGCAAACCCAGGGCGCAGTGAGGCAGGACAACCTGAAAGCCACCCACTTGGGTCTCTCTTAAGCAGAAATAACAAAGCAACTGAATGAGGCTCTAGACAAAATGAAATCAGAAATAATTTCTCAAATAAATACAGAGGTGGTGTCCAAAATGCAAAGCATGCTTAGTGACTGTAGAAAAGATACAATCAAAAAATGGAGGAGCTTAAGAAGATTACAGAGGCTAGGATGCTCAGCATAGGAAAAACATGGAATCCATAAGGCATATTCAAGTGAGTATCCCAAAGAATAAAAATTCCATTGAAAGTATCCGCAGCAGATCAAGCCACCATGAGGACAGGATCTCAGATAAAGAAGACAGGTTTGGTTGGGGTTAGTGGTCATAAAGGAAAGATTTCTTAATAATGTCTGGGAATGATGAGAGATCAGTCCAGCGGCTCCTAGATGAGACAAGGAAGAAGAAGTTCAGATTGATGGGAGTCAATGGAAAAGCAAAACATAGCACAAATGATATTTTTTTAAAAAATTGTTCATAGACATCACGACAGAAAACTTCCCTGACAGAGAAAAAGAATTTGACATACAGTTAAGTGAGGCCTAGAAAACTCCAATTAGTCATTCTGAGAAACAAACAAACAAACACCTACAGCCAGGAATATCATAGTTAAGATTTCATAAGAATAGAATCTTAAAATCTGTTTGAGAAAGAAACCCAAATTACTTATAAAGGAAAATCCACCAGAATCACAGATGACTTCTTAGCACAAACCCTCAAGTCAAGGAGAGCTTGGGGTCAAGTATTTCAAGTTCTAAAGGAAAACAACCTTCAACCCAGATTAATGTACCTTGCAAAACTATGTTTCAAAACCAATGGAGAAATAAGATGCTTCCATGACAAAGAACATCTGAGGAAATTTATGGCCACCAAACTAGCGCTCCAAAATATTTTGAAGGATATTCTAGAAAGAGATAACAAGGACTCCAACTCAATGTGCTCTGGACCCCAAGGGCCCAACCCCTCTTGGCATCCCCCAAGGGCAGTCAGTGGTTGTGGCACTCACTGGCATCATGATTCCTCGATCTCCTTTGGCACCCTTGAGGCCATTCAGTCCTGGGCGACCCTGAAGACCATAGGAGACACTTTGGTAACTCCCCTGCCCAGGGACCAGCCAGGCCGCTTGCTCCACCCTTTACATCTAGTTCTAGGAACACTGATACCTACAGGTCGTCCAGGGAGGCCAAATTCTCCTTTGTGTCCCGGTGGTCCTTTGGGTCCCTAGAGGCAAAACAAACATCAGACTAGAAAATAAGAGGAACTCAAAGTGCAGAGAGGTGCGGGGGCCATGCTTGTTTTAGTGGGCACTGGCAACTGAATCCTGGAGAGGAGGAAGGAAAGTGAAGAATAATTACAAAGTAACCATCTATTCAAGCTCCTGTTCTCCTACCTCTGCTTCTCTTCTAGAAGCAATTAGCCCCACCGGACACCCCACTTCCTTCAAGCTGTACCTCATCCAAGGTTCTGGATCCTCACCAGCAGTGCAGACTAAGGAGTAAGAAGTCTGCATCTCAGGGCCTCTGTACCCAGATGTCTGGGTACAGTGCTGGCTCAGAATGTGGACCTTTACCCTACTTATTTCTATTTGTGTCTGCCCTGTCTCTCCAAAAACTGGCAGGTTTAAAGTGAAAGCCTTCTAAATCCTTTCTTTACCATTAACACAGTAGTCATGCCCTGAACAATTGCAAATAAACACTTCACTGAAATAGGATCTACCATAAAATTCCCATCCACCTCACTCTTAAGGAAGGAGTTACCAGACTATAGCCCATTTGTTTGGCAGGTTCCTGTACAATACTTCCCAATGTCCATGTGCATGAGAACTCCTTAGATCCCGTTAAAATGCAGATTCAGTGTGTCAGGGCTGAGGTTCTGCATTTCTAACAAGCCCCATGCAATGGCTGGTGATGCTGGAGCCTGGACCACCCTTTGAGTAAAAAGACCGCGGTGCATTTGCAAAGGAGTTGCAAGCTAAACTAGTCACCAGGGCCACAGTTAGCACATATGGAATCTTTATGCAAATTAAAAGGTGCCCTTACTGACTGTGTTTGGCAAGCTGTGCACAAGCTGGCCTTCAGTGGGACAACAGCCACGGCCATCTGCAGTCGCCTGCTGGCCCTGATGCTATTTGTATTTGCTATGCTACTAGAGGTTACTGAATAGTTAACCAGTTGTGAACAAAAATCTTCCAGTCTGCCTTAGCTCTCAGCTACCCTACTCTGGGTGTCCATTCTGCCTGATTCAGGGACCTCAGGCTTTAGAAGATCTTTCAAAAGATCTACATGTGCCACAGACCGCACCTTGGAGATTATGGACCATTCATCAAGGATGCATCTGTTATGCAATGTTATGATACTTTTCGCCTAGGCCATAGATGCAGCCTCAACACATCAAACCTCATGTAGAGTTCTGCGGCTCATAATACTCAAAAGAATCAAGGGCAGCTTGGTCCTTGAAAGCTTGCTATGCAGTGGAAAGAATGTGAATGTCTCTTCTGCGGGGCTGGCCTGAGGTCCTTCACCTGCCATCTGCAAGCCACGTGACAATGGGAGGTTACTTGACCATTTTGAGCTTTGGTCTCCTTATGTGCAAGACAGGGGTTCAAGCTGGGTGCAGTGGGACATGCCTCTAATCTCAGCACACTGGGAAGCTGAGGTGCGAGGACTGTACATACAAGTCCAGCCTGGGTAATTTAACAACTTAGCTAGACCCTACAAAATAAATAAATAAATAAATAAATAAATAAATAAATAAATAAATAAATAAACAAACAGACTGGGAATGTAGCTTAGTACAAAGGGTCCTAGGTTCATTCCTCATTACTCCTCCCCCTTCAAACACAGATCATACAAGGGCATTCTGATACTCAGTTGAGAGTGGTAAGGGTAAAACGATAGGACCTCCTGGGTTTCAGGACAGGGTCCGACTCACACTACATGCTCTCCCCGAGTTGTCTTCATTTTGGGGGAGGAGTGTGTGACCGAGCAGTTTAGGGCTTATCTTTGAAGGAAACAGCAGTCATGAAAATTGTCCGAACACCTACATGTGCCACAGACCGTAGAGCAGCACGGCCAGAGGGGCCTGTCACATCATCTAGTCTTAATCCCATTTCTTCTAAGTACAGATGGACAAAGAGAATTCCAGAGAGAGAGGAAGGCCTGCTCCAGACTTCACAACAAGTGAGCAGCAAATCCAGAATCCAAAAAGCCCAGAGACTGTGTGGGGTTCCTTTGAGGGCTTCCCTAGACATGGGCAATCTTCACTGGGCAAGCACCAAGGTGTAACTCTGGGAGCTCACCACCACTGATCCCCTTTTTCCTGGACACACAGCCCTGCCACCTGTGAAAGGCCCCAGAATCTGAATTCTAGCAGATGGAATGTGCTAGAGGTGACATCTTCCAAGGCCTTTTCTCATACCCAGCCCCAGCCTGCAGGCTGCTGGTGTGACATAAGAAGGCAGAGTTACAGCAAGGGTGTATCCCAAGTGCTGAGTCCCTGTTGGGGCTTGAGGGGCCATGGGGAGCCACCACAGTAGATTTTGCAAGTGTGACACTCTCTCTTGCCTTAGTCACCTGCTGAAATGCTTACGTAACTGCAGCTTTCCCACTCTAATATGCACAGGTTTTATCACATCCTTTCTATTTGCACTGTGGAGACAACTAGGTTTAACTAAGTCCAGGTGTGCTATACGCAGCTGAGTGACGCTCTGGCTCACCATTGGTCCAGGGGCTCCATGCAGTCCAGGCTCTCCCTAAAAAGGGAGATAAGACTTGTCACTCAGAGGAATGTGGGTGGAAGCACAAAGACAGGAAGCCAAAGATGTGTGCCTCCAGGACCTGGTGACATCATTACCTTTGTCCCCTTCAGTCTTTCCAAAGGGACGTCACCTGTCAGGATGGCACCTGGCTCGCCCTTCTCGCCCTGCAACAGAGAAACACTTTCAATCAAGTCAGGCCTCTTCCTATCACCTTGTCCAGAGGGTCACTAGGATCTGTCGGTCCATCCTCCATAATTCCTCACCTTCATCCTGCCTTTCTAGTCCCTCCAACCTCACTACTCCCACATGATCTGTCATTCAAGTGTCGCGCCTGTCCCCTAGGAGACTGGATATTCCCAGAACTCTTCCTTCTGGGTACCACTATGCAAGAGCATGGGCCACGGTGGGCACAGCCCTCTAGAGCTCCCACTGGGAGCCAGCCGCCCCCACCTCTAGCCTTGTGTCACCCTAGCAGGGGTGACAGCAAAATCAAAAGCACCCCACATCTCGCTGCTCATAGGTTTGAGGGCTTGCTTTCCTAACAACTTGACTTGAGCTCTATCCCCACCAGAAAGCTCTGTTCTTGTTTAAACAGCTGAAATTGGAAGGGAGAGGAGGGTTTAAAACACCAGGGGCCTCTCTTCACACAGGGGCCTCATATCCCCATGGGCAAATTTACCTCCAAACTCCAAGTTTCTGTGTAAACAGACATTCCAGACATTCAGAAAGAGGAGAGGGAAATCTGGAGCAAGGACAGGACCATGAGCCCAATTCTGTCTTTAGCAGGACTGTCAACTATCCCGGGAGGCTCTGAGAACAAGGCCAGGTAGAGGAAACTTCTACAACCCTCAGAGGCCTTGGTGGCGGTGGGGGCGGTGAGTGGGGCCATGTAAACCTCCTTTTGACAGGGCTGGAAGCAGCCAGGCAGCAGTGCCGGAGTGGGCAGAGCAGCCTCTTCTCCACCCCCCAAGGCCCACACCTGGTATTTGGATCTTACCACTCCACTGGTGAGGAAAGGCAGTCCTGAGCACGCCAGCAGCAAGAAGAAGCAAAGCACAAAAGCGTTAGGGCCAGAGTGAGAAGAGGCACGTTTGCTGCCATGACTGAAGCAAAGCTGCCTGCGTACTTGTCCTGGTCACTCGAAGTGGCAGATGGGCAGGGACAGAGGCTGCACATCAGACCCTCTAGGCACAGCTGACCTTGCCACATAGGACACAGAGCTCTGGGAAAGCAAAAACTACTCTTGCTTAATCCAGCCTCCTCCTAAACCTAGGGGCTACCTTGACCTTATCTCATTTCTGCTGGCCCGCAGCAGCAAAAGCCCCCCAAGACATCATCCTTGCCTGGTTTCAAATTTTTGCCCAGAACATAGCCCTCTGTCCCAGAGCTGTGGTCCTTCAGATGCTGGGGCCTCTCTCCTCTTTGGAGACCTGTGTAACATGGTGGGAAAGGGAAGGATGGAATCCTAACAGTCCTTCTTCCCCAAAATCAGGCCCCTCCACCTCCCCATATGGAGCTAGCTCAAGGGTTGCACAAGCTCGCCCACCCTCGCTCTGTGCAGACTTCCACCACAGCAGGCTGTCCACTGTGCATTGTCTCTCTGCCCTTAGGAGACAATGGATGGAAGAGGGATGGGATGAGTATACAGATGGATGGGTGAAGAAATGGCTCTGATCCAGGGTCCTTGAGATCGGTTTGTGTATGGCACTCTCCACTGTCATCTATAAAGGCCAACTGAGAAATTAACTTTAAGAAGCCAGTGTGGAAGATACAAAGGCCACTTCTGTACCCTGGGAGTTCTCAGGAAGTGCCCCGCATACTAAGTATTTATTCCACATTCTGGACCTTGACTGCCATCCAACCGTACAGTGTGTCAACTTATCATTTCCAAATATCAGCCATTATTTTATTCAGTAATTATATATTCTTTCACCCACCAGGCATTTCCAATGTTGTTTGCACACCAGGCTCTGTGCTGGCACCCAAGCTATAGAAGAGCCTGTTTTTGGGGAGCTCATATTTTAATGAAGATGCCCGACAGGTGGTTAGGCAAAGCACAGAGAAAGTAAGACCAGCATTCAAGGGAGTGTTGAGCTGTATTTGCTTTCCAAATTATTGTAAAAATCAACTTCACCCCAATGGGGAAGAGTGAGCTTCCCCATAGAGAAATTCTGTGATTATATAAATTAACAGCAGGAGAGTGACTGCAATAAGCATAGCCCTTCTTTAGAACCTGATGAAATATTCTAGAATTAGATAGTGGTGGTGGCGGCTATACAATGATGTGAATGTACTAAAAAGTACTAAAAAGTTAATCACACAGTATAACATGATTAATTTGTTGTATATGAACTGTTTCTCAAAGAAGAAAAAAGGGAAAGGCCATGTTTAGTCAGTTGGAAATGGTTAGCAAATTCAAAAGCACAATCTCAGCTGGATACCCTGATCCCTCTTACCTGTTCTCCTTTGAGTCCTGGAAAGCCAGGTAAGCCAGTGTCACCTTTTGGTCCTCTAGGGCCCTGGAAGGAATTATTGGAATGCAATGTGTTATTAAGATTAAATTCTTTTACCAATCTGAAAGAACAGAGGATGCCATTCCCCAGGTAAGCTACCCATGGCACTTTCTCAACTTTGAGAGGCTCAGAGATTATGGCCCAGTAGAGGTGTCCAGGCCTACACCTCTTTGAGTGTTGGGTGATGGCACTATGGAAGAACAGGTCCTGCTGTCATCAGCCCACAGCCTCAAGTCCCCCATGGCTTCCCAGACCTTCCTGAAGCTCACCTTCACCACACTCACCCTCCAAAAATTTTCCTGCCTTACCAGCTCCCTGTTACCTACAAACAGGGTCCAGAATCTGACACCTAAATCCATCCCAGTCAGGTCAGAATCAGCCTTTCCTCTTCCATGCCACAGGTGTGACCTCCCCATGGCCTCTGAACTAGTGCACATGCCCCCCACCACAAAGCCAAACTCCACACCCAGCCAGATGCCACCTCATCTCAACTCCAAGGAACACTGATTGTGACAATGGCTGTCTTGGCCATGACATCTACCCCCAAAGGACATTTCAACATGTCATGGATATTTAACTTTTCCCAAGCTCTGCCTTATCTTCCGCATGAAAAGGTGAGTTACCCACGATGGTGGTGGCTTCCACATATTTGTGATTATTTTTCAGGAAGGAACCACTTCTCTGCCTTTCTTTCAAATCAAGTCTTGAATCAACGCCCAGTACACAAAATATTTCAAATGGAGTTCTCCTCAAAGAGAGGCTCAGTGCCCTGCATCCTGCCTACTGGGTTCCTTCCTCCCTCCCTGCAGTGGTTTGGAGGCTCTGTGGAGGAGGTTGGAGTCATTCTGAGCACAGAAACCCTCAGAAGAAAACATGTTCCAGAACATGCCCTAGGCCATGGCGCAGCTGCACTAGGGTTGGAGCTCAGAGGTCAGGCCTTTCTTCTTCCAACCAAGAGGCTGGCTCATGGCTACCACTCTCTTTGGCTTTTTTGTTTTGTGATAGTGCTGAAGACTGAACCCTGGGCTTCCTGCATGCTAGGCAGGCACTCTACCACTGAGCCACATTCCAGCTGGTCTGTGTTTTTGAGTCTAGTTGGCATGTATTTTTGATGTCTTCATACTTTATGCTCCTTTAGAAAATGTAAAAAGTTCAGGAAAATATAAGGAAATAGAAAGAGATCACCTATTGATCCACCATTAAGAACCAATTTTTATTACAGTTTTGATAAATTTCTTTCACTTGTCCTGGGAGTAGTGCATGTCAATAGTTGGCCTTTCAGACCAGCAATGTCTTGGAGAAACTGTGCAGCATCAGTTGTGGCCAGACCTTTGGCTTCTGCATAACTTGAAGATTTAAACAAAAATAGTTACTTTCTACCCTGACACACATCTTCACCTTCCAAAGCCCCATAATGGTATGAACACAGACTACCAACTATTAGACTACTTTTCTGTGGTTCCCTCTCCCTGTCCTTCTTTCAAATGATACCAATCTTATTTCTTTAGGCACTATTTAGACTTTATTTACTTGAAATGCTTGATTCATCTACTATCATTCATAGCAGCCAACTGCTGGCTCAGACTTTGATCCTGGCATAGAGACATGAGTAGGACCTAACCCTCCACAAGCTGCTCATGGAGTGGTGGAGGAAAAACAAACACACACAATGGCACAAATAACTGATGTTTAATACAGAAAGAATTACCAAGAATGGTGAGGATAATGCCTTATGTAGGGACTCAAGGAGAAGGACACTTGGAGTTGGGAGCAAGGAGAACACAATGAACAAGCAGGCACAAAGACATGGTCAGGAAGGGATGGAGAAAACTACTCCAAGTAGAAGAACACGAACACATCTAAGGGGCACAGATGGAGGAAGGTTACTATGGTACTTACTGGGAATCCGGGCAGCCCAGGCAAACCGTCAGGTCCCTGTGATACACCAAAGACAAAGAATTTTCAGAGTCAGGGAAGAAACAAGATGGTGCCCTATGGTGGGGCCCCTCCCTCCCAGCCTGGTTGCATCTGGTGAGCTTGATGTCCCATTGTGTGGAGAGTCACCATGTGCATGGAGTCACCAGTGAGCTAGTACTGAAGGCACATGCTATACTGGGGCCACTCAGACTAGTCATTTGCAAAGACCTGGGACACGAAGAATTTGTGCTTCATTACCCTGTGCAGGGTGTCTACCTGACACCCCCAGGCTTGTTGCTACTGCAAGTATAGGAGTTTGACAGAAGAAAGACAGACAGAAAGAGGGGCAGGGAAGAAGCAGGCAGAGAGAGAGGGAGAGAAGGAAGAAAAGGAAGAGAAGAAGGAAGGAAAGAAGAAAGAAGAAGAGAGGAGAATGAGAAAGGGGGGGGAGAAAGAAAGAAAGAAAATAGAAAAAAGAAAGGAAAAATGAGTAGATAGAAAAAACTGCTACTGAGTACAATGAAGTGTGATCCAGTATTGGGGATAAAGGGGGCCTGGATTCACCCAAGGCCAAGCTAATAGCTGGGAAGAGAGAAGGAAAGAAAGGGAGAAGCATGATGACACAGGCAGACAGCCCCCAGGGACTAGCACTTCCGAGATGCCTACTCTTCTGTGTTGAGCTATATGTGTCTTGCTACAGCTCTATCCCAAACCATCCACTACCTGAAACCTCTAATAGTTTGGAAATAACAAAGACTCTTAATGAGTTCCTGTTTACTAGCTCTTTTGCCATAAGACTGATTACTGGGGTCTTTTGGATGGTATTTTATTTAATTTATTAACTTTTTCCTTCACCCTGAACTGTTCTCTTGGCTCCTTTTTTTTTTGAGATGGGTTATCACTAAGTTGCTAAATTGCCCGAGCTAGGCTTAAACTTGTGTTCCTCCTGCTTTGGCCTCCCAGAGTGCTGGGACTACAAGTGTGCACCATCACACTTGGCTTGGATGGTGTATTAATAGCAATCAAGGGAGCCTGGTGGTTGCAGTACACAAGAGACAGCAAGGTCAGAAACCCAGGAGCCTCTCAAGTAACTGCAGGGATCTTGGGGCAGACTCTGGTTTGCCTCCAGGTTATGCATGGATGGATGTCCAGGCCAACCCCATGACCTAGAGGCTATCTGCTCTGCACAGCTGCAGAAGCGTAAGCTTGTCTCCAATGTGATTTACACAGATACGCCAGTGTACAGAACAGTTTCACACTCCTTGCTTCCTATAAGCTGCCCAAAGACTGGCCCAGCACTATTAAGAAGAGAATCAGGGTAGGGAGGAGGGTATAACCCTGAGATTCCAAAAACCTAAGCTTTTTTTTTTCTTCCTGGTTCCCAGCAGATACAATGGGAATTTACTGTAGTGGAAGCAGGAAGCTTCCTCCCTTGCAGGTCCTGTTATGCCATGAGTCAACTCTGAGGACTTTGGAGGTTACATGACTTTCTTGTGTGTGAATTTCCTTATCTCTAAAGTGGCACTAGAAAGACGGAAGCAAGTCAGTTTCTCAAGCGCTCCAGTTTCCCCTCTAGCCCAAGGCTAGCTCTTGCTGTTCTGTGAAATGAGACAATGTGGATAAAAGCATGGATGCCAATTTATCTGTTACTGGAATTCCTGGACTTCTGTTTTATCTGATGCACAGGACCAAAGGCTGCACTAGGTCACACTGGGCACAACTTGGTGCAATCCTATTAATGTGACAACAACTCCTCAGAAATGCAAAGTTCCCTTTCTAGTCTACTTTGATGTACCCTAGCTCCATGCACCAACAGCTACAAGAGATTCCAAGCCAAGATGGCATTGTTTCAACAGGGTTGGAAACCTCCCTGTAGGGCAGCAGTGAATACAAACCGGAGGCCCTAGGAGCTCAGGAATGTCAGAGAAATTCAAGGATCCATGAGTGATGTTGATCAAAGACTGGAAAGAAAAGAAAAAAAATCAGACAATGAGGACAAAGAATGGCATGTGTTCCGCCTTGTTTCTGGCAGTGAGGCGTTGGCTGAAGTCATCCAGCATGGCATACATTGGTAACACCCCAAAGCCAATGCCAAACACATTCAGCCCTCTTGTTTCCTATCCAACAACTCTGCCTTGTCACGCTCCTCTTTTAATTAACTTTTAAATGACACACTATCTGCACACCATATATATACACCCACAGAAAGCATATAGTGTTGGTGTGTGTGTTCATGTGGTTAGTTTACATAAATGGCATCAGGCTTATGTATTATTCTCCAACTTGCTTTTTTCACTCAACCATATTGCGTGGAGATCTTTCCATGTAGAATTTTGGAGTGTGTCTATTTTTAGTTTCAACAGACTGCCAAAGAGCCGTCCAAAGGGGCTGTGCAATTTACACTTGCACCAGAAGCTTAAGAGAGAACCTATTTCCTCACAGCCCTATCCACCCAGTATTTTTAAATCATACTCTTTTTTTCCCACTCTACTCATCCTTTTCTCAGTTACTTGGAACTTTTTTCTTTTGGTTGTCTACTAGCATGATGCTTCTTCTCTCAGGAGGGTCACAATTTTTTGAAACTACAGTGGCTCAATACTGAGTGAGCCACGGTCTGATCCCTGTCCACGTTCCAGTTTTCCCTCCAGATTTCCATCACTCTTCTGCCCCGCCCCCTGCAGCCAGCTCCTGAGTCGAGTGGGGCAGAGTCCTAGTCTCTGCTTCAGCTCGGGATATCCCTCCTGCTTGAACTCTGGAAATCCTGTCCCTCATGCCTCCCTTTCAAGATCTGTCTCTGTTCTTCAGGTGTTGCCCAGAGACACTCCCTCCACAGTCTTCCCTGATTTCCCATATCCCACACCATCTTTCTTCCCATGGCCCTGCATTGTCACAGTTATTCTCCTGACTTCACGGAGGGCTTTTTGCACTTCACTATCTTCATATGCACAGCACCTCAGACAGACTTGATGCCCATGAGTATTTGTGCCAGAGTGGCACTGACAGAAATAGAGAATTAAATGACATCCAATTAACAGTGATGAAAGCCTGCCCTACATGCCCAGCAGTGGGGATACAGGCAAGAATGGGGGGGCAGGGAACAAGCAGAAGAGACAGACATGTCACCAGGCCATTGCTATATGATGATCAGGATTTTTATATGAAGTCACGTGTGCCTTACTGACTGCCCTGTTGATGGGGATGGAAAGTGGACGTCCCCCCACCTGTATGGAGATCATGTGGAATATGGATATTTTTAGTTTTAACAGCCAACCAAGCAGCCATCCAAAGGGGTCATCCAAAGGTGTTTCTTTGACAAGAAGGGAGGGCAATCCAGGAAGGACCCACAGCCTTCTCCTCGCAGACCTGCCTCTCTCCAGGAAGCACACCTCACCCCTGGAAGGCAAGTCTCTGTGACTCTTGGACGAGCTCGCAGAGCAAAGGCCTTCAGTGCAACTTGCACAAGCTGTAAGGTGGTCCTGGGTCTGTCCCTTTGCCACTGGCTTTATTTCTTAGCTTGTTCAGAAGCTTCCTGGGGAAGATGTGTGCTACTTATTTATGGCTCCCTCAAGATTTTAATAGCATTCGTCTTCCAAGGCTGCTTTTTGAGTTTACTTCAAATGGTGCCAAACAGAAGAGAAGGTTCTGGAATACTGTGCAAGAGAATAGTGGCACCAGGACAGGAGCAGACAGGTGAAGTGGGCTGGCAGGTGAAAGCCCTAATGCCACATGCTGACTATATAAAGAAGCCCCAAAGCCCTGAAGTAGTAGAGAACAGACTCACCCCTCTTCAGCAAAGCAAAGACACTTAACCAAGCTCTGACCTTGGAGATACTCACACTAGACAAGATCTCGATCCGCCCAGGGGGACCCCTGGGTCCTGGAGGTCCCACAGTGCTTGTTCCATCCAACCCCCTTTCACCCTGGTTACAGCAGTGAGAAGTGAAAAGCAGTCATTGTGCATGTGTAAGAACATTCTGCTCATTTCCAGAACCAGACAGGAAAGTCCTTCCAACCCCTACCTCAGATCTGAGACCTTACCTTGGGTCCTTGGTCTCCTTTTTCTCCTTTGAGACCCTGGCAAAATAAACAAGCAGCTAAATAGATGTTCTTAGTTTTCTTCTATTCACTTTGCTCACTCCACTTATCCTTGAATTTTATTGTCACCCCTTAGCCTCGCATGTGAGTTTTGTCCCATGCAATGGTGGCAAAGGATAAAGGATAAACTCCCCCTCCAGTGAGGAGGAAGGACCCCCGTGAGAGTAAGGGACTGGTGGTCACCTCCCAGCCCTGAATGCCCTCTTGCTTGGCCTCAGGGTCAGAGCCCTCTGTTTCTGGAGGCCTGGGTGTCCAGATATGCAGGCACATGAGATGCCATGCTGTTCTCTTCCCATGCTGCTCTGGGTCCCCCGTGACACAGATCATGAGAAGTGGGCCTCATGAAAACAAGCCTTACAGGAAATACAGAGTGCACCTCCTGGGAACAGATGCAGTAGGGAGTGTGGGGTTTGGAGATGGGGCAAAGTGTGAGTACGGAACAGGGCAGCAAGAGAGCGGCAACAAGGCAGAAACGCTTTGAGGTAAGGAAGTGGGGAGAGAAAGAGATGATTTTCAAGTTTTCCCACATGATGTTCTGTGCAAAACCCTGCAGGGGTCCCCAGGACATGGGCTAAGAAGAGTGCCCCACAGGCAACACAGTCTCCCCGCTGTCAGCTGGAGGCTGACAGCACAGAGGGGATGAATTATTGGAAGGGGCAGAGCCAATACAGCCCCCCACTGCCTCCTCTCTCTGATGTGACAGCAGAACAATCCTTACAAGGTTTCAGAAGTCAACCTACACTGGAAACGGTTGGCCTGGAGATTCCGGGTTCCCTCAACAGCGGGATATGTCCCGAGCCCTCAGTATCCTGGCAAAGAAGGAGGGATGAGAATGTCAGATCTGACTGCTCAGCACATACCTGTGCCAAATTTTGTTGGGAGCCCAGAGAGGATTAACACAGCCTTCTCCCCTCAGCCCAGTATTCAGCAAACTGCTCTTTCCAAAAATTATTACAACACGTCATGCTTTAACCCCAGAAAGGAGGACAAGTACCTCAGATTCAAGTCCTGTTGCACACCCAGGGCCTGGGGGCCCTGGAGGTCCAGGAGGCCCTGGAGGTCCCATAACTCCAGGAGTGCCAGCCTGTCCATTTTTCCCTGGGGGTCCTGGTAAGCCTCTGTTGCCTGGGTCACCCTGTAAGGAAGAGGACAAGAAGTTCACCAGCCCCAGATTTACTTATGAAAAAAAAAAAAAAAAAATCACACTCACACCTGAGTTGGTGTCACTCCTTAACATCAACCAGTCTGAGGAATTCTCTGACTGCTACTGCTCGAGGGCACAGAAGCAGCTCTCTTGTTAATGGACATTTTTCTTGGAGAGAAGCTGATGTGCTCATTTGGATGCATTTATAGGAAGGGGTAAGGCAGGGGAAACCTCGAGGAATATTTGCTCCTTCTCCACCCCCAGCCCCGTCTGCTCTGCCTGCCCTGAGCAATTCCTCCGAGGTGTGTTTTCCTCTGCTTCATGACATTCACGTGTCTAACGCTTCACCTCAACTGTCCAAGAAATGATAGCAAACCCAAGGTAGATGAGAAGGGGCAAGAGAGTTGTGTTCATTTACCTTTTCACCAACTGAGCCATTAGGCCCTCTTGCTCCCTGAAAAACACAAACACAAGGGCCAATGAGTACATGTTTCCTTTAGATACAGAAAATACAGAAATGTAGATCCTCAAGCAACAGAATATTTTCAAGGGCTTGGCTGACTTCTTCACACTAAGCAAATTGCAATAGGTGGCAGTCTGCTAGGTGAGGCATGCTGAGAGCTTGGGAAACCCCACTGGCTCATTCCATGCCTGAAAGCAAACCAGAGAAGTTGGACATGAGTCAGGGGGGAGAGCACAGAATTCCTCAGGGAGCTATAGGTGCTCTGAGCCATTCTCTTTCCCACCCCTTCCATGGCAGAGGTGAGGGGTACTTCCCTTTAACCCAAGACATGGAGCTCAAGAATTGACATGCATTCCCCAGACTTTATATGGAAGATTAATACTGAAGCTCTTGTGGGACAATCTAAAGACCAAAAGCTGACCACTGTGTGCCCCAGGGGGAAGAAGTATAGAGGTTGGTCAGGACCAGTTTCTATGTCTGCCCAAGAAGGAACCACACAGTTAAGGTTTCTGGGGGATCAGAGATGGATACCACAGGCAGAAGCCAGGAGTCAGCTTCCAGGAAAGCAAGGGACCCAAAGGTGGGCAGGAACGGCCATCTCCCCTACACAAGGTGATACAGTAGGGGACCCCAGTTGGAGAATTCTGAGAACACAAATGTACCTGCAAGATAAGCCAGCAATTGCTCAGCCATGCAGAAGACAGCAACATGATTATGATGTGACAGCCACATAAAGCTGTGTGCCCTCATCCTACCTTTTCAAGGTTAGACTTCCCTTTCTACATCAAACCCACAAGAAAGACAGAATGGGTAGTTCTAAAATCTCTGTGCCCAAAAGTGAGAAGGGAACCACTTTGGACCTGACACAGGGAGGCCAAGGGAAACAGACAGGAAGCTGGAGAGAGAGGCCTCAGCCACAGAGAGAAACCACAGGAAGGAAGGCGTTCTGCAGGGTGGTGGGGAAAGCCAGGAGACAGATGAGATTCTGCCGCGGGACAGCAGCCAGCTCCCTCCTTAGCGCCCTGCTCCTAGGCACACCTTACTATCACAAGAACAATGGGAGCTGTTTATTGGGGCAGAGAGATAGGATAGAGCCTCAAGGTGACTCTGGATCTCCGAGGTACCCTGCCCAGTAGTACATCCTACACTTTCCACGCCCTCCTTAAGACTCAGAAACCTCAGAAGCAGCTACTTAGTCTACTTCCTCAGTGGTCCTTGCAAATGGAAGCACAAGATAGTCTTAAGCAGGACCCCATTTCAAAAGCAACACATAAATAAGACACACCAAACATACAAGGAAAAGCAATGCTATGAACACAACACAGCCAACAACTGAATCCAGGGAAAGAAATAATGTGAAGAAAGGAGCCCAACTTGAACTTTTGAAGTATCCAGTACACATTCTTAGACAGACAAGAGATGCTATAGCCACAAAGCAATAATTAGCTATTATAAAGAGTAGTATGAAATAGAATCAGTTAGAGATCTTGGAAATAAATGCGTACAACTGTTGAAATAAAGAACTTTACAGAGGGACTGAGCAACAAACAGACATAGCTGAAGGGAGAATTAAAGGAAAGTTTGGGCTACAGAATTCCCTCAGAAAGCAGCACAGGAGGATAAGCACCTAGGAAGAACAATAAAGCAGAGACAGGGGACAGCATGAGCCGTCCCAATGTCTGTTTAGCTGGAGAAGAAGCTGGAGAGGATACAGAGGACAGGGAAAAGCTGGGGGGAGACGAATGCCTCCTGTCTGAGGCACACTGGGGCATAAAAAGCCCCTGGCCCTCATGGTGGCAGGTCTTTGTCCCCTGCTCAGAGACCCTGCCCAGTCTTTGGCCTGGGAATGGGGACAGAGGGGAGAAGACAGTGAGGTGGGCTTGGGGCCTCCTGGCAGAGGCACCAGGCTCCCGGGCTAGAAGGGCGATTCCGAGTGACATAGAACTGTTCCCCTCAAATGCTCCGTGTGTGCTCCTGAGGTGACTTGTGGAACCCTGCTGCCTCCCTGGTTATCCAAGAGGGGCTGGGTGAAGGAAGTGGCTGACTCTGGGACCTGTTTCCTCCCTCTGGCCAGTCCTTTTGGGAAGAAACAGGACAGAACAGAGCTCAAATAACTAAATTCCTATTTTGCTACCTAATCTGGAGCTCCAGTTTCTTGTGTCTGCTTCTCTTGTGTGGGATCAGTTATGCCATCACCTGCTGCCATCTGTCCTTGAGGAAAGCGGTGACCTTTTACTTCCTCCCAACAACAAGTTAAACCACTGTCAGGGCCACTGTGAAATAGAAGCTAACTTAGCCCCATTGCTGAGAACCTAGCAGCTGTTTTGCCATTTGACCCTGTTTAAGAAAATTATGATCGTAAAGTGAAAAACTATTTCTTTCAATTACTTTCTCTATTTTGTAAAGTCAAGAATGCATCTTGGGCTGGGGAGGTGGCTCAGTGGTCTAAGCGCCTGCCTGGCAAGCACAAGGATCTCGGTTGAATCCCAGGTACTCCATGCCATGCCTGCCCCAGAGCCCCAGGTGCACAGTGCCAGCTTCGAAGCCAGGCCAGGTGGCACATGCCTGTAACCCTAGCACTGGGGAGGCTGAGACAGGAGGATCACTCTGAGTCAGAGATGCATAGCAAAACCCTACACCAAATAAATAAATAAGTGATTTTTTAATCTTTTTTTTTTTTTTTAAAGAGTACATCTTGCAGCAGTTTCAGAGGAAGTTCTAGAATATACTTTGGACCCTGACTTATCTGAGACAGAATGGTTTATCTCAGAAATAGACCCCTTTACCCAGCTTGTCCATGGTGGGAAGATGGAACTTGGAGACATTCAACTGACTCGCAGATATGGTGACCACCAGTTCCCTGGTGAATTAGCTCAAGGATGGAAGAGCCCACCCTCTCAGAGATCTCCTGAACAGACTGGATGAAAGCTGGGGCTCTGCTGAAAGGCTCAGGCTGAGTCCTTCCTTCTTTAGTCAGAGAGTGCTTTTGTGCCAGGAGGCTGTGAACTGTCTTGGCGTTCAAGCCAGCAGCCCAGCAAGCGTGGCTAGAAGTCATGCAGTGTGAACAGAGAACTCTACAGCGGAAGCCTCACAAAGGAATGAAGCACAGTCACGCTGCATGCCAGAGGATTGTGGCTGAGAATTCATGGGACTTCGGGGTTCATTATAGTAAAATGGAATAGTGAGGACATCAAAAAACAGATACATGGATCTTTTTTTCAATCAAGGTACGTCGGGTTGTGATTGTCTGCTGGTTTTGCTCATGGTGTTTAAAATACTGACAATCTCAGTTTGCTACGCACCACAACTGACTGTGGTCTATTCAGTTTCACGAGCCCCATCATCCACATGTTCTGCCATCTGATGCAAATAATGTGATGTTTCTTCCACATATGTTGTTACAAGCTCTCAACTCTTTCTGGATCCTAGGCGGCAGCAGCAGCTCACTGCTCAAATGGTCCACTAGTGATGCTTTTCCTCTTCTCCTCTCCCTTCCTCTTCTCCTCCCCCTCCTCCTCTTCTCCTCCTTTTCTTTCTCTTCCTTCTTTTCCTTGCACGCTGAGGTTCTAACCACGGTGATGCCCGTGCTAGGCAAGCACTGTATCACTGAACTGTAAGCTCAGCCTCTGCTCAGAAGTGCACTGCTGTTTATTATAGAAGAGTTAGAGAATTGTTCAAAGGCAAATTGAGATTCCTGAGAACAAGGGGAGGTGGCAGTCATGATCTTACTGCATTTCTCCAACCTCTTACAGACAGAGACAGAAGCTGGTTTTACAGTGAAATTTAGGGCCCAGTAAGGTGACTAAAGCTAGTTCCTGGGAGTGCACCACCCTTCAGCAATTCTGGGTACTAAGGAGAATTTCAGAGCATAGCCTCTTTCCTTCCTGGGTGTCCCAGTACTTTCTGAGAATTAAAAAAACACACAAGTGACCCAGATCCTCAAAACAGCAAACAATGTTCACTATTCATCTAAAAAACAACAACAACAACAACAACAACAAAAAAAAAACCCTTGTCCATGTCTTCCCGCAAATTCCTCAGCATTCCTTCCAGAGTGTTCTTAGAAAGCAGGCCACTTGTATTTATCTTTCTTGAGCTACAGGTCTTAGAGGTAGCTACTCTCCCTAATTTGGGGGAAATAAGAAATATTTCTAGCATTGAACTCTGCATAGAATAATCTCTGATATTCTGAATGATGGTACATATTTTGATGACAGTCTCATTTTTTGATCATTTATTTATGTATTTACTTAATCTTTTATTTATTTATTTGATGCAAGGCTGGCCAGATAGCTCAGCAGATTAAAGTACCTGCTTAGGCAGGCTCGAGGACCGGGATTCAATCCCTGGTGTGCCATGCTGGCCCTGCCCCGGGGCACACTGAGACTCGATTGAAACTGGGTGTGGTGGCACGCACCTATAATCTCAGCACTCGGGAGGCTGAAAAACAAGAAGATCACTATAAGTCTGATCTGTGTAGTGAGACCCTGTAGACCCTGTACTAAATACATAAAAAAATTAATAATAAAAAAATAAAATAAATATTTATTTGGTACAGGGTCTTACTACAAAGCTCAGACTTATAGTGATCCTCCTGCCTCAGCCTCCCTGGTAGTGGGATTATAGGCTTCAGCCATCACACCCAGTATCAATGGCCCGGACAGGGTGGGGCCAGCACGAAACGAGATACTGGGGATCGAACCCCAGTCCTTGCACTTGCCAGGCGGTTGCTTAGACCCCTGAGCTATCTCCCCACCCCACAATCTCATCTTTTACAATGATAATATCTAGCTAGTCTTTAGATATGGACTAGTCTTTGTGTTCTGCTAATAAGCAGGGCAGCTAACTTCACTAAGGCATGAGGAAAACTTCCCTACAAGTGGTACGAAGGTACTGCCTGAGTAGGGAATGAGACCCCTGCCCCTGGAGGTGTGTGAGCAGAAGGACAGGGATGGTGGGGTAGTCCGGAAGCAAATGTCTCATCAGACTGTGTCCTGTCACTTCACTGAGATCGTTTTCTTCAGCATACTTCCATTATGTCGTATTCAGACTATACTCCTGGGTTTACTTTTTTTTTTTTTTTTTTTTTTTAAGGTAAATGTCATGTGCAAGGTTTTCTTGCACCTCCCCAAATGCAAAATCTCTCCATGCTTCTAAAAAACATCCCATACAAACAAGGCAACCAATGGGATTCAGAACAAATTTTAGGGACAAACCAACAAACAAGCGAGCTGGATCTCCAGCAGTCACCCTGGGAAGCTGCCACGCCACGCTAATCCAAGTCCCCCAACTGCAGAGCCATCTGTGGGGTGCTCTATGTGCAGACACAGGCAAAGGCACCTTTCAATTCGAGACAGAATGTGGGAGGGTAGGGCGGGGCCGGGGGAACTTGTAAGAAAAACAGGCAAGATAAAGTGTCTGTTGGTGGGGTTTCCTGCAAAATTTAATCTCTCATGAAAAGTCAGTATATGTGAAATGAATTCTCTACAGCTCAACAGTTTCTTTTTCTGAGAAATGTGATTTCCATGAAAAACTGGGTTACTATTGAATTAAACATGTGCAAGAGCTGGCAGAAACGGGAAAATTAATTCAGTGACCATGGTGTCCAGGCGGTCGGTATTTTCAATGTCTTCATGGGGCGAGGGGTGCACAGAGGCCTCGGTTCTCATACAGTGGAGAGAGACCCCCCTCTCAGAACCCCTGAAGACCCCTCTCACCACATTGCTCGTCCAAGGCTCTTTATTTTTATGGCTTCCTTTTGCCCGCATTGCTTATCTTATCTCAAGCAGGCTGGCAAAGAAAAGGGGTGGAATTCTCCCATCCCAGCATCAGCAAGGGCTTGCAGACAAAAGCCAGGACAGGCCTGCAGACACAGACTGAAGGAAGGCAGGCGGGCTGGACTCAGGGTATGGCAGGTCAGAGGGTGCCTGCAGGGGGCTTCACTCATTCATCAAACATAAATGGAGATCTATGGGTACAGAGACTACTATGTCTGTATGTCAGGGTGGTGAGGGACAGACAGGTCAGCTAACCCCTTCAGGGACACTGGCTAGGAAGGTTCTCAGCAGCACAACTGGACTGACAGAAAGGGGGGAAGGAGGTGTGCTCTCCACTCCTAGGGAGTTTCCCGGAGGATATCAGCAGCCCCACCCCACTTCACAGTTCCACTATCCGAAGTTTCCAGTTATCCAATCAACCACAGTCTAAATATATTCACTAAAAAAATAAATTAAATGCCGGAAATAAGCAACTCACAAGTTTTAAATTGTGTGTCATTCTCAGTATCACGAAGAAATCTTATGTCATCCAGCTCCATCCTGCCCAAGACGTGAATCATCCCTTTGTTCCAGCATATCCACACTGTATATACTGCCCACCCATCAATAATTTAGCAGCCATCTTGGTTATCAGACTGATTATTGCAGTACTTGAGTTTTTACTTTACTTACAATAGCCCTAAAATGTAAGATCAGGGATGCTGGCAGTTTTATTACAGTCTATTGTAATAATGGTTCCATTGCATTATTAGTTATTATTGTTAATCAACTACAGTGTCCAATTAATGGACTAAACTTTATCATAGGCATGTATATACAGGTAAACATAGTATGTATTTTTTGGTACTGTCTGTGTTTCAGGCATTCACTGAAGGTCTAGAAATATCTCCCTAGGATAAAGAGGGTACTACTATATCTGAACTGGGCCTTGCAAGATGAGCAAAAGAAAGAACATCCCAGACAGGATGAAACCATGTGCAGATGCCATGGGCTGGTGCTGTGGGGCAGCCCCAAGCCTGTTAGCAGGGGCAGCCACTCCTAGGCCAAAAGCTAGAGAGCAAAGAGTTGGTGCAGATCAGGAAGGGTGTGGGGGTTCTGTCTGAGGGGACAGTGGACAGACACCGGCTGACGAGGGCCTGTGATGGGAGCTGCATCAGCCAAGGGTGCAGGATGGACTGGGGAGGGGGCTTGGGCACCAGTGAGACACCAATGCCATGGTGTGGGCAAGAGGCGAGGCTGGTCAGATCAGGGTGGAGAGAAAGGTGAGGGGCTGAGAAGGACCCACATCTGAGTCAGGCCGGCTGCTAGATGGCAGCACTGTTCACTAAAGTTGAGAGGGACAGGAGCAGGCCAGGGAGATCCTGAGTGCACATCTGGCATAGTAAGTCCCATAGTGAGGACATCAAGCAAAGGTGCTCAGTAGGGGATCACAAAATCATTCCCAGAAGAGGCAAGATCACATATACAGGCCAGAGAGTGTGGCTCTGGAGGACCCGTGTTCAAACCCTCCCAGCTTCCCCGTACCTTCTCCCCTTTTATCCCAGGACGCCCGATGGCTCCGTCTAGTCCAGGCTCTCCTTCAGGGCCCTGGGGAACATGAAAGACTATCAGTCTACCGCATCTCTAGTAAGAGCCCCACAAATGCTTCTAGAAGGAGAGCAGGTGAGGAGCTGGGTGAGGTAGGCAGGCCCAGGGCCTGGTGCTAGGGCCTAGCAAGGGTACCAGTCTCGCCCACCTGGGCTACCATTGGCTGGGCCCGTTGGGCAAGCATCCTTCAGCCCCTGGTTCGCATTTCTTCCTTTGTGGGGACAAAAGGGAAAATGTGGGCTTGATGGTCTCTGGGGGGCTCCCATCCAGGCCAGTCCTGGGGTCCTATGATTCCAAGGCCCTCCACACACCTGCACTTCCAATACTGACAACCACAAACCAGGGAACTAATGCATATGAGGATGGCGGATGCTGCTTCCTGGGGGCTCAGGCACCATCCAGATGAAGAAGGGTTCTGCTCACAAATGTTAGCCAGCTGGTCTCTCCCAGCCTGAGACGTGCTGGGTTCTGTGCGTTCTGTGTCCATAAGTCCCCCCCACCCCGGCCACACAGAGGGAGGGGATTTCAGTTGCTTACTGGGAGCCCAGGTTCGCCAGCAGCTCCATCCTCTCCAGGAGAGCCAGGAGGCCCCATGAGAACATCAGCTCCTGGTTTTCCTGGAAGCCCAGGTGAGCCAGGTGGTCCTGGGGGGCCTGGGGGACCCTAGTAAAGGAGGCATTCTGTTAGAAATGATAGGGTAGGGAGGACTACATACTGAACACGTGTGTTTGTTCCATTCCTTAGCACAACCCTACAAGGGGGAATTGGTGCACCCACTTAGCAGATGGGGAGGCTGAGGCACAATGAGAAGATGTGACTCAAAGACTCCACCCCACATAAGAGCTGGGATCTGAACTGAAGGCGTTCTGAGCCTATTACATCATGTGATATGTTGCATAGATGCAGACAATAAAGATCCAATTATTTGGGTCCCCAGAGGAGGTCTTGCTAATTCAGCTTTCTGACGGACCGTGAGGTCCAGCACTGCCTGCTGCTTGGCCTTGTGATGGACTCTTCCTGAAGTACACACGTCTCTGTAGTCTCCTGCTAAGCTGGCTCACTGCACCAGCCTGGAAGGTCCAGAGAGGACTCACTAGGATCCTACTCCATCCCTCCGTGAGAGCAGCGCCCTCCCAGCTGGGCTACAAGGAGTGGGCAGAGCGCCCAGCAGCCAAATAGAGGTCCTCAGTGGGAGCTCAGGGCAGCTGGAGATAAGCCTGGGCCCAGAGACAGAGCAACAGCTGCAGCTGGAGAGCGAGACCCTCCCCTGGCAGCGACTGAGAGAGACCGGGGGAGCCAAGCTTTGGGCAGCAGGCCAGGGGGCTGCAGACCCCTGCAGGAGTACCGAGGGCTGCCTAAGGGTGGAGAGGACTTCCAGCAGGGTGTGGAAGTCAAAGCGGCAAACGCTACCCAGAGCCCAGGGGTCTCTAATGAAAAAGGAGTGTCGGGAGAAGAAAGAGAATTAAAATGCATTAGGTCCCTGTACCAACTCCACACAAGGAATGTGAACATTATGTATTACAAACACGTACCCCGACCCCCCAAAGGAAAGAGGATCAAGAGATGGATGGAGGGGGCGGGAGGGAAAGGAAGGGGGATGAAAAAAGGAATTAAGATACATTATGTACATATACCAACTTCCCACAAGGAACATAGACAGTGTGTATGCAAATGTGTGCTAATAAAGGTCAGGGGCACCCTCGCTGTGGAGCAGCCCGCTGGAGATGCCGCCATGAAAGGCAGCAAGTGCAGAAGAGGGGATTTTCTGTACAAACCCAGGCCCCCACTCACTTAAAGCCAGACAAACCTGAATTAAGTGGGGGCTTTCAAACATACACAAAAGTAAAGGGAAAAGTGTAACAAAGCCCAGAGAATTCATCTCTCCTCAGCAGGGGCCCAGCTGCTTTTACCCCTGCCACTCCCACATCTACCCCCCACTGCACCCTGCTGCCCTGTCATCTAGGCCCAGACACCAAGTGGCATCACCCTTCATACTCACTCTTAGCAACTCTTCTCGGTCCACCAGGTCCCCAGAGCCAGAGCCGATGTCCAGGCTCCACCCCTGGCCAGATCCCTCAGCCTCGGCAGCCACCTGGAGACAGAAGAAATTCCCAGAGCTTGGACTCCACAGTCTCCAGGGATAGCCACGTCACTGGGCATCTTCCCTATGTCATGGCCCTGTTACTTTTACCACCGTTGTCCCCCTGCCCTTCCTCCACTCTAGCTGCCCCTCTCTCTCACAGCCTCAGTGTCCAGCCCTGAGATGCCAGTTCTCAGCCTCCTGCCCACCGTTAGCCCCCACTCCAGGCCCAGTTCTGCAGCTGCTTCCTTCATGAAGCCTCCTCACCTCTGCTGGGCTTCTCTGCTCAAAGGTCCACTTAGGTGCTTGGACCACCTGACTGGAAGCTTAGCTGTTGGTGTGTCTGTCAGGCCCTCTAGACCAGGGAAGACCCAAATATTGGCCTCCTACATGCCCAGAGTCTCTCACAAAGGCATTTGGTATGTACTTGTCATCATTGCCAATGGTCCTCAAAGTAGCAAAGGGAATTTTCAAAATGCCTTCCTGGTACTGCACTCCTGAAGACAGGAGGCTTCCTGGATCATGCATTGGATGTGTACTGAGACCCTCAGAGAGGGTCCAGGAAGAGCTGGGTATGGGCCAAGGGTGGGTGCATGGAAATCATGTGGTGGGGGTGTGCCGTAGGCACAGCGGTGGTGAGGGAGGCAGGGAACCAGGATACCTCCCTCTGTATCCCAGGGAAGAGAAAGCTTGCAGGCTAGACTTGGGGAGACCAAGGGACAAACTGGGTGGGGAGTGAGAGGGAGAAGACCCCTTGAGGGCATTCCATTTCCCTGTTGGTGATAACATAAATGGGGTGTCATTCTCAGAGGTGGGGCACCCAAGGGGAGAAGCAGGCTTGAGCTAAAGATGATGGCTCAGCTTGGCATATACTGAGTTGGAGAAACCTCAGGGCCATCCAGGATGCAGGATAGCAATGAATTCTGATGCTGAGCACACTGCAGGATTCCAGGAGAGCAGGAAGCCCTGGGTTTTGACTGGGAAGTACTGTGGGGGGCTGTCTCTGTACATTATGGGTCCAGCAGAAATTCCAGGGACCACAGAGCCCCTCCCTTGCATTTTTCTAAGGGAACAAAAAATGGTCCAGGGACACACCCTCCCCCCAACTACTGTCTTCTTCCTCTCTGTAGAAAGGGGCTCATCTTTAAGACCAAAATTTGCATGAGTGAAGAAAGACAAAAGGAGAATGAAAATACTGACAGTGAAGTCCCAACATATGAAGTGGTCAGAAGCTTCTGCCATCATCTTGATTGACATGGATGAAATTAACCCCAAATAACACACTTAGCTTGGAGTCAGCATGCTCCCCAGGACACCACAGCACAAACCTTTACTCCTGTGGGTTCTTCCATTTCGCCATGTACTAGCTGAGCCTAAAACAAGAAGTTCTGGTTAAAAGTTGGTCACAAAGTCCTTGCAACATGCAGCAGCTGAGTTCTGATGACATTCCGGGCACTGGCCCGTGAGCCAGGCTTGGGCTGAGAGTTGTTCCGGGCTGGAGTAGGTGAGGGACCATGGCCACTGCTGCAGTTCCTACACCCAGAAGACCACAGGCTCTCAGTTCCTATTTGCCAAGTGACTACCTGGAGACCATGGCATTTGGGGTCTCCCAGACCTGACAATCCATCTCATCTTTTGCTAGTGTTCTGCAACACAGATTTTAAAATATGTAAGTTCATTTTAAGGGCAATGCTTGCCATGTGTTCCTTAAATAATTCTGATACCTCATCAGTCCTTATAAATGAAATGACTCTATGGTGGCCTGTCGGATTTGCTAAGTGACTTCAGGCTCCAGTCTGTAGATGATGACAGTGACCAGTGTAGAAACCAAGGCAGAAGGCCTGGAGACCAGGGCTCTTGTCCTATCGGACCCCTGGGAACTGAATGCAAAAGCCTGGTCCTCTTGACCGCATCCACAGTGTAATTCTGGTTGGCTAATCTGAACACATGCCATGTGCCACACAGTTTCCCATGTGGTAACTCATTTGATCCTCACAACAAATCAAGAGGAAGGGACTGTGCTATGGTCCGCATTCCATGTGAGGTCAGTGGAGACAGGGGCTGTGGAGAAAGCCTGGGGAAGAGCTCTCCTCCGGGAGAGGTGGAGAGCTGCAGAAGCGTGCAGAGTTAGGTTCACATGCTGACTCTCACCCACTGAACTGTCCTACCTTGGTGACTCTGAGATTCGAAACAATCCTGAAAGCATCCCAGAGGCCTGGTCTTGTGACCACCATTACTGTGCTTTTACACCCTCTGCTTGGGGACTGTGGAGTGCATTTCAGTTCAGCGCAGGTGCTAAGCCCAGGGACTGAACGGTTTCTGTCTTCATCTGTCACATACAAGGATGTCCCACTGTGTGCTCATTCATCTCTCCCTTTCTTTCTTTGCTTCTCCTCCTTAGAATTTTCAAAAATATCTGTGCAACCATAAAGCCCCCTGGTGGGAAACACCAAAGTACACTGAAAACCTACCAACTTCCCACAGTCACAATCACTTTGAAGCAACAACTGCTAATATTTAGGGAGGGCACTTTCTTCTAGGGTTCTTGCATGTGGATACTTTTAAATACTTAAGACCACACAATAGACTCAGGATTATAACCAGCTTCTTTTACGTAATGTGATATAGTTGGTATGTCTGCTGTCGTTAAATAGTAATAATGCTGAGCTGCATAAAGGCTCCATTATTTGAATATATTTCTATTTAATTAATTCCCAGTTGTTTGATAATTAGATCATGCCTAATTTTTCTCTATGAACATGAATATCTACTATGAAATTAATATCTCTGTAAACAAAGTGTTTCTACATACTGAGCTGTCTCCTTTAGGATGGATTCCTGGAACAGAAGTTTCTGGTTGCAGTTTTATGGTGGTTAACTTATGGTTGTTAATATGTAGTTTTATGGTTGTTAACATCTGTGGACAAAGAGAGTTTCCCAGAAGCAATAAACTTTCAACACCCCCACCAGCATAGCGGGCTTCACAAGTCCAAATTTTAAAGGCAGAAAACACAAGGAAATAGGGAAAATTGAGCCAGTTTTCTTCAAAAAAAAAAAAAAAAA
>NW_004524797.1:1798973-1805982 GCF_000260255.1 Octodon degus | reverse complement strand
AGTTAAAAGAATCAGGGAAAAAGCTAGAGATTAGGAGACATCTGAGACAAATTAACATGTTTATAGTCACAGTCAAACAATCTAACTGGGAAAGGACATTTTTAAAAACCCAGGGAATTAAATAAAATATGAAGGAACCATTGCTGATTTTGTTAGAGGGATAATGATCATGTGGTTATATAAAAAAAAGAAAAACCCTCACATCAACAATGTGCATCACTAATACACACTGATTTATTTACAAGTTAAATGAACAGATGTTTGGGACTTTTAAATAAGACTCCAACCTTACACTTCTCTCCAAAAAGATGGGGTAGGAAGTAAGACAGATACAGCCAGATTGGCTGAACATTGATAACTGTTTAAGCCAAGTAATGGCTATATGGAGGTTGCATATGTCCTACTAAGACCCTTTGTGAATTTTTAGAATTTAAAAAATAGTAAGGTAGATGTATTTATTTATTTATCTTGGTTTTTTAAGACAGGGTCTTGCTATGTGGTTTAGGCTGGCCTTGAACTCACTAGGCAGTACAGGCTCTTACATTTTAAAAAGAAGGAAGCCTCTACCAGTGCCTGGTGTAGCTCCACTCGGAGCTCCTGCCGGGGTTTCTGCACATACCACAGGGCAAGGAGTACCAAGGCGGGGACATTGTGAGGGAGTCGCACTGCGTATGGCACCACAGCTAGCTGGGGGCTCCCCTGCTCGCTGCCGGCGGTCTGGTGTCCCAGCCCAACTTCTGTCTAATTCTCTAGGTCGGCACTAGACTCAGGCTCTGTATGGCTTTAAGCCACCGCCAGGCCCCACCGAGTTCAAAAGCAGAGTGCTCACTATCCTTCTACCTTTCAGTGATGGTGAGGAGGCTACTACCCACAGGACTCAGGGCACTTTGGAAACAGAACCTCGCGCCTGGCTCCGCCCAAGGGGCTTGCCATCATGCCACGCATGCTCACAGGTGAGCTCCTGGGTGAGCGGAAGCCACAGGTCAGCAGCTGCAGCCAACCAGCACCACCAAAGGAGGCCTTCCTCTAAAACCACTCACCCTTGAAGAGTGCTCTGCTTTACACAAGTCCAGAATTCAGGACTCCGTCAGTTTCCTTATGGGTTTTGTTTTGCTCTTTGTTTTGATTTTTGTGGTGCTGGGGATCAAACCCAGGGCCTCCCACATGCTTGATCACTGAACCACCCTCCCACCCTCACCCCCCATTTTATTTTTTTATTCTGAAACAAGGGCTTACTAAATTGCCCAGGTTAGGCTTGATCCCAGGTCAAGTAGCTGGGGTTTTAGGGCTGCAGTGCCACACCCGCTGGGATTCCTATTTCTAAAAGACAAAGTTACAGTGCTAAGTGGTGACAACCTCATGCGTGTACACAGAGTGTTCCCAATATAACTTCAGTTCCTCCCATTCACACATCTGAACAGGCTCAGAGAAACCAAAGCACTCGCTTAAGGTCACGCCGTGGCACTCCAGGGTCCTAGGAATCTGTGCTGGAGTGGACTTGACAGGCCCCACCCCCACCCCACCCCCCACAGGCCCAGCCCAGCCTGGCCACCATCTTTACATCTTCTAACAGTACTGCTTGTTAGAAAGCTCACATGTGGATTTTAAAAAGGCAGCCTGGGACTTGAGGGTGGGCCCCTGGGATTTTTCCTCCTCAAAATGCAGTTTCTCCAAGTGTCCGCAGCTTGAAGGCCCTAAATGGCTCAAATTTGAAAAGCAAAGTGAGAGCCCATATTCAAGAGGGCCTGAGCTGCCCTCTGTCTTCCCCATAGCAGTGCCAGGGCAGGTTTGCACCCTGTGTGCACTCACCAGGGTGACCCGTCTCTCAGGAGCTGCCGTGGGTTCTGGGAGTGGCAGCCCAGCAGGGGGAGCACTGCTGACCCCATCTCCACCAGCTGTGGCCAGGGGCTCCAAGTCTTCGTCCTCAGGGGTCTGAGAGGGAAACCAGCATGAGGAATCAGTTCACCTCACCCGTGGGGTGAATGGGTGGGATAGGATGGGTGGGGTCAGTCATTTCCAAGGAGCTCGACTTCAAAACACTTTCCAGCATATAGCGCCCTGCTGAAAACTGCCTCTCTTCCAAGGGCTTAGCTCCCAGACACCTGGCCCACATGGGGCCACTTGTCTCTGAGAAAGTTCCTCTTGGACAAGGCTAGGAGGTAGCAGTGAGGGGCAAAACCCCGCATCACAATCCTGCCACTGCATCCTGCCCCAACCAGTTGTCATTGCCCCAGACACCTCCCAACAGAGCTGAATATGCATGCATCTGTGTGGAGGCCACGAACCGCCCCCATCCCAGGATGTGACCTCTTTCTCCCATGACTGACAGAGGACACTAGATGGCACTTACAGGGGTAACCACTTGTCCCAGGGCCACCGTGGATGTGAGGACAGCCAGGTCATCTGTGGAAGCCCCACTGGCTTGTACAGGGGCCACCGTGGGCGTGAGAATAGCTTGGTCATCTGTGAAGGCTCCACTGGCTGCTTCTTCTTCAAAAGGGCCAAGGGGCACTGCTGTGGCGGCTGTGGCCATGATTGACAATGCTTCATCTGGACCCTGGAACAAAGCTGGCATGAGAAGTGGTGCCAGGCGACCCAAGCCCAGCATCAGCAAGCATGTAGGTGCTGCAGGCAGGAAGCCCCCAGCAGATCCCCGGCAGCTTTGCACACAAGAACTGTACGCAGTCCACAGACCTTCTTCAGGGCCCACCCCACCTGCCCTAGTATCCTCCTAGCACATCTCTGCCAAGTCTGCCTGGCCTTAGTCTGCCTGCCTCCGGTAATGAGGAGCTTACTACCTTGACAGTTCTATTCAAGTCCTAGTTTCTATTCAGCTAAGATGCAGTGGAACTGGGACCTAATCCCTTGTGGCTTGTTTTTAAAGAAAAGGGAAAAGATGAAGCAGAAGAGAAAGGAAGGAGAAGAAACCATCCACACAACTGCCAGATGGCCTGGAGAAGCTATCACTGGTCAGCTCATGTGCTCCCCCTGAAGTCTCCCTGTGTGGACATTAGGCCAGAGCTGGGAGGCTGCTTGGTCAGTGTGGCACAGATTGGGGAGCAGGTATGTGAGGACCCCAGAGGCAGGGCCACTGGCCTCTGGTAACCTGGCTGCTCCTCCGTGCATTCACTCAGCAAACGGTCATGCAGCATCAATCAAGAGGGAAGTGTAACAGTGAGAGGTGTCCACCATTCCTGTGCTCGCTGAGCTTGCATCCTGCTGGGAAGCCAGACACAATCCAGTGACCAAGTTTATTATGGGTCACAATTGGGATGAGCCTCCCAGGGGCAAGGGTAGGGTCTGCCTAGTGTGGAAGAGCCCCTTCTCAAGGAAGTGATGTTCCAGTTGACTGGAGGACAAGAAAGAATGGGAAGGAGGGGCGGGAGAAGTTCCCAGCAGAGAAGAGGGGCCTGGCAAGGCTGTGTGACAAGAGGAAAGGGGCCTGCTAAACAAATGAAAGGGAGACAGACTGGAATACCTGGGGCTGAGGACTGAAGAGACTGAGACGCTGCAAGGCTTCAGGACAGCTGGGTCTGCAGGGCAGGGTGAGGGACAGCTTCTAAGCAGAAGCCTAAACTCCAGAGTAGTGTTGGGAGAGAACATGGAGAGGTCAGGAAGGGCCGCAGAAGCTGAGGACATGTGGAGAAGACAGTCCAGGGCTGGACAGCAGAGCACAGAAGCAAGAGGGATCGTGATGGGTCTGGGCAGAAAAGTCAACAAGACTTGATGTTTGATGGGATCTGAGACGTGAGGAAAAGGGAAGGGAACGCTGCCTGTGAGAACACAGCACTGGACATGGCAGTTGCGTTCGAGTCCTTTGAATGGCAAACTGGAGGGCAGCATTACAGGGACACCTTTGTGACAGGATTTCCCAGTGCCCTGGTATGTTTGTATCCTGCACTGAGGCTAGACATGGCTGCAAGGCCCTGGCCAGGCTCTGCCTGCTGCTGCGCCCTGACCCCTCTGTCCAGCTTTCTGACAGCTTGTGGTCACCCATTACCCCCCCAACACACACACACACAGCCACCATACAGCCCTGAGATGGGTCCCAACCTCTCTGACCCACCCAGTTTCCCTGGGCCATGGTCACCACTGGTCCCCTGTTTACCAGGGCAAAGCATTTAGTCAGAGAGGTACTGCATCTCCACACATGTGTCTCTGGATTTGCTGCATGTGACAGACACACTCAGGGAAGGCCAACAGCTGTCCCTGCGTGTCATGCTCCTTACCAGAGTGGTCTCTTCCCTGGGACTCCAAGTGGACACGGTGAAGCTAGGTCCCTCCGTGGGCATGCTGCCTGACTCCACTTCCCCAGCGGTGTTCACAGGCATCTCAGCCTCCCCTGTTCCCATTGCTGCAGAGCCTTCTTCATCCTCTAGACCCTAAATAGAAAGACAACCCAAGAGACTGTCAGCAGATCACACCCTTGATCCTCAGGGGCGGGGCCCCTACTGTGCCTACATCTTCTTGCTCCCCTTCCTTCAAAGTGCATGCATGCCCCAGTGCCCTGACTACCACAACACCTGGCATCTCCTCCTTGGTTCCTACTCAAGGACCTGCCACCCTCGAGAGACATGCCCACTAGCTGTCCCTCCCAGCCTCTGCCCTCTACTCTCAAGTGCAAAGGTCCCACTGGTGCCTAGGTTGTTGTATTGGGGTAAAAATCCAGGTTCCTGGCCTCCTCACATCTCACTGAAGAAGCTATCTATACCAGTGGGTCAACTGGCCACCTCCTGCCTCCTCCTCCCCCTAACTGGTGCCATCTGGCTTCTATGCCACCTCCCAAACTGCTTTCACTTTGTCAGCACTCAGAGTCATAATTATAAATTCAGTGAGCATGTTTTAGTTCCTTCCTCAGCAGGACTTGCGTCAGGATGCAGTGTGGAGAATTATGCCTAGAGCTGGCTGGGACCACTACCCTCCTGGGCCTGGACACAGCCTCTGAGCCTATCCCTAAGGCCAGGCTGGCTTTCCTGTCCTTCCCCTCCTGGAAGGCAGGTTGATCTCTCCAGAGCTCTAAGCTGCCTACATCTCTGTGCTGTGTCCCACCCTCTGGGGGCCCCTGCCTCCTGCTGGATCCTCCTGGGCTGCTAGGCAGAGCCTCCAAAGCTCTCTGTGGTCTTGGGTGCCTCTCCAGCCCCATCTACATCTCCCACCTCACAGCTGATGCCAGGGTGCACACACTTCTCTGGCTCCTTTGAGCCTCCTGGCCTTTGCTCCTGCTGCCCTGCTGGAGCTCTGCTGCTTCTACTCATCCTCTCTGCTGGGCTGGCCTTCTACCTCCTGGACCCCCAAGGCTGAGTCCAGGCCCCTGTCCTATGCTCCCAAAGCATCCTGTTTCCTCTTGTCACCTCTTACCACTGTTTCCTATTTACCACCAGTACTCATGACTAGGTCGAGTGCCCAGTGGTGCAAGGTCTGCAACCACCTGCTGCATGATTCAGAACCTGCCTTGGCCTCCTACTCAGAGTCCCACAGCCCCAGCCCCACGGGGTGTCGTTCTGTGCTTGGCCAGCTACTGCTCACCAAGACAGCCTCACCTCCCCCAAAACGGCACAAGTGGGGTGTGTACTGGGGCTACTTACTGGAATGGTCCCTTCCTGAGGGGCCAGGGTGGACATGGCCAGGGTTGGTACAGCCGTGGGTATGCTGCTGCCCTCTGCCTCCTGGTTTGTGCTGGTGGTCACCAGATCCTCCCCTGCTGCTGTTGCTGCAGGGCTCTGGAAACAGGACATCAGAAAAGAACATATCACTGTGTCCTGGGCCCCAGTGAAGATGCCCATAGCTAAATAGAAGAGACTGCCTGAGCCCTCCTGCACCCATATCTCTGTGGCTTCTTCCAATGTCTCTGACTTCACTGTACTCCAGGCCAGACCAGGCTTGCAGATCGCAGGGACAGAAATGACTGCCTGGGTACCTGCCCTCCTGCATTTGATGCCAGTGTCTTCTGGGAGGTTGCTGCCTCCTGAATCAGCCCCCTCCCCAGCACTGGACATGTTTGTCTATACACAGGGATCTCCTAAGACTTCCACTGTGAATCCATGAAGACACTAGGCCAAGGCCTTTTCCTGCGGCAGCATTTCAGAGACGTACCAGTGGCACCTCTATCTTCTCAGCCTTGCCCAGTTTGGACACCCTCCCTGTGTATGGGAATTGTTCTCATGCCCCAGCCAACATGACTCCCTCTTGTCATGGACCCTCTAATGTGATTGTCCAGTGGGCCTCACCATGTGCCGAGACTGCACGGCTAGCTGCAACACGACAAGGTCACCCACACCATGGCTGGCAGTACTTGCTGAGGTTGGTGGCATTTCCTGACAAGGATGTGACATGAACAGAGTGCACATCACTGTTTTCCAAGGACCCTCCTTGCTTTGGATGCTGCTATTGCCCTTCAAAACCAGTCCCTTAACCAAGGGAAGTTGATGACCTTAACCGGGTTGCGGTAAGTCACCCCAAGAACTCGTGCACGTGGCATGCTAGACTTGTCTGAGATGCTCCTGGGACTGGCAGTGCCCTCACAATCCAGAGGCAGCCATTTCTTTTCTATCACTCCAGTAATCCAGGCTGCACCCCATGACCCATTTGACACTGGGCAGGGAACAGGAAGATTCTCTGACGGGTGCTCAGTGAGTGGAGGAAATGGAAATACAGCATTTCTTGTGGCTTCAGTGTCACCAAAGGGACTGTCTTAGCTCTGCTTTTTCCATTTTTTTTTTTTTTAGTTCCAAAAATGTAGTCCCTTTGCATACTACACATGCCAAACCAAGCTAATAAAGTTACCCAGATTTCCTTGCTGTGGAACCCCTGAAAGCACATAAAAAAGGAAGTCAGAGTGAACTATTTCCCGAACTTATTAGACTTTTGGGCTCTGTCTTCACAGAATGTGTCAAGTCTTTGTAAACTTATCCTAAAAAAAAATACAATTGAAAGAACAATGGAGTGCTAGCCCAGGTCCGGTGAGTGTGCGGAGAGTTTCCTGCTACCCTGCGCCGGCGGGACCAGTCCC
>NW_004524797.1:1790110-1795103 GCF_000260255.1 Octodon degus | reverse complement strand
AAAAAAAAAAGAAAGAAAGAACAATGATGCCACAGGGTAGCAAAGGAGACTCTCTTTGACGCAGGTCAGCCAGAGCCTCAGGAACAAGTGCAATTCAACAGGCATCAGGTGACTTCCTCATGCTGAAAGAAGCACCCAGGCCACTTCTGGGGGCCAGCATTAGCCATCCCCTGCATGTAGGCCGTGGAGGAAAAGCCACAGAATTTACTGTGGGGCTGAGTGACTGGAGGGGAGGACTTCCTCTGGAGAGAATTTTATTATGTCCCCCACCCACTAGGAGCCATTCAGTAAGGTAAGTGGGACATGCATTCTTTGTAATTTGGGAGACATAGGGACTGGTGTGCAATTATTTCCTGGGGGAAGACAAAAGGTGAAAGTTGGGGGCCATCCAGATCTGGGGAGGAAGAGGAGCGGATGAGAGGAGGGGGATCTCCCTGAAGCTACTGTGCCTGAGCCACATCGAGAGCTCATCCTTCCAAAGGGAGCTGACTAAATCTGTCTTGAAATGGACTCTATCCAAAGGCTCACCCAGAGGGTCTACACACCCAGCAGCATGTAGAAGCCCAGGCAGAAGCTAAGAGTCCAATAGCAGGACTTTGACCCTAGGTCCCTCAATAATCCCAAATCCCCATGAGATACACTTCCAGCATTCAGGCAGCATCCACAGCAAAGCCCCAGATTACCACGGGACCCACCATGTACAGCTGTAACCTTTTTTGTAGGAGAACCAGACCCTGTAGATGTTCAAAATTGCTAAATAGGGTAGGAGGAGCCCATGGGGAGCAGAGGGGAGGAATGGAGGGGAAATCTCTCCCCTTCCTTCCCTGGCAGATTCCTGCTCTGCAAAAGGCTGAGGAAAGGTCAAGGGGCGTGACCTTTTATTTTAGTTCAATTCTTGGCATTATGTTGGACTGAGTTTGAAAAACATCGGTGAAAATTTCCTGGGAGAACTGTTAGACCTGTCTAAGGTTTCATCCAGGATAGGGAAAAGAATGAGCTGGCACTGTGGGTTTTTAGTGGAAGTTATTGTGAGAGAGTTAACTGGCTTTACTCGCCCCCTGCTGTGTCCAGCATTCCAAAAGCTGCCTGCAGAAGTGTAAAAGCCACCTACAGATGAGAGCACTGACGCACCTGCAGCTAATGTGAGTCTGCTTTGAAAGGGCCGAGAGCTCTGCGGAGGCCAGACGGAGGCCAGACGTACATCTTCTTCGCAGTGGAGCAGGGGGAGGCGGTCACCATAGAGAGGAAGGGCCTTGTGGCACAGGCTGGGATACGGCTCTGTCACCTGTCCTGCTGTCCCCTGGAGCCCCTGCCCCTTGTCTCTGTCCTCTCCCCACGACAGAGGCTGTCTCCACTAGTTGTTCTCATGGTGCCCAGCAAAGGTCACCACCAAGCAGGAAACAAAGGAAGTCCATCCCTGAGCCATCAAGTGCAAGTTACCACACAGGTACCTGTTCTTCAGTGGTGTCCGGGAAGGCCCTCTCTCCTGAGCCAGCGTCAGCAACGGCGTCACCATCCACAGCAGGAACCCTCTCCAGCGTGTCATTCAGGACCTCACCAGACCCTACAGGAAGCAGGTGTTCTGTAATTAACTACAGTCTGCAGTCTTGGAAAAGAAGGCACTAGCTCCTCACCCACCGCCTTGGAAAGATGTTTGTAATACTGTAATACACAGAGGGGAAACACCAAGGCGCAGAGCAACACTGAGCTAGTAGATCCTGGTGGCTTCCCCCAGGGACTCTGGCACCTCCTCTGGCCTGGAATCCTGCTTTGCCACTCACAGGAATAAGCCCTATGGCAAATGGCAAAGCGCTCCCTCGCCTCAAGTTACTCATCTACAAGTGGGGGATAATGTCTGCCTTCTAAGGCCAGGTCATTCTGAGGAGGATGTATCACAAGGATAAAATAAAGTAATGCAAGAAAGGTACTGAGGACATTCCCTGGGTATAGTGAGCAAAAGGGAGTGCTATATTTGTAAAACAGAAAAAAGAACTACAGAGGGATACATATGTTACCATTATACACAAGTAATTATTCTGTAACATATCATATTCTCTAATGCCAATTACATAATAAATAATACAAATGGACACGTGTCCATATATGCATACACACACTTAGCTAAACCGCAATACTCAGTACTGGTTTCTTACAGCATAGGAGTGGAAGGGGAGAAGGAAACTATTAGTTTTTGTTGATAGGACTGTGTGTTGATGAATCACTGCCACGTGTAAAGAAAAACAAATGGAGTCCACAAGCAAACAAAAATAAATTATATTAAAATGAATGTGTGCCTGTGCTTGTCACACGCACGTCCTCTCATCCTCCTGCTAGCCCACGCCTCCTTCGTGCAAGAACCCACCCCACTCCAGGCTGCAGTGGGCAAGGCCAGGACGAGCATCCCACCTTTCAGCCTCTTTGTTATCAACCCAGGCCTGTATCCTGCAGAGGAGGAAAAGGGGCTCACAGACAGTGCCTGGGAAGGGCCTTGAAGCTAGATGGGCCTGTCTCCATGGCAGACACTCTGCACAGGCGCTGCCCTCATGTAGTCCCCGACAGCCAGACAGTGTGGGGGGTCGCAGTGGACCTTGAGTCCAGGTGCCCTTGAAGCACAAAATCCCAATCTCTGCAGCACACTTGCGTTCTCCACACTCTGGCCACCAGGGGGTGCTGTGCAGACAGCTCTTAATCCTGACCCTTGGAAGGAGGGTCCTGGTGGGTGGGTGGTGTCAGGGAAGCCAGGAATACACACACTGGAGAGGTTTCCTTGGCCAGGGGCAGCCTTGGGATGCAACTTCTTTCTCCCCACATCTCGGCTGTCTACCCAGCAAGAAGTAAGGCTGATCCTAACACAGACAGCAGTGCTCTCCTCTTTGTCCAGGTCTCCATTCGAATCCTGCCTCCTGGGGATAGGAAAGGCCCCGCCCTGCTCCACTTCTCTGCCATCTCCTTGCCCTGGTTCAGAGGACACAATTTTGTCCCGGAGCGCAGACTCTGGCATTCACAAACTACTGCTAGGACCCATCCAGACTTTGGGGACCACAGCCCATTCAGTCAGCTCACCTACTGGGGAGACAGGCTGCTAACACTCCTGACCCTGGGTTAAGGAGCCTAAGGCTGGACAGTGCTCACCACTTTCCTCGGGCCCACCACAAGCAGGCATCCAAGCGAGGCTTCCGTCCAAGCTGTTCACCAGGCTTTCCTCAGCCACACGTCCTCTTTCTGGTTCTACAGCAACTCTATTAAACTATTACTCTGTTTTCTCCTAATATCCTATCCTCTCTCTTACCCACAGACTTCCCAAGTTTAGCTGTTACAATAGCATTCATTAACCAATGCCAGCAGCAAAAAAGGGATAAATATTATTGTAGAAGACTTATAAAATATAGAATCCAATAAGGAAAATGAAAACCTTCCACAATGCTTCCACCCAGAGATGCCTGCTTGTAACATTTTGTTGTACAGTACTTCTAATATGTACTATGTCTAATATATGCACAATGTTCTCCATAGCTATATAAAAACAGATACAAAGAACATATTCAAAATGAGGATCACAGCACACCGGGTTTTGAAATCTGCTTTTCTGGTGGAATGAACCTGAGCCATTAATCTGACACATCACCAATGCTGGGACTGATGTATGTATGAACAACAGAGCATTTGCCCAAGTAACCCCTGCTATGGCCACTTTGAGTTGTTGCAACTAGGAAGGGGACTGATAGAAATGACCCTGTTCCTACATCTCAGAGCTCTGATCCTGTTTGCAACTATGGTCCGAAACTGCCTCCCTCGAAGGGTGGAAAATGCCAATGACCTCAGGTCTTGGGTACATGTTAAGCTTCTGTGTGGGGAAATGTGCCTGATCTCTGGACTTTGCCAATGTTCCTCTGCAGGGCTCAAGGAGTAGTAGGCAGGCACCAGAGCCCTGAAGGAGCCAGAAGGCCTGCTGTCCTCCCAGGGCCTTCCACTGACCTGCTGGGTGGCCAGAGCAGTCTCTGCCTATTTCTGGCCATCAATTAGCTGCCTTGATGCTCTGAGAGTAAGACAAGGCTGTGGAGTCAGGTCGGGCTTTAGCCTGTATGGTCATGGGCAGGCCACTCAACCTTCCCAAATGTTGGTTTCTTTAACCCATAAAACAGTGACTCATAATGGAAGACATGCTGCCTGGATCAGAAAGGAAGTATGCAAACACTTGGCACATAGTAGGCATTCAACAAATATCCATAATTATTATAAGCTTTCCTGTTAGAAGAGGAAGAGGCTGGGGGTTAAAAGCTGAGGTATCTGAAGTCAGAAGCCAGCTCTATCTTCTCCAAGCTGTGTCCTCTTACTTGGGTGACTCAACTTTTCTGTGACTTAATTTTTCATCCTATGTATAAGATGAGGTGATTACATTCCTTCCTTGGAGGCATGAGGAAAGGTTACATAAGAGGATGTACATTACATGCAAGAGCCAGGCTGGACACACAGGCGTCAATCAGCAAGAGGCCATGACCGAGACTGTGCATCAGGACTCGCCTTGCTCAGGGCTGCTGTGCTGGCTGATGCTCAAGTTGGTTTCCAGGGTCCCCTCCATCACAGGTTCACCAGAAAGTTCCATGTCTTCCAGGGCAGAAGATGAGGTTGGAGGTATGTTTATGGGTTCAGGTTTTGCTTCTTTAGGCTGAAAGGAGAAAAAATAAGACCCAAAAGATTTTATTTGGCAGTACACCAAGAAGAGGAAGAGGAAGAGAAGAAGGAGAAAAAGGAGAAGGAGAGGGAGAAGAAGAAGGAGAGGGAGAGGGAGAAGGAAAAGGAAAAGGAGAAGAAGAGAGGAGGAGAAGGAGAAGGAGGAAGAGAAAGAAGAGGAGGAGAAGGAGAGGGAGGAGGAGAAGGGGGAGGAGGAGAAGGAGGAGGAGAAGGAGGAAGAGAAGGACAAGGAGGAGGAGGAGAAGGACAAGAAGGAGGAGGAGGAAGAGGAGGAGGAAGAGGAGGAGGAGGAGGAGGAGGA
>NW_004524797.1:1778102-1790010 GCF_000260255.1 Octodon degus | reverse complement strand
AGAAGAAGAAGAAGAAGAAGAAGAAGAAGAAGAAGAAGAAGAAGAAGAACAACAACAACAACAACAACAACAACAACAACAACAACAACAAGAAAATTTCATTAGAGAAATTAATCTATCTACCAGATGCTAAGCGAATCCAGAAGAAAGCCCAAACCACTTGCTGTTTCCCTGAAAATCGCTGTGTCTCCCAGGCCAGAAGAAGGTGCTCACTAGAGGCCATCAGCCCCACTCCATTCACAAGGAAACTGATTGCTCAACTCAAGACCTTTGAGCACAGAGGCCACATTTCTGTGATCCCTGGATCCCAGGCCAGCACAGAGAAGATGCTCCATAAGGATCTATGTGGTGAGGGAACGGATGGGCAAGTGTACACACCTGGCGTAGCTCTCAATGCCGTGCAAATCAAACCCTTCTGGTGCACTGGTGGTGAAGGAAAGCAAGTTTCCTTCCAGGACAATGCCAGCCCTGTACAGCCAGCCAGATCCTAACCAACCTTACCAGCTAGGGACAAACAAACCTACAAACGAAACCCTAACAGCGGGAAACAGAACAGCACAGAGATCCAGACAGAAATCCTGACGCAGGTCCTAAACTTCAGACACCACATGACCCAGGAGCAGCTGGTGAGAGTGGGGCTTGTCAGCACTGGAGGAGCACCATCGCGCTCTAAGGCTGAGTTTCCTAGGGACGAGGTGGGGGTGTCTGAGCACAATAAACTAACATCGGACCCGTGGTGTGAACAATAAACAAATTTTTGCTGTGTTAAGATGTTAAGATTTTAGGGTTAAATTGTTACCAGAGGGTCAGTTGTGTCTCTCTCTGTACCAGAAGGTTGTGTCCCTCATGTCAGAATCTAGAACATGGAGATTCTCAGAGCCATATAATTTAGGATTTACTTGGCTCAGTTCTCACAGTCAGCCTTGGGTCAAATCCCAGCTCTGCACTTATTAGCTAAGTTATGTGAGAGCCAGTTCTCTCATCTCACAGGCTCTGGCTTCTTTTTCAGTGCAGGGGGACAATAATAAATATTCCGGGGTAGAAATACTCAGCACATGTTTATTTTTAATACTGAAATATTCCATATGCATCATTGCAAAAACTGCAAGTGGAGATGAACAGAAATAGAAAAGTCACTTTGAATCCCATCACCTAGAGCAAATCACTGTTGAAGGTATCATCCTGGGAGGGCTCCAGGGAAAGGGGGAAGAGGTGGTGGAAGAGAGCCTGGCCTTTAACAGCCAGCAGAGTTTCTGAAAGCACGGTGAAAGGGAGGGTGGGTGAGGTCAGGGCATGACACCTGAGCTTGGCAAAAGCTGGGGGTTGGAGGAAGAGGGCCAAGGAGTTTAGAGGACTAGGCCATTGATGAGATGGGCTTGGAGAAAAAAGAAGGGGTACTGCTATAGGGCACTAAGCTGTTCAGTGGCTCAGTCCACTGTGGATCCTCAACAGTCTACTCGGTGGCAATGGGAGCAAGAGGAGTGGAAGTCAGGCCAGGAGGCTGGTGGTGCACTGCACGGGCCCATGAGGCAGGGACTGGGGGTGGGGCTGAGCAGGAACTGCTCAGGGCAGACTCGGTCCTCCCAGTGAGATGGGTAGTATGGACCCCTGCTCCAGAGGTGCTTCTCCTCCTTCACATGGGGCCCAGGAGGAAGCCAATGGCTACAGGAGAGCCCAGGAAAGCCTGTTTCTACCTCAAGGGAGGCAACTTGTGGCTGCAAACAGAGCTCTTTCCAAAAGCATTTGGGCATTGGAATAGGGATGTGGGGGAAGCTGGGCTGCAGGAGCAGAGGAGGACCTGCAGTGGCAGGCTGAGCTCTGTCACTTGGGGTGGTCGAGTGACACCACTGACTCCAGCCCAAAAGCTTTGTTGGCAAATCCTAGCCAGACAAGCCACAGCCATCCCCTCTGGGTCCTGCTCCAGGTTACAACATGTATCTGGTAAGCTGGCCATCTGTGGGGAGGCCAAGGGGCTCAGGCGCGCAGCTGTAGGCTTTCAGGGTAACACAAATGGGGAACCATTGTGTTTTGTGAGAAAGCAAACATGGAGTCTTAGGACCAATAACTCAAGTTAATAAAGAAGTGTGATTGGCTGTGCGGACATTCGTATTCACATAGTCAGAGATACTGATTTCACACACACGTCCTGCAGCCCTGGAGCCCTGGGGGCCCGTGCCACATCCTGGAGATACAGGAATGAATAAAGAAGTCAGGGCATCTGTCTGCCCTTGCACTGCTAGACCCTGGGGGAGCACCGGGCACACACAAACAACCGTGGCTCAATGTGACACATGGACTTGCAGAGCCAAGGCAAGAGCAGGCTGGGCAGGCATGGGCTTGGCAGGGATGGGGAAAGAAACCAAGGCCCAGAGAGCAGAGAGAAGGCCCCAGCTTGGGTGCCTGGAACACCATGAAGGCTCAGGGGTGGCCGGAAGAGAGATCCTCACCCTGCTGCAGGGTTCTTTCATACAGATGCTTGGACCTCACCTCAGGCCGAATGGCGTCCAGATCAGTAGTCTGCGTGAGCATCTGTGCCTAAAGGTAGTCCTCCCTCCCCCAATAGGTGACCCCAAGGCACCACCAGGGCACTGCTCATTCTAATTCTGCATAAGATGGAACTTCCCAGAAATGCAAAAAGGCTCTGGCCCTAAAAAGGGAAGAGGGCAAGAAAGGCTGATTTTTAATTCCTAGCCCTACAGAAAGTCCCTGGTTCATTTTACTGGTTATAGCTCCAGTCTCCGAGGGTAGCAGGCAGAAAAGGCTCAAGACAGGGAAGTGAGACAGCGCCATGAAGGGACCAGACAGAGCTGCTAGGGAGCCGTCTGAGATGAAGAGGGAAACTCCCTGTAGTAGGTGGTAGCTGCCAAAAGAGCCACGAAGCCCTTCCAAGAGATAGAGAGGGAAGTCCCCAGCACAAGTGGTGTGACTGATCTGGAGCCAGGGCCTGGCTCTGCCACCTTCGGGCTGGATGGCCACGAGCCAAGTGCTCACTGTTCTTCCCCTCTATGTCCTCTTCTATCCTTCCTGAAAAGGAGGCTAACATGTAAGCACCTGGCCAGGCACCAACCACGCACAGAAGGAGGGGTGTGTGAGGACCAGCACCTGCAGGACTGTCAGCTCCAGAGTTGGGGTCCGGGGGAGTCGGCTTAATGACCAAGGACAGCTACAAGGCCTCGGCATGCCTATCAGTCCCAGCCACACCCACCAGGAAGGAGGTGGCAGCAAGGGGCTCAAGAGTAAGGAGGCATCAGCAGGGTGCCCTGCTGGGTCCAGTGCTGGGCTCTGCTCCATCCTCGCAACAAGCCAGTCACGTGCAGGTCAGCACAGTGAGCATTCATCCTAAGCTGCCTGGACAGGCACTGCACATTCAGCCACCTCATGCCCACCCCACGAAGCAGGTTTGCTCCATTGTGACGGGGGAGGAAGCCAAGACCCAGGGAGGGCACCGCTGGGGGAGGGTCAGCAGCTACTGAGTGGCATACCTGGGACCCACACCTGTGGGACTCACTCTGCATCAGTTCGTTCTCTCTCTCTCTCTCTCTCTCTCTCTCTCTCTCTCTCTCTCTCTCTCTCTCTGGTACTCAGGACCTTGTGCTTGCCAGACAGGCATTGCGCCACTGAGCTATATCCCCAGCCCTGCACCAGTGCTCTTTAAAAGTGGAACCCGAAGAAAAGCAAGAAAGTATGCAGTGTACCCCAGAGGTCCTCCGGGGGGACTAATTATCTCCAGCATGCACCTCCTTCAGGCCTGGGAGGGGTGGCGATACCCAAGGACACAGCGCATGGTGTGGGCTTTCTCCTGGGTTTATTCAGCATTTTGTGAATAAATTAATTTCTCCAATGAAGTCACCTATCAGATCCCTCACCACCCTTTCTCTTTTACTTCTTCAGGCTGTCTTGAGACTGACTGCATACCCGTTTCTGGTTGCTATTGGCCCCAAATCTGTCTTGGGAGGGGAGCCACTCGGGAAGCCAGTCAGGCCAGGCTTGAGTCCTGACTGACACCATGTGACTCACAGAACCACCCAGGCTTGCAGGGTTTCCAGTTCCAGACCTGTGCAGTGGGGCTGAGGCCATCTCCCCTGCAGGGGCCTTGGAAGGAATTGGAAGTCACACGGACAAAACTGCCCTCCGCCAGTGGTGATGGAAAGCACCAGCTTGCTTTCTCCCATCGTTTCTCCATCCCCGTCCCATGCCCCTGACTCCAGTGTCCTCCCCCAGGCTCTGCAGCATACCTGTGAGCCTCATGCTTTCCTGTTTCTCTCTGGAACCAACAGGGGTTACAAGCATCACCGCATGAGTGAGCCTCCCCCAAGTTTTAGGCTGGTGTGGTATGGGGGGGTAGTATCAGGCTTGAAGTCCCAAGGACCACTCTGCCCTCTGCTCGTCGGGCATCCCAGAGCCAATGGGCACACAGAATCACAGCAGTGCCCAGAGCAGCCACCACCCCAGTCACCATCATCCCCAGGGCTAGTCTATTCCTCTCCCTGGGCCTCAGTGTGCCCATCTGTACCAAGGGCCCTTTCTGTATATTTCTGTCAGGAAGGGGGGACCAGTAAATCCTTCCATCGCTAGCAGCCTGCGACCCTCCTCTGCTCACAAGGCCAAGGCCTCTGCCTTCTCTCCATCTGCATACTTTTCTTTCATCAGAGATGAGTTCAGAGTAAGCCAGGCCAGCTGGGAGCTAGCTGGTGCTTTTTGTGCTCATTGTTCCTCTGACCAAAACGGGGTTCCTTTACTGTCCCCATAGCCTGGCTCAGGGCTCTTGAAACCTCTTCCTCACTTTGGCCAGAGTGCATTCCCAGGAGGCAGGAGCCCTCGCTCTCACAGAAGGCTGCCTTTCTGGGGGGCGGGCAGGTGTAATTGGCAGCTCTAGGAGAGTGAGCTCAGCTGTGCCATGAGAGCTGGAGCCCCAAGGAAATGTGACAATGGCCATCATCTCAGGTACTGGGCAGAGACTCAGCCTTCTAGTACCTCGTCTAACACTCCAGCAATCCTATGAGCTAGACCTATCATCATCACTATTCTGCAGAAGCAAAGCTGAAGTTCAAAGAGAACGAGTGAGTTACCCAAGGCCACAGAGCTAGAGAGCCACAGAGCATAATGTGCGCCTCTGGGCAGCACTCTGGTGGCTGTGTGCACAGGGTCCTGAGGGACACAGCACACCAGCTCACCTGGGGTGTTTGAAAATGCCCACTGGCCAGGACACCTTAACCTCCCCAGAAGATCCAATGATTAGGCTCACATCAGAGCACAGAAACTTCAGACTTGGGGCCCTGAGCATCAGCCCTGAGCAGCCGACCCAGCCTGGACTCACCGGAGCTTGAGTGTAGGTGATGGCCTCTAAGATCTCAGCGACAGTCTCGGTGTCAGTCTCCTGAAGCCCACTGGCCTCTCCTGATGCCTGTGCAGAGACAAACCATGCCACATGCCGGGCAGAAAGAGCAGGTTACAGAGGAATGGGGCAACTGGGGCCACAAGGAACCTACAGATTGACTCCCGCAGAGGAGCTGCGGCATGCGTCTATGTGTGCAGTTGAAGAGACAGTGCATGTGCAGTAGGCCTGGTTGGTTATTCTTTTTGTTTCCTTCCACTATTTTTTGCTCAAACAAAAACCAATCACTTTACATTCTAACAGACCAATTGCTCTTCTGTCCAGGTTCCTGTCACATCCTACCTTTGCAAGACTGTCACTGGAATCCCACTTCAGGAACCCTTACATCCCAAGCCATCCTGCTGTTACCTGATCTTTATAACCAGCCCCCTAGAGGCAGCCAAGTCATCTGTATGCTCTGGTGTTTGCACCCAGTCTCTCGTTCTTGGGCTGCTGAGTGACATCTACTTCTTCAATACTAATGGCAGTGTACAGAAGAATGGCCACAAGCTTCCCTGCAGCAGGCTTCCCACGAGTGCCGGGCGAGGTCACAGGCCCTAGGACCAAACATACCCTGGGGTATGTTCCCAACTCAATTGACAGCTTTTAAAATAACACTAAATTAATGAAATTATCCCAGGAGTTGTTTAGGGGTTGGTACCACCTAAAGACACCAGGGAGATGCCACCTTCTGCTTGCTTCCAGCTTTGGCAGCACGTTCCCGTCTGCCTGGAAGGCTTTCCAGACATGACTTGCTTCAAGCTCCTCCTTCCTCTTCCTGCTCCCTGGCCTACTGAGCTGCATCTGAGGACCTCCTGGAGTGTCAGCACTCAGCGCTGTCCCTGCTTTGGGTAAGTGAGTGTGTGCCAGGAGCCAGCGGAAGGGGGGCAGTTTCCCGCTACCCCTTTTATCTTCAGCATCCACCCAGGGCTGTCACCCTCCAGGCATGCAGTAAATCCTGGAGGGAAGGGAGGAGGAAGGAAGCCATCTTTTCTCCTGCCCACCCTTCTCCCTGCTTAGGAACTGGTTCACTTGCCAGGCATAAAATGAACTTAAATTTAGGTTGGTTTTTATAGGGATTTACACCCAGAATAGCTTAGACTTCTAACTCTGATTTTAGAATTCTGACACCCTTCTTGGCAGGAAGGCTGGAAACCAGGCCACTGACTGCCACTGACTGCCTAACACTTTATAAGACATACAACCCTTCCACCCGAGAGAGAGATGAAGCTCTTTTAAAAAGTGAAAAAAATAAAATAAAATAAAAAAGCCAAAAGCCCAAAATAGGCCTTGAGCCAGCACTGGCCAAGATGAGAGGATTGAGAGATGCCATGACACGGAGGAGGAAGAATTGCTGGGCACCAGCCCTTCCCTGGCTGGTGGCTGCCAGGGCTACAGGGCCGCTGCAGGGGGGAAGGAGCTCACCGACGACTCCTGGGCTTCACATAGCTCCTCCGGCATCCTGGGGTCAGCATGGATGGTCAGCTGCTGTATGGACCCCTGCAAAGAAGCAGAAGGTGGAGGCGCCATGGAATATGTGGCTGCAGTGCAAACAACAGGGGACAAGGGGGCACCCATGTGACAGAGAACGAATGAAAGGACAGGCGGGAGGATGTGCAGCTGCCGCTGTGACAGGAGAGCCCCTCTATCTCCCGGCCCGCTCCCTGTCCTGGGGAATCTCTGTGGAACACTATAATAGGAGCCCACTTAGCCAGAAAGGTGTGTACAGGGCCACCCGGGTGGGCAGCTCGTGCTGGGATGCACAACTCTCTCTCCCAGCAAGTGACAGCCTCATCCCGAGCGAGCGGCGCCACAGCAGCCTCCCAGCCGCCACTCCCACCAACTCCCTAGACACCAAAGGAGCCCGTAAAATTCCCCCTGGACACTACATCCTACATGTGCTCCAGCACCTTCTCCTGCCCTCCAAATAAACACACACTCCACCCCACTGCATGGCCTGCTTTACCGAGGACTGATCAGGAGACAGTGCCAGGAACATCTCCGGTCACTACGCCATTTGCTTTACAGTAGCTCATTCACAAAAGCCCATTCTGAGAAGAAAATCAGTTTTCTGATGTTTTGGTTCAGGGCACATTACTCAAAAGGAGAGAGAGAAGTTACCTCTCACCTCAGTATTCGAGATTTGTCTGCCTTAGTGGAAATTCCGCAAGTGCAATGGCCACCCGTATCCAAGGACGCAATTAGACGTGCTCTTTCTAAACCATAGCCTGAAATGTACAGTGTTTTTCTGTATCTCACTTAACTCTGTGAGTCTATATTGTAGGTTTTCTTATCTTTATGTTCAGATAGGAAAGCAGAGAGAACCAGAGAATGTGTTTTCTAAGTCAGCAGGTTAATGGAATACAGAGTGCAGGAACCGAGGTCCTTTGAGCTCCAGGCACAGTGTTTGTCCCACATAACACACATGCCTTTTTAAGGACATCAGAATAAAATAAAAGCAACAATGGTTGCTGGTATTTAGTGCACTGGGACTCTGTTCATTGGCTTCTCTGATCTGCTGGGAATGGACTTGAACTTACAGTGAATCTGTCCAGCCCTGTGGCGCCTGCGCTGCCTACGAAGATCCCTGTGCTGGGCTCGAAAGCCAAGGGGCCAGAGGACCGCTGGAAGAGGACGTGGCTGTGCTCCTCACAATCCATGAGGAGGGTCACTTCCTCCCCCTGGACGATCACTGCAAAGTGCATCCACCTATTGGTCATCACAGGCACCAAGAAAACAGCAGCTTCATGGGACACGTGAGAGCCGGGTTCTGTGTAGTAGAGGATGACTCGCTGGTGGCCGTCCTCCACATCCGAGAGCCGCAGGCCCAGGTAAATGACCTTCTGGAAGGCATCAGTAATGGCAAAAAGCACCCCGCCTTGGGTGCTGCTGGGCTTGGCCAGGACACTGATGGCGAAGTCCCTGAAGAAGGTGGGCGGGATGAGGGTCCTAGCTGGGCGGCCAATGTTGGCACCAGGCCCGAAGCTGTAGGCTGGGAAGCCACCATAGCCTGTGACAAAGGACACAGAGGAGGGCAGTGGGACGCCGATGAGCTGGGTGAGGTCCAGGTGGCCTTGAGAGGCTGAGTCTGCAGGAAGGGAGAGAGAACACAGGCTTCAGACATCCAGGCTGCCCAGCTCCTACATGGGCACAGACAGTCATGAGGGAAAAATGGGATCGCTCAGGAACCTACTGAAACTGGAATTTCTTTTCTTTTCTTTTTTTTTTTTTCCTTTGACACTAGCAATCAAACTCAGGACCTCGTGCTTGCAGGCAGGTGCTTTTGCAGCTGAACTATATTCCCGGCCTTGAAACTACTTTCTAAGCTGCTGTTTTCTTTTCTTTTCTTTTTTTTTTTTTTTTATTGTACAGGAATAGATTTCTTTTTTTTTTCCAAAATTTTATTAAATAAAATAAACAGCAATGAGACAGTTTCAAATCAAATCGGAAGTACAATTTCAACAAATAGCACACTGCATATATTCTTCTTAGTGGTTAATTGCTGTACAAGATGCGGACTTGAGATCCTATTAACAAACACCATTAGAACAAATCATTCTATTCATTATAAGCTGCTATTTTCAAACTTTTTTGGTAAACCCCTCCCCACTATGAAACTCATTTACATAGCAATGCAATATGCACAGATAGATCTGGATCTGTAGCACTGAAACAAATGCGTCCTGAAACACCATGCTGACTTTTGATACTCAACATGGCCTCAGACATTTTCCCTTGTATTTAATTACCCTTTTCTCCTTCGTTTTATAAAACTCATGGTAGAATAACCTACTGAATTGATTTCATTACCCATTAGTGGAACATGATCCACAACTTGGGAAGCATTTACTAATCATTCTGGGAATAATCCTAGAATACATAATGTTCGCCTATGAACTGGGAGACTTATTTTCCTGCTATAAAACTGAATAGGTTTGTTTTGGTTTGTGTTTAATGAGGTCAACTGTCTAACTGCCACAGAGTGTACAACAAGACAAGCAGGGACAGAGGGAATTGTTCTCAGACCTCAGGACAACTGAAATTTGCATCATTCTCAAAAGGCTTGTCTTTATTGTCCTTCCTACCCCTCCTTCTCCTCGTCCCTTTTCTTCTTCATCCTCATAAGCACTTTCCCCAGCTTTTCACATACTTTAGCTGCCCTAACCCTGGGCATCACACCCCTATTAGGGGTGTTCCCATTTTTCTTTGGAGAAAACTGAGATGTAGGTTAACCAGATAAGCTGCACGCAGGATTCAGATCAGAGCCTGGCCCGAGTCTGGGCTCTTAGCCACCACACAGGGGTTAAGGGAGGAGGGTGCCGATAGACATACGCATCATGATTGTACTCAACTTAGGGAATCTGCACCTGTCCATGGTATATTTTGATTCCTCTTTTTTCCCCCATTCTCCTCTTCTCCCTTCAACTCTTCTTCCCCTCATTACCATTCATGATTTTTATATCAATTACATGGTGAAATGGTTGGGAAATATTGGGATAATTGTTATTAAAATATTTTAAATAATATGAAAAACAAGCATGTGCCCCCGTTCCACTTAAGAAAGAAAATACCCATGTGCCCAAGCTCCAGTAAGCTCCTTGCAGTCTACTCCATGGCCCACACCCACACAGCTCCTCTTGGGACCCGGATGCTTATCCTTCGGATGCATTTGTTTGTGTGTTCACTAAACAACTATGTGTCTCTCAAAGGATGAAAAACCATTTCTGCACATTCCTAAGAAATGTTGGGGTGATGCATGAATTCTTCAGGTTCTTGCTTTGTGCTTTTATGTAACTCAGTATCATGTGTTTTTAGATTTATTCTTGTTGACCCGCTTGGCTCTGGCCTTTTCTTCTCACAATGTCCCGGTAGGGTCTAAAACAGCCACAGTGGGTTGATGATGGTTCCTGGTGATGGAGTGTGAGGTTTCCAGCACACATCAATGGAATAGCTATGGGCTTCCTTATCTTTATCTTAGCTGTGCAGGAAGTCATACTACCTTTACTTACCTTAGGCCGGTAATTCCATTGCCCAGAGCTGGATTATCTATCAGATGATGTGGGTGTGTGCACCTACCACAGCACTTAGTGCCCCTAGACTGCTCTCCAAAGCACCTGGGCCATGTACACCCACTGGTCCCTATTCTTGCCAGTGCTTAAGGGACACAGAGAGGTACCATTTGGGAGAGGTTCAGAAAGGAGTTTTGGCTACAGTGACAATGTTTATTTTTAAAACTAGATGACATTCCAAAGAAGCATTTAGCGTACCTTTCCTTATCACATTCCAGAACAACTAAAAACAATTACTTTATCTTCCATTAAAAAAGCAAATCTGTACATGTTGGTGCCCTGAATAGAAGCTTTTCATAGCTATCTAGGACCCCTGGGGTACAGACACCACCCTGTCTTAAGAGGCCCTCTCTTTACCCCCAACATACTTGATACAGCCCCCACAGGCTGGTCCCAAGCTGCCTCAAGTCTTCCCACCTTCTTTGGAATGTTTTCCACTCTGGTGTCCCCCCCAGCCCATCCCAGATATTTTGCTTGAACAACTCCTGTTAATCACTGAAGACTCAGTCCAAGTTCAACCTCCCTGGAAGTGCCTTGTCCCACCTTCCATTCCCATCCCCTCTGCCCCCTGCAGCAGCATTCGAGGTTCCCTGGGTGCACACTGGAGCTCTCCATCAGAACCCCCAGCACACCAGATGTCCCTGTTGGTCCCCCATCTCTCTCTACTGGACAATGAGGGTAAGATTCCACCCCTCATGTCTGTGTTCCCAGTATCCAGCCCAGTGCCAAGGAATTAATTAATTAATTAATTAATTAATGAGTGAAAAACAAACGGATGGATGGATGATGGATGGCTATGTAAATGAAAAAATCCAATCCCTCATTTTACAGAACACTACACTAAAGTTAATAGAGGTAAAATGTCTGTTGGCCAAGAACTCAAATTTGATTTTAATTGAATACAAACATAAAACAGAAACTAATTTTAAGTAATTTGGGTTTAACACTCAAACCCTAGAAAATGTAAGTTAAAAGATTTATAAATCTGATTACATGGAAACAAAGTTCTGCCTAGCAAAAAAAAGAACCAAAAGATAATTCTCAAAATGTCAAACAAACCCAAAAAATTATTTTAAAAACATATTATTTTATTTTAAGCATGTATGTATAATATATCACAGACAACAAAATCATTTCCCTAACTATGCAAAGCAAATGAATAGGAAAGCAACCACGCAATAGAAAAATGGGCAAAATATTGGAAATCCCATGCATAAAAACAAAATGGCGTGTGTGTGTGTGTGTGTGTGTGTGTGTGTGTGTGTGTGTGTGTGATAGCTAGCACAGTTATACTACTAATCTTTTCCTTGGAAAGATCAGGTTGTGCTTATATTTGTTGATTCATTTTGTGTGTCTGTATCTAATCTGAGCAACTACTTTAAAGATAACAATGTGCAATATATTAACCATTGTTAATTTCTTATTACCTTTTTTGAAACTCTATCATTGTCTTTATTTCTTTTTT
>NW_004524797.1:1755745-1778002 GCF_000260255.1 Octodon degus | reverse complement strand
CTCTCTCTCTCTCTCTCTCTCTCTCTCTCTTTCTTTTGGTGGACCTGTGCATTGAACTCAGGCCCTTGCGCTTGCCAGGGAAGTGCTTATCCTACTGAGCCATCTTCCCGGCCCCATCTTTCTCTCTTTAAAATGAAATTAAAAAGCCGACCCTCCTCTTAATGAGAGAAATACCAGTTAAGATTACAGAGATCCGAATGTTGGGTGATAGGCTGTGTTGCCAAGAGATCAAGTCAGCATGAAGCCCTCTCGTGTCCGGTTGGCGGAGCACAAACTTGGGTCACATTGTGAGAGGTAGTCTGCTATTTATCAAGATTCAAATGTGCATGTGCTCTTTGATCTAGCAGTTATGCTTCCATGATTTTTAAATAAAGTTACTTAAGTGAAATATGAAGCATCATATAAGGACACACATTGCAGCATTGTTTAAAATCTACCTCAATGTTCACCATTGTGAATAGGTAGGTAATAAGTTATACACTATTCATACAAGGAACTGCAATGAAGCCTTTCAAAAGGTGTGGTTCTTCATGGAGTAATATGAAGAAATCGGTAAGATGTGTTGTGTGAAAACAAATTCCAGTACTCAAGGAAGCTGAGGCAGGAGAAGCATAAGTCTGAGTCTCACCAGGGCAACTTACTGACACCCTGTTTCAGAAAGAAAAAATATCAAGAGCTGAGAGTAAAGCTCAGTGGTAGAGCACCCCGGCATTTGGTCCCTGATACTACTACTACAGAGAAGGTAAAAACGGGGGGGGGGGTGCGCGAAAGTACGGAATACATTGCTACCAGTTGGAAACATTAGCGTATTAAACACAGAAACATGAAAAATAGATCAAATATGCAACATGCACTTCATGAAAACATCTGGTTGGTGACAAACACACAGGTGAGAATGGTCCCATAAGAGCATGTTGCTAGTGACATGACAGCTGTGTCCATTTAACCACACCCTAGGATGTACTCAACTAGGAACACATCCCATCATTAAACGATGCACCACTACAGGAATATTTTAGAATATGTCTAGAAAGGCACAACAGCCTGGGGAAGGGAGCTAGTGGCCGGGATGCAGGAGGCTCTCTTTTCACTGGATACCTTCTCACACTTAAGTATTTCATCATGCATATAGCACAAAACACAAACGCATTCCATATTTTAGACATTGACTCTCTGTATCTTCTAGAAATTTGAATTCCTGCTCATCGTACCTTGCTGCACTAAAAAATGACACATCTCTTGCAGAAAGGAAGCACACAGAGGGAAAGGAAAAGCAAACATCCCACTGAGAACTCTTTCCTCCCCTCCACAGTTTACAGAGAAAAACAAAGCCCAGCCCCAAGTGCTGATGGTGTTGCTTTCCTCTTTCACCCCGGGAACAGTTCTTCTGCCAGCTCCACTCTGCCCTAGTGAGGGTGGGAGGGGAAGTCCTTTAGGGGGGATGCTCGTGGGTTGGGAGAATTCCTGCATCCACCACAGCAGGCGGGCCAGAAGCTCACGTCCAGTGGCTTCCTCTCAAGTGGTGTCTTAGGAGCTCAAGGGTCAGGCTGGAGTTTGAGGAGACAGGGGAAGGGACCAAGAGGCTCCCCCTCTGCAGGCTGCCTAAGCCAGTCCAGGGACAGTGCATCTGGACTTCCACATGGCCATTCAGGTGTCCCTATTCCACGGAGTCTGCTTTTTAACTCTTTAACCACTTTGTTTTAGAGCTAAGAAAACCAATGGGAGAAAGATCCATGACCAGGACACCAAGCCAGGAAGCAGTGGGGCAGCAGCGGAGCCAAGAAGCACAGAGACTCAGAATCCTATGTTCCTAGAGAAGGTCCCCTCCCAGGAGCTCTGGCTAACCCGGGTTGTTCCAGGTACTGGCCATTGTTGGGCTAACTGGAAAAAGGCCACTGGGCAGGCAGCAGCAGAAGACACCAACCTCAGGTTGGTCAGAGCCAGGTTCAGATCCAGCCTCCAACCTTCACCACACATGCAGCCTGTGGGCAAATGACATCTTGGTGCTGAGGGGACTCCTGTGCACACCCCATGCAGAAAGCAAATGAGAGGGCGGTGGGCAGTCCAGCTGCCTATCAATTGTACTGACTGCTTTGTGACTTCAGTCTCCTAAGTGTTCTTAATCTTTGTCTTCAGATGTGTGAGGAAAAACTATGTAGGTGCTGGGCCACTGGCTCAGCACGGAGGAAGCCTAGCTACACATCCAGAAGCTCACATCAGGCTTCCCCACTCCCAGGAACCCCCACCACCCTCCCCAGGCTGGGTCCCATGCTGTGGCATGGCAGACACGACCTCTGACCCAGCCTGACCCATGTTCAGGGCTGTGCTGGGTGCTGGCTCATTTCTTCTTCCTCCAGCAGAAGGGCCACCTGCTCAGGCAGCCACTAGGGAGAGGAGGAGACTCAGGGAGCCAAGAGAAACAGGCCTAGCAATGTGGTGCATGGGGTGTCCTGGGATGGCTTTGTGCTGGGGAGGAAGGGACAGGGGAGACACAGCTGGTGGGAGGACATCCTTCTGCCCCGGAGGGGCAAGACCCGGGGCCGCAGGCTTCCATGGAAATTTCTGCTCTCAGGATCCGCAGAGGGCGTCGCTCCTGCACAGTTTATGTGATACCTATCTCACAGGGCAGCTATGCAGCTTGAATAAAACAGTATCCTTAAAATATGTAGCACACCTCTTAGGACAAGTGGGCTTAACAAATAGCAGCTACCTCTCCTTTTGAGAGTAACATGATCCTGCTGTTTCCCCACACAATTGTCAGACTGGAGAACTCCCAGTACCCTAAGTGGGGTTCGTTCTTTTACACTTCCAGGTTTCCTCTGCTCAAAGAACCGCTTCACACTTCCCAAGGCTGGGTTGCAGCGCCATCACCTCCTCCACGGGCCTCCTGCACTCCCCTCCAACTGCCTGATCCTCCTGCCCTGACTCTACGGTGCAGCATGATCTCTCACAGCGGTACTGGACTCCATGCCTTGGGAGCTCCTTGAGTGTCAGAGCCAGGTCCCTCCCCCCTGCTCTGGCCTGAGCCAGAGCTCAGGATGTGTTTCTTGGCTGAGCTGAGCTCCAGAGATGGAGACCAGGGCCACAGTGAGGTTCAGTGAGGTCCCACATCCGCAGTGACCTCACTGTACACTTGTTCATCAGCTGGGGACACAAGCTGCCTCCTGTTCCCCAGGGTGCTCCCTGGCAGCGGCAGATGGGAGCACGAGACAGACCCAGGCAAGGAAGGGGAGACTCAAGTTTTAGTCCTGGCTCAGCCACTGACTGTCTCTGCGGGCTCAGGCAAATCTTCTTTCTCTGAGCGCAGTTTCTCTGCTGGCACAGGAGTGGCCAGAGGGCCTCTCAGAGCTACACCCACAATGGCATTTCCGTGTATGTTCACTGCCTTCAATCTCCTCCTAACACTCAATCTGACCTCAGTCTTATTCTTTCGCATCACTTGTGCATGACGATAGCTTCATTTCCAGTGGGTTTTTTCTCAATTTTTCCAATTCATTAATCTGATAACCTCTATAAGACCCCCACACTGGGCCTTGTACAGCGCTGGAGATGTGGAGATGAATCTGAACTGTGTGTTATCAAGAAGCTGGCCACTTAGGTGGGTGGCACAGCCATCCATTCACGGTCCTTGCAAGCTCCAAAGCCTGTAGTAGCTCCCCAGTGCATTTAGCGTCAAGCCCAAATGTCACTCCAGCTACCTTCAATTCTGTCCCCACTCTCCCTTCCTCTTGCTTTGCCTTGACTTGTGTTGCTCCTTCTGCTGACATTACCCTTCTCCATCTTCTCACTGACTGAAGCTTTCCAGCCTGCTCAGGTACACCCCAACACAAGGGAGCCCCCCTTAACCCTGTAAACAAAGCCGCAGCCCTCACACCCTCCTTTGAATGCCTCCCTAAGAGGCTGGCGTGGAGCAGCAGGTCAGCAAGGTGGCCTGCAGGGAAGGGACTGATGGTCACCTCTTGGGCCTCACAACACCTGGAATCCTTGGCTCAGGCTCTCAGCATGGTCTGGGCCCAGGGAAGAGACACCACACAGCTTTACAGATGGATCAGACAGAGGAAACTCTGAGCAGTCACCACAGGGTGCGACTTTCCTCCCCGGGGTCCAAGCCCGTTTCTATGGAAACCAGGGCCAAATCCAGAGCATGAAGAAACAAACAGCACAGGGCTCTGTTTTCCTCCCACAGGGATTACAATGGCAACGTGGCCAGAGGAGGTGAAGAAAGGGACTTGCTTTTCCTCCTCCACCCTGCTACTGCCTCCAGGACATCTAGTGCCTCAACTTTCCCATCCGGCCTCAGTTTCCCCTTCTGTGCAATGAGCTCAGTCAACCTTTCCAGCTGTGGGGTCTGGAAGCAGCGCCTGGGGCAGGCTTGGGCTCTGGAACCTTGCCTCCCTAGGGAACCGTATCTGATTCTGCAAAGCTCCATCCCACAGATGACCATCTGGGATCTGCGCCCAGCGCTCGCTCGCGCTGCAGACTAAGGCGCGTTCTTCTGGTTGCGGGTCAGCCCGGGCTACAAGAGCCCAGACCCAATCAACACAGTAACGGGAAGGTTCCGCCACCCAGCGCGGCGGCGGCCCCTAGCGGCCGCACGGGCACGTGCGCCTTAGCCCACCACAAGGCAGTTGGGTGTGCAGAGGACTGGAGGGCTCTGGATCCCTGGATCCCAGTCCCAGTCATGATCAGCGATGTAGAAGGGACCCCAAAGAGCAGGGCTGGGGCCACGTAAGGGAGCTGTGGTCATGCCAGGCCTGCAATTCACAGGCCCTGGATCCCTCCCATCCCGTCATCTTTCCCTACACCTGCTGCCTGGAAAAGGCGCCCGCGGCATAGTGCTCTTCCTCCTCCCCCTCCCACCCATGCCTAGTGAGGGCTCTTCAAGTGAGGGTCGGACTCAGGGCCCAAACACAGGGTCTGGAGCTGCCAGGCTTAGGGTGTGTAGGATAAGGTGGGGATAACTGTTTTGAACCCACGCAGGGGCCTCTGGCCTGAAATCCCCTGCACACACCGCCCCCCATCCCCGAAAACAATCAATAGTCCTGTCTGCCGCGTGCAGCACCAGCTGAGAGCGGCCCTCCTCCTTGCCCCCTTTCAGAGATGGGGTAAGGAAATGCTCGCATCTTCTCAGAACTGTTCTTCCATTTTCCTTTGGACACAGAGCACTCCAGGGGAGCCCAAAGGAGGCCTCCAGGCCTGTGGCTTCTGCCCTTGCTCCCCACGTGTGGGAAGCTGGGAGTTCAGCAGGCTACAGGCGGTGCAGAAAGAGTGTGCCTTGCCCCGTGGGGAAGGACCCTCCTCCACTGTACACCCATCAAGTCAAAGACCGTCTGGATTCTGCTTGCACAGTAGGGACCCTCGAAGAGCTCACTCCAGCCCCTGACCCCATGGCTGGGTAACATCAATTCTTTCTCAAGCTGAGCCCAGACAGTCTATGAACTGCCACCCACCTGGGCGGGCCTAGCTTAGGCTCTCAGGGACACACAAGGGAACCTCTGCTTCCCGAGCACAGTTTCCCAGATGGTGCATGTGTGAGAGAAGGGCAGGCTGTGCCACGTAGCCGGCGCTGGGTCTCAGCAGTCCCTTCTCGCTAAAGCCTCCTGTCCCGTATCTGTAAAGCTAGAGTCTGAGTCTGTTTTCCCAAGGGCCTTGCCAGGTCTGAGAGTCTGTGATTCCACATCCTCTTTGTCTCTCATCTGTGTTCCAGTTTTTTTTAGCCACCATTGATGGCCTGTTCCCTCAGCCTACAGGCTTCAGGCCTGGAAGGAATGACTCCAGCAGGGATCTGGCCGAACCCAGCCCTCCCCACAGGATTCTCTGGCTCTGGACAGTACAGCTTGGCCAAGGGCAGGAGCTGTGCCTAGGAACATGTTCCAGCCCTATGCCTATGGGAAACTCCACTCCACCCAAGCCTGAGTGTCAAGGGCTCCCAGTGCTACCTGAGTCCTCTACCCAGTGACAGGAACACAGTACTCTTCATGCTGTACAGCATCTGTTGCATTCAGCAAAAAGCAAGACGTTCTTAGAAAAACCTACCACCCAAAGCATTTCTTAGAAAAAGAACTGTTTCCCTGCCAGGGAAAATCATGGACCAACTTAGAAAGGAGACCTGGCTGGGCAACAATCAAAGACCCCATTTTTCTGAATCACAGAAGAGCATTTTTCTATATGTAAACTTAGAACGCCTCCTTCCCCTTTCCGGTTTTCTTATATAGCATAGGAATTTTCCTGCTCAATGAAGTTACTGTGTAAGGGTTTCTCTCTCTCTCTCTCTCTCTCTCTCTCTCTCTCTCCTCCCCTCCCCTCCCCTCCCTTGCCCTTCCTCCTTCTCTCCCTTCCTCCCTCCCTCTCTCCTTCCTACTCTCCCCCTCTCCCTGTCTCCTCTCCTGTATGCTCCCTTACTATCACTCTCAGGTCTTTGCCCTAAGCCAGGAAGAAGATGGAAGAGGGAGCTCAGAGCTGTGGTCCAGGGCAGCTCTTGGGCTTCAGCAGCTGGAAGGCACCGGAAGAACTGTCCACCTTGCAGCAGTCTCTCCAGGCTCCTAAACATTTTCTCACCTGTTCCTTCTGCCAGGACAAGAGCAGGGCAAACATCACTCTCTCCTTTCACAGAAAACACAGGCAAGCAACACAGAAGGAAGTGACCTACTCAAGCCCCCTGTTTCTGCAGTGTCCAGCACTGAGGGCCAAAAGCTGGGCTCTGTCTACTGTATTCCACCATCCTCTGGGCTATCCTGGGGCTCTCCCAGGTGCAGGGGCCACCTCTGTGCTTCCAGAGTCACATCTGCCCTTTCCCCTTGACACTCTCCTTGGGCACTGTAGTCATTTCCCTAGCCTCTCATAGGCTTTGACATGGCACAGACCATGCCAACCCATCTCTCAGTCTGTAGCTCAGAGCTGGCAGATTTGAATGAGTGGCAACAGCAGCATCTGAAGCTAAACTTTGCACTGGGCTTGCTTGACACCAAGGAGTGTTCAGAGAACTTGCCACCAATCAGCCATCTTCATACTCCACTCCAGGAGGTAAAAGAACCTTGTTGCCCCCATTTTTGAGGTTGATAAGTGATTAGAATTAGGATTCAAATGGGAGCATCCATATAGCTCAGCAGTCTAAAGCGCCTGCTTAGGCAAGCAAAGGCATTGTGATTCAATCCCCAGCACCACATGCTTTGCCAGCTGAGCCCCCAGGGCAGGCTGAGCAAGCCACAAAAAAAAAAAAAAAAAAAAAAAAAAAAAAAAAAAAAATGGGAGCAGGCAAGATGGTGGAAAGGCTCTGGCCCCTGCCACACAGCCATCCACCTGTCTGGCTCTCCAGAACCATAGGCTTCTATAGTCTGCCCTGTGGGCCCAATGCCCTCTCCCAGGCCACAGCCACAGACAAATGCCTGGACTCGAGTCCCACATCTGCCAGTTAGTCCCACAAATAACTGGTTGCGTGACCTTGGTCAGGCCACTTCCCCTCCTGCATTGCAGATCCTATGTGTGGTATGTGCCGTAGAACCGTACTCAGCACCAAGCCTGCAGGAAGGGGGATGGGTAACAGTGAGTACCGTGCTGAATATGGCCTGGTATGCTATGGGCACTTATTGGGCAGTGTGCATCCCAGCTAACTTGATGGTGTGAACAGGGGCCAGGCACATCCCAGCTCAGCCCATAAACACTCCTGTCTGCAGGGTACTGGAGGATGCATACAATCCGACAAAGAGCCAGAGAGCAATGGCCTGCAGAGGTGGCCCAGAAAGAAAGGTGAGTCCCTCACTCAGAGACCTCACCAGGTTGGGCCCTTCCACATAGCACACACACAGTGACCCCCTCAGTCCTGGCAGAGATCAGCCTTATGCAGGAGGTAGAGCTAAGAACACAAGTGCAACAAAGGCTTTTGGTCCCTTTCCTCTGCCCTTTTCCAAACTTCTGAGCCATCCACGTGTGGACCAGGTGACACAGAGTCCCCAGGTGTGATGAAGCAGGAGCAGCCATGGGCATCTGCGAAGTTCTATGGTCACTGCTGTGCTTTGTGGACTTTCCTCCTCCACGCAGGAACAAAGGCTCTTTGAGTGTGAGGAGGGCCTTGAGTCCTGAGAATGACATCAGCTGGGATGAGTCACCACCACCAGGCAGGCAGCTCTGGAGGGCTCAGCTCCGGCTGGGCAAGGAGGGCAGGGGCACAGCTTGGAGGAGAAGGGGCCTGCTGGGGGCACAGAAGGTACTCCTGTGGGGACACACAGAGGCCTGCTAGAAGGGGCACCACAACTCCTGGCTCCTGCAAACCCCCGGGCTTCACATTTGAGGGCCAACGGATCCAGGTGATGGGTCAGGCAAAGGCCAGAGTACCTCTGGACCAGAGGGATTTAAGGGGCATTTTCTAAAGCAGGAATGGCAGGGAGGGGCTTGGAGGAAGCTACCAGCCGCAACATACACACACAGGCACGTTCCTTAGAATGAGCTCCACAAATAAACTGCAAATTTAGCATGCCTATAATCCAAGCTGTGGCAGAGGATCCTCACAAGTTCAGTCATCCTTGGCTGAATTCAAGATCAGCCTGAATTACATCGTTAAGACCCTGTCTCAAAAAAGAAAAAAAGGAAGATTCAAATCCTAATTTCAGGGGCCGCTGAATGTCACCTTATTTGGAAAGCTTCTACCAGTATAAATTAATGAGCTTAAAGTAAAGAGATTGTCCAAAATTATCTGTAGGGGCCTTAAATCCAATGACAAGAGTCCTCATAAGACATACTGAGGGGGCCTTTGACAGACTGAAGAGGAGACAGCAAGTGACCATGGAAGCAGAAATTGGAGTAACACAGCTACAAGCCAAAGAACACCAGCAGCCACCAGAGGCCGGAAGGGGTAAGAAATGGATTCTCCCCTAGAGACTACAACACCTCAATTTCAGACTTTGGGCCCCCAGAACTGTACAAGAATGAATTGTTGTTGCTTTAAGCCATCCATTTGGGGTTCTTTGTTGCAGCCACCCCAGGACACATACATTTCCTGAATGCTTTCTGCACCATGCACAATTCCACACAAGTTACCTGGGACACTCCACACTCACTATGATGTGCTCCAAGAAGGAAGTGTCTCGATGGCTACTTTTTTTACAAGTGAACAGAAAGAAGTTCAGAGCGCTCAGGCCACACAGTTTTTAAGTGGTAGAGGCAGGAACTGGGTCCTGACAGCCTGGGCCCGTAGTCCACGTGCTTAACCGTGACACTGGTGGATCTCGGAGTGTGCTGCCGGGACCATAGTACAGCAGCAGCATCAGAGAACTTTCTGGAGATACCAGTCTTCAGGCTCAACTCCTAACCCACTGCAGCAGAAACTCTGGGGAGGGGCCCTGCATCCTGTGTCCCCGCAGCCCTGCAGGCATCTCTGAGGCACACACAAGTCTGAGGTCTGCTCTGCTAGGAGGCTAAGTGTGACTTGTGGGGAATCGAGGAGCAGAAGACTGGAGTAAGCAGCCAGCTGGGGAGAGTCTGCTGCAGGGGCTGAGAGCCAGGTGTGGGGCTTAGGGGCAGAAGCCCAGCTACTTCCACCAGGGGGCAGACCCAAGAAGGGCCCCATACCTAGATGAAAAAGGTGGAGCTTTCCTGTAATTGTAGCACAGCAATTGAGTGATGTCCCTAAGTAGGCTGATGGGACGCCAAGTCCTCTGAGCGGCTTGGTCCCATGAACAGGAAACAAGAATGTCCTGGGGCTTGGAGAAGGCTGTCAAGTGGCCCCCACTGACAGGGAAGGAAGCTGAGCAGCAGGAAACCTGTCCCAGGCCATCCCTGGAGAGGTAACCAGCTTGGAGGAGACTCGCAACTTTGGTCACTGGGCCTGATGAGATGCATGAGGACTCTGCGGCCAGAAGGAGGCTTCTGGTCTCTGCCTGTGCTACCCCTAGGAAAGGCACACAGGGCAGAGTGTCCCACATCTTGCAGGGACTACTTCCTGAGCCTTACTCCAGGTTCCCCTCGCCTACACCAGGCTTAGGGGTCTGAAGACAGCCACCCCACCTACACCAGGAAGCTTCTCCTGCTCCACAAATCTCTTTCTTGTCCACGAATGAGTCACATCATCTGTCCAGGAATAATTCCTTTCTGGTCCCTGAGTTTCCCAGGAGGCCACAATTTCTTATACTCTATTATTACCTCCCCACTGGCCTATGGACCCTTCTGGGGACAGGCGGCATGTTCAGTTTCATCTCTGTATGTCCCAACTTCACCTCCTCTACCATAGCACAGAGCCCTGCACTAGGTTTAGTGGAAGTTGAGCTTTTGATAAATCAGTGAATGAATCAACGAATGAATGAGCAAATGAATAAATAATGCACATGTAAGTAAATGAAAGAGCTTCATGGATTCCACACAAGACAGACAGTGTGCTCATCTTTGCACACATTTACTATAATCGGTCATAAAATATGCTCATGAGTGCCAGTAACTGTCACAGTAACCCCACCAGGGACACTGAGTTCAATATGCACTTCACAGCCTAGCTCTCCTTGGACCCCACCACTGAAGCATAAGATTAAGAGCTGCCTAAGGGCTTACTGTTGATTTTTTGAAAGTTGCAATCCCGCTCTTTCAGCTGGCCCGTCAGCAAGGAGTTTGGAATAACGGCTTTCTGCAGCAGGGCTGCCCTTGGCTCGCCCCCACTAGCTGAGCTGGGAGTGCCTCTGCTAGGCACACTGGCTTCTCAGACTTCAGGCTAAATTCCAGCCATCTCCACCTTGCCCCTCCCTAAAACAAGGGCCTGGGTGGGGCATGTGGATACAGATGCTTCCCCTTCTCTGTGACAGACTGTTGGGTTCTTGCGGTTTGGCTGGAGGCCTGAGGGGGTTGCTCATGGCCTATGCGGGTGCTGGAGCAGGAGCTGGGGCCACTGGATGAGATGAGACGGGCCAGGCCTCGTAGCCCCAGGAGCAGTGCAGTTTGTCCTGCAAAGACAAAGCCCTATCTTCACAGAGATGGGCACTGAGTCAGAAGGAGGGCCATGGCACTGTGGGAGGAACTTGAAAACAGCACTGGAATTCTGGAGCTTTCTCTCTAAGTTGCACTGTCTCTCGAAATAAAGCATGTCTGGGGGTGTGTCCTGAATTCTTTGGTATGGATGATACTACACAGTCAATGAAAACTCTTTCAGAAGTTGCTTTCCACAGGCCACCAGGCAGTCATAATTTAGATGATCCTAACCCCTGGGAAGCATGGCTACAAGGGGAGACTGGATCCCACAAAAGGAGCCAGGGCTGGTCCTTCCCATCATTCACTTGATCATGCCCAAGTCTGGCTTTGCCCACGATCAACATCCATAGGTCAATGTTGTCTGGACTTGGCCTGGGCTGAACTAAGTGGGATGTAGAAGATAAGGAATTCTGGCCCTGGCTACTTCTCAGCTAGTAAAGGAGGCCAGAAAGATACCAACACACAGAATTCTAATAGAGAGGCCTGAGCTTAGGACCACGAGTGAAATACAGACAAAGCTTCACAGGGGCAGGACACTCTGGTAAGGCAGGAGCCATGGCCGTCCCCTTTCTCAGATGAATGGACTCAGGAGGAAGGAGATCAAAGCTTGAGCTGGTAGCTGGGGTGGCTTGGACTTCCACTTTCTATCCTTAATCACTGTGCACTTAGGGGCTGCGTCAGAGGGCTGGGAGACTTGAATGTCAGATGTGGGGACTAGAATGCATGTAACAGGAAACAAGGTGGTTGGAGAGCTTCTGAGAAGGCTCTGAGAAGTCACCCCCTCACCTCAAACTGTCGTTCCCGGCAGTTGGGCCCCTTCCCTGCCTGTGCCAAGGAAAGGGCAGGACTGGGTGACTTGGAATGTGGAGTGCGGGCATAAATCTGGCAACAGAGGAGACGCACTTTCTTTCCTGCAGTCTCTCAGCACTTGGCATGTTGTGCCCTGGGCAAAGTCAAGCTGCCCTGGGAACTGCTTGGGGCGTCTCAACAGATGGGCCTGCATGAATTCAGCCAGGACAGGCGAGCAGCAAGGACAGAATGAGCTCATGGCTTCAGCAGGCGCCGTGAAATCACGCCCACACTACCAAGGGAGATAAAGAGCCAGGGTAACCAGAGCTAGAATGGCCCTCAGAATGCACATGGTTCAATGCCCCACGATGAGAAACTGAGGCTGAGCCTGATAATAAGACCTGTCCAACTACCTACAGCATGGCGTGTCTCCAAATATCCAGCCCACACCCACCCATAATCCGAGTCAGCATAGTGTCTACACTGTGTGCCTACTGCAGGGCAGAATACATTAGTGTCTGTAGTGGAGGCCTGTGGCCCACAGGCAATAACTAATGCTGTTGAGTAGGAGAAATGAATGTAAGAAATCTGTTCTACTGCTTCAAACACACTACATCCTTCTACACATTTTCTGGCTCAGTTGTGCAGAGAGACCTGCTCTCTGAAGAACACAGGCGTTCCATTTGGCTCTGAAGTTCCATTTGGATTTGAGTTGAAGGGAGCAGCCAGCACAGATGGTGACCCTGAAGTCGTATTTTAAACAGGCTGACTCTTGTTTGATGCAGATGAAAGTACAGCTTGGCAGTCCTTAAATGTCCACTGAAGGAAAAGCCTGTGGCCTCTAGAATCATGTGAGGGACTCAGATCTTCCCAGGAGAGAACTCAGGAGACACCCCCTAACTGGAGACCAGAAGCTGAGTGAAGAGGGGCTGACCTTGGAGGGACCCGAGAAGGACCCGTCCTGCCCAGCTTGATGCAGTGGGAAAAGGCACAGAATTGGGTACCAGAGATTCTGCAAGCAACTTCCTGCTCTACCACTTGCTAACCAGGCGAACTTGGGAACATTCTTCAACTTTCCTGAGCAGAAGTCTCCCTATCTGGACATAGAAATGGCAATAACCAGCTCTCAGTGTTGCAGTGCAAGGCGAATATCAGGCACCTAGCACATCCTGTGCATCTCTATTCAGCTCACTCTTTCACTCACCAATTCACAAAGAAGTGCCAGGCACTAATGACCATGTTCCCAGTGCTGGAGACTCAGGTAGAACAGAACATACATGGCCTTGCTTCACAGAATGAAGGGTCTAGGATGTGCTCTCCAACCCTCCAGGGCAGTGAACCAGGGGGGACCTCAGAGTGCTGTGCTGTGGGGTGCAGAGCACAGTCTTAGGGAGAGCTCATGTGACTGAACACCTGCTGCCCTTAGCTCTCCCTTTAGCACTCAGCCTCCCCAGCATCACACACACACACACACACACACACACACACACACACACACACACACACACTCTCCAGTAGAAGCACCCTTCTGTTCATGTGAGGAAATCAATGTTCTTTCTGAACAATATGCCCGGGTCACAAGCCAATGCATGACAGAATTGAGACTTGGAACGCACCTGATGGTCCCAAAGTTTAGCTCCTGGCCATGCACTGCCAGGAGGACAGTACCCCTCCCAAAGCGCCTGAGGAGGGATGCAGACTGACAATGCACCCAGGGTTAAGCTGCATTCAACAGTTTCAGGGTGGTGTCTCTTGTAGTCAAGAGATGGAAGTCTAGCCCCAGTTCTAAAAGCACTCATGTTAACCAGTTCCTTTCTCTCTGGATCTTCGTCTTTCCATCTGTCACCTGAGAGTCTATTAAATGATCCTCCAACTCCAATATTTATTGCTCTCAAGTTTGTAGAGGGATTCTGAGGGCCATGAGACAGGGAACAAGTGAGCTATGCAAGGTACATGAATGGTGAACTATGCCTTCGCCCACAAGGAGCCCCTGTGCAGCCGGGACTGCACTGGGTGGGAGGTGGCAGTTCTTAGAAATCCTGAACTGGAACACGACTGGCCAGGCTCCCACATACATATGCATGAGCAGCATTCCTCACATTCCACCCAAACTTCCCAGGCCAGTGGCACCCCACACATTTATTCCTGGAAAGGTAAACACAGATTGAAAAGGGCAAGCTTCGCAAAGCCATCAGCAGAAACACACCGCTGTTCACGCAGAAAGCTTTCATGAAGGACCTGCTATATATCAAACACCATTCAAGTACCTTCCCTCTTGGACTGACAGATTTAGTGCAAGTGCTCTGGAGGGCAGCGATCCTGTCAATATCAAACATCTTACCACCCTTTGCCATAATTCTGAGCTTCTTCCACAATTCAGGGGCCTCAAATCTATAAATGGTACAACCTCCACTGAAGCATTTGGTCATCAAAGAGAGAAAGCCCCTATACCTGCAGGCCTGAGTCTAGCAAGAGAGCTCCACAAGAATTTGGAAACTGCATTAAAGTCTTCTGCTTTAAAGTGCATAAGTTTCCACTCCATAACACATGTGTGTTTGTTTTTCTTAATAATGTAAAAACGTCCTCAAATATTTTCCAGTTGTTACTGGTCTCCTTGCCCCAACTTCCCAACCGCTGAGTAAAGTGGACGCTCCAGGAAATAAACAATGTGGCTCTTGGCAGGCTGCTGTCATATGGCCAAGAACCACGAGGCTGGCCCCACGAGCAGGGCTCTGAAGGGATGGCTGGGCAGGAGCAGGGCCATGCACCACACTCATCCCACTGTGCAGCCAACTCGGAGAGGACTGCATCCCACCCAGCACAAATACCAATGTCTAAAGCCTGCCCACCCCAGCTACTTCTCCCAAGGCAGCATTTCTCTTCCTTGGAAAGAACATTCTGCATTGTGTTTATGGCTGCTTGTTCTTAATACAGAGAGAGAGAGAAGAGAGAGAGAGAGAGAGAGAGAGAGAGAGAGAGAGAGAGAGAGAGAGAGAATGAATGTTAAGTGAGTCTCCCCGCCCAGGGCAGAAGCTTTCCTCACTTGCCCTGCCCACCTCTTGGCCAGGCCTATGGGATGGCCTGAGAGGCTCCATGGGGTCCAGGGGCTTTTAGCACTGGCTTGAGGATCTCCCTCCCTGTGACTCTGTTTCCTAACTTGCAAGTCTCTGAAGTTATCTTCTCTTGGGCGACACAGACGTGGAAGCCCTTTTACCCTCACCGAGAAGCAAGACCCTCTCCAATAAGCAGAGGCAGAAGCAGGCCAGGCGGCTAAGCCCAGAGCCCCACTCTGCAACCCCCCCACCCCCCGCAGCTGGTGCACCCCTGGTGATTGCCACATGAGTCCCAAGGGACCACAGTGCCCAGGTCCAGCCTAAAGAAGCAGCCACTAGACAGAGCTTCTGCATTCCTCCCAGAGACCACCCATTTCCCTCCCCTGTTCGCGGCCTGCTCCTTCAACCCTTGTCCTGCGCCTTCTATCTGGAATATTTTACTCCTCATCCAACCTACTAGCCCTGCTCCTTTCCCTATTCACCCCTGTATTTTCACCTTAAACATCACCCTTGGGAGACTTTCCTGACACCCCAGGACAGATTAGACGTCCAGGACCTCCCCACCCCCCTTCACTGCGTCACTTGCCATTATAAGGTCCAGTTTCTCCTCCTTAGGTGGGAAGGTTCACAGCACATCACACACTGCCCTGTCACCAGAAGGTGGCCAATAAATGTTTACCAAGTAAAAGTGAGTAAGCAAATAAATGCGTGAAATACAGGCGACATGGACATTTCTACCACAAGAAATATGGTGATGAATTCTATACCCCTTACTCGCCTTGAAAAGCCCTCGGCAGCTATGTTTCACCATTCCCACATCGGGCTATGGCTACCCTCCCCCATCAATGGTTCTCACTTCCAGAGGTGGATGAACTGCCCTGGCCCTTCTAGTCCTTGGAGAGAGGGCCTGCAAATGGATTCAGACCCCTGATGGAATGAGCCAGCTATCAGCAAAGCTGAGGGAAGCTGCAGGAGGGCTTAGCAATGACATCAGTCACACTGAGATTGAACCTGGTTGCCATGGGGTTCACCACAAACCAGGCACTGTGCCAGGAGTTTGAGAAACACTATTTCATTTATTGGGCACAGGAAGCCCGAGATAAGCATGATTTTCATCACTGCTCCTGCAGCTGAAGAAGCTGAAGTTTCAAGAGCATCAGTCCAACTCCCAAGGTCATCAGCCAGTATATTCCGAGCCTGGAACAGAAGGTGCTCTGCCTACGTCATGGCCTACCTTCCCCCATGCCCCAAGCATTGCAGCGCACTTCAGCCTCTCCTGATGACTGGGGGCAGCTACAGGTCATACTCCGGTGCTGCAGGTCTGGGCAAGACCTGGGACCCTGCCTTGCTCGCAGACATCCTGGGGAAGCCAGAGCTGCTGACTCAGGGAAGAACACAGTTGCAGAGCAAGTCTCTAAAGGCGAAAAGACTAGCAAGAAGGCGAAGGGAATGTGTATGGTAGATCCAGAGACTAGTGAGTAGCTCGGTGAGGCTGGAGCCAGAGTGCGGGGAGGGATGTAGGAGAAGAGACCTTGTCTCCATCCAGAGAATGGTGGAACTTACCAAGCTGTAATGGAAAGCACAGAAGGCTTTGAAGAAGGGGTGCAACAAGACTGGACCTGTGTTTCAGACAAGCACTCTGCTTACAGGGAGAAGATGTGCCAGTGGTCAGACAGGGGGGGTCCTACTGGCAAGGCAGCTGCTGCAACCCTCCATTAGAGAGACAGAGCACAGGCTTGAGCGGGGTGTGGTGAGGGGTGCCAGGGAGAGAGTGCATACAACACGCACTGCAGGGGCGCTTTCCAGGTGCCACACTCTCTCCAGGTGCTAAAAATGTTTCAGCCACCCCACACATTGGAGCAACAGTGCGGAGACTGCAAAAGCTATTGGCCGTTATAAACTCAGATGTAAACAATTTAGTGAGATTGTCTCAAAATGTAAAAACCTTAAAAAGGACTGAGGATATAGCTCAGTGTGATGGACTTGAATTCAATTCCCAGTACTCGGTAAAAAGAAAAAGGAGATGGAATGGGATGGGATGGGATGAGACAGGAAGGGCAGGAGAGGGGAGAGGAGGGAAGGGAAGGGAAGGAGAAAAAAAAGAAAGAAAAGGATCCAGCGAAATACTTTCTCCAATTCAGCCACACCACGTCTGTGGCCAGCCAGCCTTCCTCCCTTTCCATGTAAGTGTCTTCATCCGGAGAGCAGAAATGACTGGCTAAGCTCCGCCGCCAGCCCTGGAACCAAGGAAGCCTGACTTAAGCCAGAGCTGAACATCTCAGACCAGAGAAAATGAAGGCGTGCGGCTGTAATTTAATATCAGCCCACACTTACAAATTTTAAACAAACACAATGATTCCATTTCTTAAACTGGAAGCTCCTATCCTAAAAGGGGTGGGGAGACCCCCAAAAGGAGCCATCTACTGCAGACAGTTTTAGTTCAGACAACCTGAAATAAAATTAGAAAATGTGTCACATGGAAAAACTCTGCAGTGAGAAATGGCTTCTCCCACCCCATTCAACCCCCACCTTTTTCTCTTTCTGAGAGTGAGTAATTTGGCATTTCAACTAGACAGGGCAGCTGTAGTCTCTGTTTTGTACCAAATATACACAGTTGTTGGGCAGTTTTGCGTCCCAGCTCATGAATGGGTTGCCAGTGAGGGACGTGCTCAGGACGGGACCAGCGCTGAGTGCTGCAGAGTTGAATCACTGCCTCGTCTGCCTCGACGTTTGGCCAAAATGAACTCAGATGTCCTAGAGTCTTTTCCCTAAAGGTGGCATCAGGGTTCACCTGATTTGACCCCTTTATTTTTCCAGATACAGAAACTGAGGCCCAGAAGATACAGAAATTTACCCAATGTGGACCAAATCAATGTCAAAGCATAGACTGTGGTCATGTTTCTGCCACACTTCCCTCCCTGTGGCCACAGTCACCTCCAGAGCTTGAGGGCCTCTCCTTAACTAAGGATGACCTGAAGGTCCTAGGCTTCTATGGATTATTCCCTCAACAAGCACTGTCTGCTCAGGCCCAGGGCTAGGTGCATACAGGGCATACAGGGAACAACAGTCCCTCCCCATACACCAGCCACCCCTCGGGGTCTGTTGTTGTGAGATCAGAAACATATTATGAGAGATGAGGCCAGAACAACACTTTGTGGAACTTCTAGGGCCTCAAATGCCATATGAAGGAGCAGAGTGCTATATCTGGCTTCCGTTGCTATCATAATTAGTTACCACAAACTCAGTGGCTTAGATCAACACAAATTTATTATCTTAATCCTTAGTGAGATTAGAAGTCTAACATAGGCTTCGTGGATTAAGAATCAAGGTATCAACAGACTGTAGTTCTTTCTAGAAGCTTTAAGGGAAAAAAATCTCCTCTTACTGTTTGTAGCTTCTAGATGCTCCTTGTATTTCTTGGCTTGTGGCCCCTTCTTCCATCTTCAGAGGCAGCAAAGAAGGCTGGTCAAGTCCACGCTACACCATTCTGAACTCTTCTTCCTCTCTTCCATTTGAAGGATGCTTATGATAGCATTGGGCCTAATCAGATAATCTCCCTCTTTGGGGGTCAGTTAAGTGTCAACATTAGTTCCATCTGTAACATTTTGCCATGAGGCCAAATGTAGTAACAGGTCCTGGGAGTTTGGACATGGACCTTTTGCAAGGCTGTTGCTCTTCATACTATAGGTGGTTTTCATGGGAATAATGTTGAGCAGGGGCAAGATAATCAGAGCCAGCTGAAGTTTACTGTGTAGGTGAATCACCAGAGATCTCCTTAAAATGTAGATTCTGGGGTCAGCAAGACAGCTCAGCAGACTAAGTGCCTGCCTGGCAAGCTCAGGGACTGAGTTCGATCCCAAGTATGACATGCTGCACCAGCCCCAACTCTGGGCATGCTGAGCAGGCTACCAAGACTGGGAGTGGTGGTGCATGCGTGTAGTCCCAGCACTGGGGAGGCTGAAAACCAGAGGATCACTATGAGTCTGAGCTGCACAGTGAGACTACCAAATACACTTTAAAAAAAAAAAAAAAAGAAAGATTCTGATGTACTGAGTCTGGAGAGCAAGGCAGGCAGGTGCAGACTTCTACCAAGTTGCCTGCTGATGCTTAGGCTGCCGGTAGGCCACACTGAGTAGCCAGAAGCTAGAAGATTGCTGGGCTGTGAGGTGGGTATGGGTCACCAATGGGGAAAACAGAAGCAGGACAGTTCTAGGTGCAGTTGTCAAACTGTCACTGAATTCCAGGTCACAGGGCTGTTATGAGAGTTGGACACATTAAATACACACAAATAGATCCACCTACATGCATTTTTAAATGCAAACACACATAACTAAAGTACATATTTAAAACATGGGAGGCACCATGGTATGATTATTAGCGCGCGTCCCATTCTCGCTCATGCCAAGCTCTTTACACACCAGGAAACCCCGTGCTTGGCTGACTCTGCCGCCAGCTTGCACTGTGACCTGCAGCTATTCACTTGCCCTCTCTAGGCTACACAATAAAGCCAGGATCAGCCAGGACTGAGACGGTGGGACTGGAGGCAGAGAAGCAGCTGGCTGAGCCGGTTTTAGAGGGCAATCTGAGTGTGAACTGGTGGAACTGCATGAATTTAAGTTCAGTCTGTCACCAGCCCCAATCTCTGCATCTCTGTTCCAGGGGACGGAGTGGTTATAACTTCCCAGCCCTGGGAAAGCATACTTACTTTCTTTGCAGGAAATGCATTCTATTGAGGTTGTGTCTGTTGTTTAAATCCCCACTTCCACCCCTCCCACTCCCCATCAGCCATCGCACTGGATGGTGGCAGGGTGGTCGGCCTCGGTACCACACACAGACTCTGCTGTGGTCAAGGGTTCATAACGCAGGGTTTTTGCTGAGATCAGAACAGACTCTGGCTTTCAATGATTCATTCATGAACACAGTCAAATGTTCATTGTGTCCACTGCATGCCATGTCAGATGCTGGAGAAACATGGATAAATAAAACAGAGTTGTTGCCCTTGAGGAACCCACAGCACTATGGAAGCAGGGCATTCATGAGGCCCTAAACTGGTCACCAATGACAAGCCTGGCACTTATCTCATTAGCCCTCCCAAGTAGGGATTTACGGATGAGAGAGAATGACTGGGCTGTGGAGATATCTCAGTGGTTTAAATGCCTGCATAGGCAAGCACGAGGACCTGGGTTTGATCCCCAGTACCACATGCCATGCTGCCCCCGCTCCTAGGCATGCTAAACCAGCCACCAAGACCAGGAGTGCTGGTGCATACCTGTAATCTCAGCACTGGGGAGGCTGAAACCGGAGGATCACTATGAGCTTGAGCTGCATAGTGAGACCCTATGCCAAATAGATAATAAAAAAAGAAAGACAAGGACTAAGAGAGGTGAGTCATTCAAAGGGAGGTAGCAGAGCTGAGATTTGAACCCATGATCCTTAATCAGAGCTCATGGGTATGAACTGCATCCTTTGAACCCAGGGCGCTAACTTTGCCACCTGCGTTCTAAGCATGAAGAGTCACATTCCCTGTCCAGGACTCAGGACCACAATCTTTGAAAGGAAGCCACTAGACTTGATTGGCTCGTTCATAACTCGAGTTCACCTTAAAACTGAACCTGAAGCCAGCCCTTCCTGGTTCTTCTGGAATTCCCAAGGTGTTTCTAAGGGTGACAACGCTGAGGGTGACAACCACCTTGTGACCTGAAGTCTCACATTCTAATTTCCTGAAAAATCCCCTTTTACTCTAGTCCTTAACACAATGCATGTGGAAAATGGGTAAGCAGATCAAGGCAGGGAAAGGAAGGCATTCGCAGCTCCACTCAACTAAGGCTACCACGCAGAAAGACAACACAGGCACTGCCCCTTTAGCTGCTTTAAGCAAGCTGTAGCCAAGAGCAAATGCAGGGTGGAGGAGGCGTTTAGGAGTGTGAATTACCAATGCCTTTCAAAGAATTCAACCAAAGCCTTAGAAATGGGCATATAGTAGACCCCAATAACTTGTTTTAGGAATTTGTGCTAGGAAGTAATTGCAGTAAAAGCCAAATACAGTGCCATAAGATTGTGGTTATCACAGTAGTGAAAAATTAAAAGAAGCCAAAAGGTCTAAAATAACCAATTTAATTATGGAACAGCTATACAATGAATTACTATTCCAATTACAAAAGATATTTAATACTCCAGAGGAAGTTAAAGTAAAATTAGAGGGGCCTGGGGAGATGGCTCAGTAGAATAAGTGCTTGCCTGGCAAGCGCAAGGGCCTGAGTTCAATCCCTGGTTCCACAAAAAAAATAAATAAATAAAAAAAAAACAACAACAACAAAATAAAATAAAGTAAAATTAGAAGTCAACAAAGTACAATGTACAGAATGATCTGTCCATATTCTAATATATGCTTTGGCATGGAAATTAAACTTGAAAGGTAGTCTGCCAAATGTTAGCAGGGTCTATGTCTGAGTTGTGACAATTTGTAATCTTTTTAAATCCTATTTTTTCTGGTAATTTTTGGCCCTAGGTTTTCATAATGATTATGTATTACTTTTATTATCAAACTTTAAAATTTTACATTGAAAAGGTCTCCTTTTGAAGGCCACTTATATCCCTCTGTCCGCCCATCTGTGGCAGAAGTGTGTGTGCTCCCAGGTTGGCTGCAGCCAGGCTTATCTGCGTTGTACTGAGACACTCCAGACACACCCCCGAGCCCTCAAGCCAACAGACACACACCACCTCCACTGGGTTGTGAGTCCCTCTAGGATGGGCCCTGGGTCCCATGCCACCCTCCAGCTGCCCCACTGCCCCCAGGAGAACAGCAGCCAAGAACTGCGGGAGGGCGTCACACTTTTCTATCCCGTCTGTTTCTGGCATGCAACAACTATGAACCAGATAGGAGTAGATTAGGTTGGGCTGGGTGGAGCTAGGTTGGGTGGGTTTGAGTTTGGTTGAGCTGACTTGGCTTGAGTTGAGTTAGGGTGAGTTGAATGGTGGTGAGTTGGTTTAGGTTGAGCCAATCTGGGTTCTGATGAGAATGATGAGTGGGCTTCACTTATTAAGTGACCTGAGCCTACATGTCTCTCATTAATGCTGTCCAGGAAGAAGTCTGGACTTCTCCCAAGCTCTGTTCTAACCCTAGACTCTCTCTGTCCTGTCTCTCTATGTCTCTGTTTCTAGCTCTGGCTCTGGCTCTCTGGCTCCAGTTGCCTCTCTCTCTCTCTCTCTCTCTCTCTCTCTCTCTCTCTCTCTCTCTCTTTCTCTCTCTCATTCCCCTCCCTCCATGTGGGGTGGAGCAGAGGAAGGTGATCAGTCAACAAATCTGGGTCCTTTAAACACCTCGCCATCTAGCTCCCTGGGCTCTTCATTGACAGAAGTAGCTCAGACCCCATTTTCTTGTGCTGTGACTTGGAACACGTTTGCATATCCACTCTCCTGATGCACACTGATGTCTACACTGAGTTTTGTGTAAGTTGCTTCCCTTTGT
>NW_004524797.1:1729478-1755315 GCF_000260255.1 Octodon degus | reverse complement strand
TTTAGCCAGAAGGGAAAACTATAATTTCATAATCTTCGATATAAGGGGGGCTATAAGGAATAAGATGAACATAGATAAGCAAGACAATAAACTGCTTATACAATTAATATAATAAAGAGCAAAATCCATTAATGTGAATTCCAGTCTTACGAGGTATTGTGAAAGAGAATTAAAAGGCTTCTCGTGTTTTATTACTCAGCTATCACTCTACAGTTAGCAGAGCCCTGCAGAACTGGGTTAACTCTCACACCACCGAGGACATGGAGAGTCGATGCTGCAGACCACAGGCTAGACTTGTGCACTCTTTCTGCTTTAATTAATGAGAAAGTTTGCTGAATACTCACTTTGTGCCAGGCCTGTGCTAGGTTCTGGGATTCTGAACTGAATGTGTCCAATCCCTGCTCTCATGCAGCAGAAGAGACAAAGGATAAACCAATGGTCACTGCACCTGAGCCCTATAAGCCTAGACCAAGAGATTCTCAATGTGCCTGGGAGGGAGGCTTCCCAGAGCAGAACCCTGAGGACAAATGGAGGTCTCCAGGTGGACTATAGGAGAGGCATAGTCCAAAGCCACTTGACTCATGCAAAGGCACAAATGACACACAGAAGACTGGTTTGGTGCAAGCCCAGGAGGGGCTCTGTGTTTCTTCTGAGAAACACAGTCCTGTGAGGCAAAAGGCATGACCCCATCCGAGATGCAGTGAGAGTCCAGCAGAGTAATTATACTAGGGGGTGGCGTGATTAAATTGGCATCTAAGAAAGAGTCTTCTGAATACATAATAAGAATTATCCAACTAGCTCTGCTCCTTGATGGACAAGTCCACACTGGGAAGTATAGTTAAAGAAAATAATCCAAAAAGAACACAAAGGCCATTTGTCTGAAGATGTTCCCAGCAGCGCTGTTTAGAATAATGGCAAAATGGCCAGAGCTAAGCAGTCAACTCTGGACAATCATCCTGTGGGAGACGGAGACCAGAGACCAGTGCTGCAAAAGTGCAGCCATGACTCCCACCCACTTCTCTGTCACACAGGAAAGGACACTGACTGCCAGGGGCACAGTGATGTCATTAGAGGAAAGTCCTGAACTATTCGCATAAGCTTTCACTGAAACCAGGCTTTATTCACAAAAGATACCCAAATGGTTAGCATGCACTTGAAAAGATGCTCGAGGCCGTAGGTCCTCTGAGAATGTAACTCAAAACCACATGGAGATACAACTACACACACACACACACACACACACACACACACGAAGGCTATGAGCCTGAAATAAGCATTTGTGCTATGTGGAAAAATGACCACTTGATAATACTGCTGGTAGAAATGTAAAATGGTATAACCATGGTGGCAAATAGTTTGGGAATTCCTCAACAGCTTAAACATGGAATGGACAAATGACTCAGAAACTTCACTCCTAGGTATGGATGTGACAGAAGGAAAAAACAACTACTCAATGTTCCTTGTATGGAAATGTTCATGGCAACACTGTTCATATCACCAAGATGTAGGTGCAACCCAAATGTTTATCAACAAATGAATGGAAAGATAAACTGTGGGTTACACACACAGTGGAATATTATGCAGTCATACAAAGGAGTGAAATACCGATACACAATGCAACATGGATGAGCCCTGAACCATTATGTTAAATGAAAGAAGCCAGACACAGGAGTCATACGCTGCATGTGTCCATTCATATGAATATGTGGCACAGGCAAATCCCTGAGGATAGACAGAAGCTGGTGGTTGCTAGAGGCGGAGGGGGGGGGGAGATGGAAGAGGGATTGCTAAATGGTTATGGAGCTTTCTTTGGGGGTCATAAAAATGCTCTGGAAATAGAATTGGTGACTGCATAAATGTACTAAATGCCAAGGAACTCTACACTTTAAAACAGTCAGCTTATGTGATAGGATTTTTACCTCCATACAAGTGTTAAGTGAGGATATACAAATGCTCCATAAGCATCCGAAAAGGCGTCCAACTTAATTAATAAGCAGGAATATGTTAATTAAGAGCCCAGTAAGATGCTGATTTGCATCTATTAGAAATGCTGAAATCATGTCCAGTGCCAAGTCCAAGGACTGGCAAGAGCAGGAAGGAGCAGGGCCTCCCACGACCATGAATGGGTGGACACCAAGCCTGGGTGCTATGCTCCTAGGCACGACCATGAATGGGTGGACACCAAGCCTGGGTGCTATGCTCCTAGGCACAGAGCAGGCGAGCTCCATGTGCATGCACGGAGGCCCACACTGCCCACAACAGTCACAACCCACGTACTGCTGCGGAGCAAAGGGTTACAGAATGCCTGGTGTGCTCTCACAATGGCGCACTGTGCTGGGCAGCCGTGGAAATGAACCAACGGCCGCCGCACGCAGCAACATGACGAAATCGCAAAGGCATACTATTCCGTGAAGAAACCAGAACCAGATACTGAAGAAAATAGCCTGCCTGCCAGAAGTTCAAAATTCAGCAGAAGAGAGCTTAAGAATTTAAGGGCACAAGCTTCAGTCGTGAAGTTATTTTGAAAATGCAAGGAAGCGGTGACATGAAAGCCAAGGTGAGGCTTATCTCTGAGAGGAGGGTGGAAAGACCAGAGCACAGGGTGGGTGGCTGGAGCTAGGGGCCTGGCCTGCGCCTGACCTGGGGTGCGGACACATTGCCGCACTATGCTTTTAGCAGACTCTTCTGAGCGGATGCAATATTTCACAATAAAGCAGTGTAAAGAAAAGCAACGACCCAGCACTTTACTAGCAGGAACAAATTATAACAATGCCACCGCTGTTCCAGAAGAGCTCCTTAGCCTCCCAAACAGCAGGTGCTGTACTCCATCCACACTGTAAAATCAAGGACCGGAAGGGGCAATGCCATCCTGTAACCTTGATCCACTAGGGACACGGGGCCACTCAGGGGCCACCTCACTGACAGCAGCCCCTGCACATGGGACCTGAAGAATACAGGTGAGAAGACCTGCAGGAAAACTACATCACAACTACCTGTGATCCTGCCCGTCTCCCTGTGAACTATGAGAAGCCCCTCAGGAAGTTCAGTGCCTGGCTCCTTTCCGTCCCCAGTCAGGGCATGGGGACAGTGCTCAGTGTGTACTTGCTGAACTGAACTATGTGGAATAATTAAACTTCATGCTAGGTAAACACTGTTTTGTTTCTCAATACTTTAAACTAGAAGGAACACAATGAATCTTACTGCCCCATTTCATAGATGGGAAAACTGAGTCTCAGAAAGGGGAAAGTGACTCATTTCAGCTTCCAGAAGGAGTCAGTGGTGAAAGCCACATTTCCCAGTGTTTGGAATATTCTCTGGTGGGGGCTAAGAGGAAGAATATCAGGAAGCTTACAAAGATCCACTTTTCAACAAATTCATTATCTGCAGATCATCATACGCCTGTGCTCCACTCAATAAGGAGAGCCTTGCCCTGGGCCCACAGGGAGATTCCTGGAGAAACATGAGGGACAGTGAAGCTGGAGACCTGGAGGTGCAGGAGGACCCGGCTGGCACTCAGGGCCTGTTGTTACAGCAACAGGCTGCTGGGGAGCTGCAAGCTGGGTGCCAGCTCTGCTCCAGCTGGCTAGCAGCGCCACAGGACACCCTGCCGGATCTGGAGTCTGCGTGCCCTGGGAAAATGCCTGCTTTGGCTTTCATAAACAGCTTTGCTCAGGTGCAGAAGACTTTCTACGAAACTTAGCCAGTTTAGGTGTACAGTTGAGTGAATTCTAGTAAGTTTAGATCACATAGCCATAGCCCACAGTCCAGCTCTAACCTATTCCCCAGAAAGTCCCCTCCCATTTGCAAGTGCTCCCAGCTTCTATCCCTGGCCCAAGCAACCCCTGATACGCTCTATCTCTGCAGTTCCGTCTTTTTAGAAATTCCATGCAAACGAACTCTAACAATGTGCAGCTTTTTATGTTTGGCTTCTTTTACTGAGGTTATTACTTATAAAATTTTTCTGTATTGGAACATAGATCTGTATGTCATCTCTTTTTCTGGCTGCATAGTATTTCATTGAAAGGTTGTACCACATTTTGTTCATCTCTTTATCACCTGATGAGCCAGTGTGTTTTCCTTTAGAACCATTACAGAGAATGCTGCTGAGTATTTACTGAGGAATTGTTGGGTGGACATATGCTTTTCTTTCACTTAAGTAGATACTTAGGAGTGGAATCACTAGTTTGTAGAGTGTTATGTTTAACTTCTGAGAAAAATGCCAAATCCTAAAAATGCAACAAACTCATAACGTCTAAGCCACCTGGCTTGAGGGCTGAGCACAGTGGGTAAGAGCACACATTCTGGAGCCAGATCCTGTGACTCCAAATTGAAATCACCTTTGGATAAATCATTTTGTGCCTCAGTGCCCTCCTCAGTGAAAGAGGCTGGTAAATAGGGTTGGTGTAGAGATGGAGGGTTAATTCACATAAAGCGCTTAGAACTCTGCTGTCCCAAAATAGTGCTATACTATCTTGGCAACTTTTTCAATAGCCAGTACACCCACGGGAGCAACAGTGTCAGTTATGGAGTCCACAAACAGGTAGGTGGGGTTGTTATGGATCAGTGCAGGAGCACCTGTGTGGCTTTAGGCCAATCATGGGCCTTCTCTGAGCCTCCCCTGGGTGGTGGCCCATGACACGGTGGAGGGTGAGTGTTGCTCTGTAAGCTACGTGATGCCACGCAGATGCCTCGGCCTTGCGGTACCATCATGACACTTTGATGATGGGCACACTAGAGACTGGGGTCCCCACAGCCTTTTCCATCTGGGAAGCCCCTCGAGCTGAATATTAGAATGTTTGAGAGCAAGGATGATGGAGTCAGACTACTTGGTTCAAATCCTCCCCCAGGCTCTCTGAAGCTAAGGTGACACGTGACTTCAGTGTGCATATTCAAAAATCAGTAACAGTAACAGTCCTGGGCCCCCACTTCCTGGAGAGATGGGAAGGGTTGGATGAATGGAACAGGAACAAGTTCACACTCCACCTGAATGCATGAAGTGTTTTATGAGTGTTAGCCATATTAAACTGCACACCAATTTCGCATGGCTGATACTTCCAGGAACTCAATCAGATTCCTAAAGGGGAAGTGAATACCGGGAGCTGTAAATGACCCTCCTGAGGGTTTCCTGGCCCTCCCTTTTACATTATGGATGGGAACAGGACTTCCTGCCTAACAGCAGGGGACCAGGCTACAAACTCAGGAGAGAGAGAGAAACACTGCAGTTTCTTGCCCTAGACCCCTTCCTTTTGAGGCAGCAGGGGTGGTAGCAAAGTTCACAGAAGACACAGAACCTGAAGCCGCCTCTGCAGCTGAGGTGGCAGTGCCCTACATCACATGTGTAGCTGTAACATCCTGCCACGGGCCATGGTGCTGGGACGCCAAGACTGCGCCAGCTGCCCTTTGATCCGCAAGAAATGCCAGGCTGGGCACTCGCAGGAAAGGCTTTCGCTGCATTTGGCTCTTACTTCCCAGAAGCCAAGTCATCAAGCACACAAAGAGTTAACCAAGGCCCCTTGCTCAACCTCCACTCCTCCAGCTTCCTTCAGCCTGGCTGTTCCCTGGTTTTCCCACTCTCTTATTGGATTGAGGCTGTGTACTAATCTTTTAAATCCAAAAGGGGTCAGTGGGAGGCTGCTGTTCGCTGCGCCTGGTTCGCCTGCAAGAGTGCATGGCTGGGCAAGAACAGAGGCCTGGGTCCAAGTTCCAGCTCTCAGACCGGCTGCCTCCAAAGCCTCTCCCAGCCTTGGCACTGCACCGCCTTCCACCACATAACTACTGCAGGGAGCAAGTGGTAATTTCTATCACTTATTTTGTGCCTGCTACACACCAGGAACATAGAAAGAAAATTGTTTCCAAATTCTCTTTTATAAAGCCATGGTGTTATATTGAGCTGTAGGGGACTCAGGTCAACAATTTCTGACATTGCCAGTCAAGCGGAAGACCCAACACTATTATGGGCTACTGGACTCTTTTAGAATATTTTGCTGAGTTAACATACCTGTAATATTCAAATAATGGAACTTAACAAAAAAAGGGTATACAGATGAATGTCCATTTTGTATCTGTGTATTCAAAATGGTTAGGATAGATATATAGTTACATTCTCTTAATGAATAGAGGGATTTGTTCAAATAGTGTTTGTAAATAGGATATCATGTCCACATCTTGTACAGCAATTAACCACTAGGAAGAATGTATGCAATGTGTTAATTATTGAAACTGTCCTACCAATTTGGTTTGAAACTGTCTCATTGCTATTTGTTTCTCAATAAAATTATGGGGAAAAACTTTTAAAATAAATAAATAAATAAATAAAAATAAATTCTCTTTTACTCTCCACAGCATCCTTAAGAGTGAGATAGTTTAATTGTTCCCCTTTTCAGATGTAGAAATTGAGGGACAGAGGAGTGAAATTCTTTGTTCAAATTTATACAGCCCAAACAAATCCACAATCTCTGTTCAGACCTTAATAGAAACCCATCTTAACTCACTCAGCGATTCACTCTGCAGCCTCTGAATCTTGGTGGGGAAACTGAGGCCCAAAGAATAAAAGAGCAGAGTCCCGGGCCCTAGGCCTACAGCTCCTTACATGGTCTATGGTACTATCGCCCACAGTGGATAGGATCCCCTAAGTAACTCGCAGCTAAGTTAAGCATAAGAGCGATTCAGTTCTGTTACATCTAGCACGGCCAAGTTGCCAGGTGTCCCTAGCCGTGGTCATGCTTCTGCACCTTTGAATCCTGAGCACACCAGACCTGCGCATCCCAGGAGCCAGCCAGCACGCACAAGCTGAGCGCGCCCAGGGTGCGCTGGGGGCCGTCTCTGCTGGCACTGTCACCGAGCTTCCACGGCCCCTCTCTGCCCCAAATGGGAGGCGCCGTGCTCAAGTTAGACACCCGGTCTTCCCAAGGACCCTATTCGCAGCTGGAAGCCCTGCACTTCCCCGAGGATGCCGCTGCAGAACCGCCTAGTGCGCGGAGCGCCAACGACTCCCTTTTATGTCCAGGAATGAGGTGCACATCGCAGCGGCGCCCGCCACCCAAACGAACTTCCCCAGGGCGCGGAGACAGCCCGTGCCACCCTCAGGCTGAGACGCTTACCTGTCGAGGCGAGAGTCCCGGTGACAGTGGACAGCAGCGCGGAGGTGGACAGCAGCAACCGCAAGCGCCAGCTGCTCCTGCAAGAAGCGGCAGAGGGAGAGCAAGTGAGGCGGGAGGTCGGATGGAGTGGAGGGCACCTGGGCGCGGAGAAGCGGGTCCCACCTTGGCGCCATGGCGTGGGGCAGCGGAGCGCTCGAAGGCGCGCGGCAGACAGAGCGCGGCGGCAGGCTCCGCAGAGGACGAGGACCGAGGAGCACTGGTCTCTGCGCTCGCCTAACCTGCAGGAACAAAGGCGGCGCTCGGCTGCCTCAGGATCCCGGCTCAGAGTTGCCGGCTTCCTGAATCACCGCGCTCTGAAACCCGACTCTGCAGCGCCCAGCGCTCGCCCGCGGGCGCCCCACCTCGGGCAGCGGCGGCGCACTTACGCCCGCCCGCCTGGGGATCCCCGCCGCGCCGACGTCCCCACGCCCCTTTCCCTAGCCACGGTGCGCCTCCCCGCCGCTGCTTCCACCCCCAAGGCCTTACATAATATGTGAGAAAAGCCCGGAGTGCGCTCCTCTAGGCAGTCCACACCCACCCCCACTCCAAGTTTGTCCCCGACTAGGCGTCCCTGTTGGTAGGCCCCTCTCCTTTCATGCCAGTAGCCCAGAGAGGCTGATTTCTTTACACGATAGACCAAGAGACAGAGGTTCACAGGGCAGTGGAGTGACTATCTGCACGTCACACAGCTGGCAGGAGCGCCTGATCCAGGAGTGCCCAGGAGTGGCCGCATCCTTGCAGGACGTAGTGACACATATAACGAAGACCTTTCTGGGCCATGGTGTTCCGGAGTGGCTTGAAATTCCAGTACATTTACTACAAACAGACTCCTAAAAAGTCTAATCCAGCCATCCCTCGCCCTTCTTCATGTTATGGATGGAGCAACTAGGCCCAGAGAGGTCATGTACTTTACCAAACCATCTACCCAGTGATTGTCAAGAGAAGTGTCACTAGAAAAGAAAGGGGATCCGAAATAGGTCTTCAAGTGTGGAAGAGTGGGTGTAGAGTCAGGGGGTCCCTATAGCACAACGAGTTCCCAGGCATTGAGAGAGTTACAAGGAGTTTGGGTCTGGCGCATTGGATTGAATCCTGGCTCTGGTGCACATTCTGTGAGGCATGCGTAAATCTGTAAAAAAGGGAGGAGAAACCTGCCCTGTGGCAAGACCCGAGGTGCTGCTGAAATGGAAGCACTTATCAGGGGGCCTGGAGCAGGTGGCTTGGTGCTTATTGGACACTAGCCTCTGCTGTTAAGGCTGTTCTTTTATTAAATTATTTACTTATTTATTTATTTATTTATTTATTTATTTGGTACAGGGTCTTGCTACACAGCTCGGACTTGTAGTGATCCTCCTGTCTCAGCCTCCCCAGCACTGGCATTACAGGTGTGTGCTACCATGCCCGGTTTCAGGGACTGCAGGTGCCAGGGTACTGGGCCTGTACCACTGTTCTTATCATCAAGGCTACAGTCTGGGGTGGCCACACCTGGCAGGGAGAGGCAGGACCCCAGACAGATATCTTAAATGATTTGGTGCACTGAGAGCCGAGCAACCATACAGCCAGGGTGGCTTTACATGAGCCTAACCCAAAAGGCAAAGTACATTGCAACGAAATTAACCACTTAAGATTTCTTTAAAATCTGTTCCCATTCTTGGTGACTATGAGTTCTCTCCCACTTGAAGTCACTCTGGTGGGCATAATCTTATTTCATTATGAATCTTTCACCATAGAGAATCGTGTTTCTTGGTCCTGTATTTCTCGACTGTTTATAAAATATTGAGTCAAGTGGGAATATAATTGACTTTCTTAGAACTTTATTTCTATACTGCTTAGGGAAAGCACTATCAGCTAGAATGGCATAGTTGTTCTGTGCGTCTGACAGCTGCTTCTGTTTAGGCACTATTTTTTAATTTGTCATAGTCTCCTTTGCTCCCTACTGTTCTCGACACCTAGGCTGAGAATCAGTTTGCCAGTTAGCAGCATGCACCCCCTTTCTTTGCTTATAAGAAAAAGTGGAGTAGGTGAAGTCTCATGTTCCTGTCTAAAAATGGGTAAACCAATGATATATAGAGAAGGCCATACTTAAAATGGAGAACAACGTTTTTTTCTACATGTTTAATATACAAAGTGTCTACCTTGCAAAGTATGAAAACCAAGGTGCCATTACAAAATCAACTTGGCTTGCCTAAGTTATATCTGCTGCCTGCAGGATGAAGGCATATGCTGTGTTTTCACTGGTGGGCTTGCTGTTCAACTTTTGAATCTAAGATACATACGGATGGAGTAGAAGATTTCTTTATGACTCGAGGAGACAAATTTTGTGTGCACATTTCATAGGTAATTGGTTCTGTATAAGTATCTGACATTCAATTCACTAGACCTAAACATGACAGTCTATGGAAGTCATTTCTTCCCTACAAGTGACTGGAAAGGAATGAATGCTGATGTTGATTTCATATCTTTTCCACCTGGGAAGCCAGACCATGTGCATAGACAAGAAGGGGTCTCATTTTGAAGTTTGGCCTGGAACAGAGAATCTTGACCTCTGCTTGATGGAGGGTCTCAGGCCTGGGAGCTGGAGGTGGAGGGGCACCAATGATCCCAGCTGTGAGTGTGGGAGAGATGGATGCAGGAAGCCAAGCCAGGCATTTTGCCTCCTGCCAGACAGCGTTGTGAGGGCTTAAGCGATTTCCTTCCATTCAAAGTGAAGTAGAAATAGCCAAGAGGAAGAATCATGTCATACCCAAGCTAGTCTAAATTGTTTACCATGCTTCAGTATAATCTGTAAGATTTAGATTGTGGAGACAAGGGATTTTATGTCCCAGCTCTTCCAGGACTCAATTACATTAAGAGGCTATTCATATTCCTATAATCCATGCAAACATTCCAGAAAACTCTGCATCCAAAAGTGTTTTCCAGTCTGTCTGAAGCAGCTGGGAGTGGCACAGAAATCTATGAGAAATCTGTGAAAAGAAATCTTTCCAAACTTGGTTTGGAAAGAAGTTACCAAGAATATAATGTGTCTCCTTGTGAAGTTGAGTTTCTTCTGCACGTGAGTGTGATACCCCCTTGTGATATCCTGGCGAGACAGCTTGCAGGAGATACCCAAAGCTTGCACCCTCAGATGACTTAAGGAGAGAAAAGGCAAAATAGACTTCGCTAGCTGAGTGACAAAGAATCTACTGGAAGCACAAAAGAAAATGGCTGCTTCCTGGATAACCAAGAAAAAACAATGACTGTTTAAATTCACCACTGCCTTCCAAAAAGGGCCCTCTCATGATGCTGAGCACCTTCGTGCATTTGGACATACAGAAGAGGACCATGGACTGAGAATAGTTAATTCAGTCAACACAACAGAGAATGATGGATTTGGAAATCTAACAGTCCAGGTGGGAAAAGGAGCACACTTACATCTATGCACACACCAGCACAGGCATGTATGCACAAAGGAAAAACAATAAATAACAGAAGAGAGGATGTAGCAGACACCTGTGAGGCACTACTGTCAGTATCCTGTCCACAATCCCTCTTCTGTCACTCATGTGCATGGTGACCATCTTCTGACACAGCAGCCTTGTCCCTTTACTTGAACACATTCCCTGGCTCCTGCAGCCTGCTTTTCCCACAAGCAAAGCAGAATTAGCTTCCCCATTTAGCAGCTCTCAATCAGCGACCTGCAGGAACTGGTGGATAAGAACTTCAGCTCCTTCACTCAGCTGGTGGGGACACAAAGGCCAGGTCACTTCCCCACTCCCCTCCAGAGTTTCTTGGAAAAACTGACCAAATAAACTTCTCAGAGTGGAATCCTTGCCTCAGGCTCTGCTTCTGGAAGAATCAGGATTAACGTGCCTTTTTAAGGGCCAGCTAGATAGCTCAGCAGACTGCAGAGACTGGGTTTGATCCTTGGCATGCCATGCCAGCTCTGTCCCCAGGGCACACCGAAACTGAGACTGCAGCTAGGACTGGGCATGGTGGTGCGCACCTGTAATCTCAGTGCTGGGGAGGCTGAAAACAGGACGATCACTATGAGTCCAGTCTATGTAGTGAGACCCTGTAAGACCCTGTACTAAAATACATTTTTTAAAATGCCATTTCAGACTTTATCAACCTTCTCTTTTCCAGGGTCTTTGGTGACTGGTATTATGCCCAGTTCCCTTCATGGTGACCAGCCTTACCTGGATTCTCACTAGTACTGGCAGGTATGCTTATAGCCCTTGCCTCAACCCACACCACATACCTTCTTCCCAGGGCTTCCCTGCTGTTAGGGAAGAGTAACATGCTCACTGTCTGTTCAGCATCCCAGCAAGCCAGCTGCAAGTGTGGTACAAATTATACCGAGGGAGGAATTTTTAGCCAATGGATTCTAGTAAATACATTTTTCTTCATCCTCTATATGCAAATGATGTAACAAAGTATTTTCTAAGACATCTTGGAAGATGGTCTCCCAATGCTGAATCATTGGTCGTGTCTAATGCCTCTTAGGGTTCTCCCTCCTTCCCTGCTTCATACCCCTTTTCTTCCCTTCTGCTCCCTACAGCCACCTTTCCCAAAGCTACTGAGGCACAGAAGGCTTTGCTTCTGATGTCACTGCGTGGGTGGCCCAGGACAGGAGATGCTGGAGTTTATCTTCCACACTTGGGCACACTAGCATATCTTAAAAAGTTATCTGAGGATGTTATCACTTCTTGCTCACTAGCACCAGTTAACATGATGTCACCAGGAAAGGGGACCAGCAGTCTAGCCTACGGTGTGTCAGAACATGTCTCTATAGATTCTTATAACACAGAACAGGAGCATTAACACACCTCTAGGGACAAAATGCTGAATATTTACTACTGTCCTTGGCATGAAAGTGAATTTTTAAAAACCTTCCCTGTGATTGTTTTTGCCAGATTATGTTGTATTTAACGTGCTGAAGGCTCTGTTGCTATGTTCCAGTAAACAGTCTACATCTGCCATGGCAGCTGCAGTTGATGCTCCCATCTGGACAAGTTTACGGCAGTCTACCATCATCTGCCATGATGCATTTGGCTTGTGCAGGTCCACATATGTGAGTTAATGGAAATATACATATATAAAATCTACCTTACCTGCCCATGCAAGTCTTGGTGATGGCTCTAATCTCTAAAGTACTTCCTAGGAGGCAGCATTGTTTCTTATCTACTCTGTTGAAGTGGAGGAAAGGAGATTGGTTCAAGGACTTCCACTTGACTATTTTTCCTCAACACAAATCAAGTTACTAATGTAAGGATTCTACAAAAGCTCACTGTATCTATTCCAATGAGATTATCTCCTGAATGTGGTAGGCACAGGCACTGAATGGCTATACACATGGCTATGTCCAATGGCCAGAAGAGTTGTTGTAGTTTGGGATTTTGCAAGGGAACAATACAGGACACATTTTATAACATTATTTTATAATGAATCACCCAGAGAACGATACACAGAGAATGAGGGAAATCTATCAATACACTAAAGACCAAAGAATCCAAGTGAGGGCCTGGATCCTAATATCCTATATGAGTCCAGCTGAAAGCCCAGAGTTAATAACAATGCCTCCTGCAAGTCCAACTGGAGGCCTAGAGCACATGACAGTGCCTCATGCAGGCCTGCTTCATGGATCTGTGCTGGAAAGGCCCAAAGGCCAGTGGTGAAAGCAAGAAAGTCTATAGCAGTGGGATGAAGAATCTATGTTAGCAGAATGAAGGATCTGAACTGGAGCCAGGAAGCAGCACTCAAGGTAAGCACCAGAGCTCCCCGAACAAGCATCACACTGTCTCAGTTACTCTTCTCTTGTTGCTGGGACAAATACTCAACACCCAAAATGAAGGAAGGAAAGGTTTATTTCACTCACAGTTACTGGAGTTTCAGTTCATACTCATCTGGCTCCAAGGCAGAGCGGCACATAGCAAAAAGCAACTTTTCATGGCAGCAGCAAACAGCAGAGAGCAAAAGGAGGTATAGTAGCAACAATGGCTACAGACAGCAAGCCTGTCTCCCTTATGCTGCTTTCAAGCTATTTGGCCCAGGATGGGTGTAGCACTCATTCCCCTAATCCCAGCAGAACTCACACCCCTAATCCCAGCAGCACTTAAACCCATAATCCCAGTGGATCATAAGTTAATCATAAACTCTAGAGGTCCGCCCCATGGCCACATGAGGCATTAGTGGGACACCTAGACACAAACCATAATGTACATCCATCCTCAGCAACAGTGAGGTCCTGAGGTCCTCCTCCAGCAATGAGGAGAGCTGAGCTCCTATCAGGAAAGCCAATGTGACGAGCTTCTCCACAAAACTGAGCTATGCACCATCTTCCTCTGCCCAGCCAGGAAGCGATGCTCAAGGTGAGGACCAGATCTCTCCCAAAATGAACTGCAGCCAGCCTCAGTGACAGTGCGGTCCTGAGCTCCTCCTCCAACAAGAACAGCCAAGTTCATCAGGAAAGCCAGCAACAAGGTCCCCCAACAGAATAGCCCAAAAGAACCAACAGCTTTTCCAACAGCTTCACTAACTATTGAAGAGGTTCATCCAGCTCTTCTCCAGTTCTGCCTCTTATGCTGCTGGCAGCAATCCTCAGGTGGGCCTCCCACACCCGGAACCGTTGCTAGTTGGGTATAACAAGTTGACCACCAGTCACCAATCCACCACAATGGTCATCCTTTGATATGTACAGAGGATATATGCTCCATGATGCCCGTGGACCCCCAAATCCAAAAATGCTCAAGTCTCTTACATAACAGTATAATATTTGCATATAATCTCTGCCCTTTCTTCCTTATATTTTAAGTCACCTGTAGATTACTGATACTTGTAATATAATAATGTTTCTCTATAAGTAGCTATTAAACTGTACTGTCTAGGGAACTGTGACAAGAAAAACTGCATTTTCAGTGCAGAGGGATTTTTAAAAATGTTTTGATTGGCAGTCAGTTGAAGCTTCTTATTCGGAACCACAGACCTGAAGGGTCTGAAGACCAAGAGATGGATTAAGCTCTTTAAGTCTCCTAGAAACCTTGCGCTCTTGCTGGGCAGTTATGCTGGTGCCTGGCAGAAGAAGTTTCCCAAAGGATACAGTGAGGCCACTAAACTTGAAGTTATGTCCAGTACAAGTTCATGCTGAGCTCCTCATACAATGGGCAATCAGGCCAAAAGAAAAAAATGAGGAGAGATTATACACATGTGGGAACTATGCCCTGACTATGGCCAGAAGCCACAATGTCAGCAACAGACGAAGAGGTTAAGTCTAGGACCCAGGGGACATCCTGGGGCATGTCTTGGCACTTTTGTATCCTACAATGATTGTAAGTGGGCACAAGAAAATGAATGCGGTAAGAGATCACAGCCTTAAAGGATGAAGGGCCGCACCACCTCGCCAGTCAGCTAGGCCGGACCGTCCCAAGTGCGGCAGAGAACAAAGGAACTCTAGGGAGGGCAGTGAGGCCAACCCCAGCTGGGGCACCATAACTTGATGTACCCTTTACTTTTTAGAGATTATAGTTGGCTGCAAGGTGGAAAGGAATTTCTAAGCTATTGGGCTTGTACTTCTCATCTTAGACAATGAGACCTGTCCTCTGGAACAAGTGAGTACCCTGTGCCCCCAACCATGGGGGATGCATTCAAAGACCCCCAGTGAAGGCCTGAAACTGTGAATGGTAACAAACCTACAGATATAAGGTTTTTTTCCCTAGGCACACATATCTATGATAACATTTAATCTATAAATGAGGCATAGTATGAGATTAACAACAAAACCCAGTAAAACACAAGGTATTGCAATATAATGCAGTAATATCTACAGTATCTTTCCTTGTAATTTATTAACCACTTAACAGTTTACCCTGAGCGACACTCAGAAAGCATGATTTTTTATGTACTGATTATTTGGGGTGTCACTCAGGCAGGTGTCATTCCAACCAGTAGGTTCTTGTATTGGATAAATTTGATACAACTTTTGTTTTATATTTCCTGTTATATTATCTTACAAAAAGTAATGAAAATGCAATTTTTGGTCATTCTGCCTTTAAATAAGTGGACTGGCAAGTGGTTAAACTCTGCTCATCCTTCTTGCAATGGTATAAATGGCTCGACGCCTACGTAAGAAGATAAAGTGAGACTCAGAACAGAACACAATTTTCAATGTATGAGTTGTTTATTATTTGAACTTTCTCTCTGATATTTTGGGGGGCACCATAGACTGCACGTAGCTGAAGCTGTGGAAAGCAAACCTACAGATGGGAGTACTGGGTAGGGGCTGAGCCCGTTGGGGGATGGGCATGAACATCCTAGGTGGTGCCTGCGGTGGATAGCACCAGCCCAGCGCACCTCTCAGGTCTCTCACACTCCATGTCATGTCCTCTGGGGATAGTCTGCTTCCAGGGAGCTACTTACACCACAGCCACTGCCATGGGAGTCACCTCAGAATGGACTTGAAGCAAGCAAGTGAGAGTGCAGCCTCGTGGTGCCTTCACTTACAGCAGCACTCACCTCTCCATCTTGCTTTGTGACTTCTCCACTGGTCCCCAGGCAGGTGACACTGCAGGGGTCACTTGATGCCACACACAGACCCCTGGAAAGGCAAGAGGAAATACTATGTGGAAATCTTTTCAATAATGGGAGATAGGAACAGTGGGTAAATAAATATTTTTCCCTTCCTTTCCCAATGAAACCACCCTGAGAAACAATTGCTCAAAAGACAATTTCCTGAGAATGTAAATACATTTGTGAGGACTACTGCATATTTATTCTTCCTTCTTTTCTGCTTCATCCCCTCGTTCTTTGTTCCTGGAACTTTTTAGCTCCCTAGTAATGTAGCACAATTGTCTTTGATAAGGCTCTGTTTTGGGGAAACCTGCATGAAGACAGAGGAGCAAGAGCTGAGAAGCTCTGTGAGGAGAATGGGAGGCCGGAGCTCCGGATGGTGAGGCCGGAAAGGAACACACATTGGGGCCAGGAGGCCCAGTCCTGAGGAGAAATTGGAAGGCCTCCCACTTAGCTTGCATTCCAGGACATTGACTGAGGGATGAATTCTATACCCTGGTCAGTGAAGCAGAACACAGGCTGTACATGAGTCTACCACAACTACAACTTGAGTAGACATGAGAGCCTGCATCAGAGGTAAGCACAAGAGCATCAGGTTTCTGGGAATTGCCTTCTATACCAAAGATGACTTGGGGCCTCCAAAAGTCACAGAAAGGGGGAGATAGAGGTCATTTCCAAAGAACAGAGAAGATTATCCAATGCTGACATGTGAACAGTATAAAGAATCCAAAGGCAAAAAAAAAAAAAAAAAAGAAAAAAAAAGTCAGGGGGCCAGGGAGATGGCTCAGTAGAATAAGCTCTTCCCTGGCAAGTGCAAGGGCCTGAGTTCAATCCTTGGGTCCACAAAAAAAAAAAAAAAATCCAAAGGCAAACCTTATAGGTTGTTCATTTATTTATTTAATAAGTTTAAATGCAGACGCTGTCCTTTATTGGCTTATGGTCTTAGGTGAGTGACTTATCCTCTCTGGTCCTCAAGTTTCATGAGTTGGAAAACAATCATAATAGTACAAAATGGTTGAATACATCAAATGAAATGGGTACTTAGCACTTCATTAAATATTTTGCTATTTTGTTATTATTACTGAATGCTTTTGTCTGTCTTCTATGCTAAAAGAGCCAGCTTTAGCATTATAGAACACCAAGTCTAGTGGAGTGCTTGGAAATGTTCCAGCCCAGATCTGTTCATGCTGAAAAGGAGAAAGGGAATTGCCCAGAGTCACAGTTAATCTATACAAAGCCTGAGCCAAGAGTCCTGATGTCTATCCAGAGCTCATCTCTCTACTTTTGGGGCATCCTTCCTGCCAAGATTAAAGACCAACCCAAATCATGGAATTATGTCCTAAGGTCCTCTGTGTCCTACCAAGCACTGCCCTAAAGGGTATCACATGACCAAGAAGCATTGGTTCATATTAGTGCTTTCTAACCTGTGGTCCATCTGTATCAAGTCACTTGTGGGAAAAAAAGGCTAAGAATGCAGATTCCTAATCTCTACTCAACACTTAACAAATTCAAATATCTGGAGGTGGGGAGAGAGTTGGAGTCCTTGTACACACTGAAGTTTCATTGCTTTGGCCTAAAAGTTCACATTTCTCTTTGTCATGACACTTAGTTGCTAAACTTTGTCTTGGAATTTCTTGCATCAGAACACTCTTCAATTTCAAATTATCCTCACAATGATATATTTGCAGTTTCCAATTCAATCAATCTGTCAAGACTTCTCTTGGATGGATTTTCCCACTTACCACACTCTTAGAAGGAAAAAAAAAAATGTTCTATTAAGTTAGAGCCCTTAGGATCCAAGGGTTTGATGGGAAAGCAGTCCCGAACCAAAAAGAACTTCTTTGTAACAATCCCAAAGTCCAAGGCAATCAAAAGCTGTGCTATGAACCTTTTCTTACCTTAGAGAAATAAGATATTGAAGGTACCCCCCTAGGTTCCATTTGACTAGACAAAGAGGTCTGTTGAACAAGACGGGGGCAAAAATTTGTACCCATGGTTGTCTTCCATTAAATCTTCCCCAATGCCCTCATCAATATGCCAGATAATGTACCAGAAAAATCTCAAGGCTAAAAAGAAAGCCCCAGAGATCTCTTATTAACTAACTCTATCATGTTGTCTCTCATAATATCAGTTGGTCAAAAAGGAACAGTTGGCATTGTGGTCTACCACAATAGTCTGCTCAGAACCCTTCCCGGGCACTGGCCACTCAGGCAACCATGTGCTTTTTGCATCCTGCACAGAAAGAAGAGAGGAGTCCAACCCTTTGAAAAGTTGTTGAGACACAGTGGACAATGAAACCGGCCACGGTAGGTATGCAGTGGAAAAGGAGTGAGAGTGAGGACCCAGAGTTAGGTGGAGGGGCCATAAGTGAGCATTTCTCAGCTCCACTGAACCATGTTCTGGCACTTGATGCCAGAGAGGCATCCTGCTCCCCCAAACCCATCCCAAACTTCCCTGCCATTATGCATCAGCAGGCAAGGTTATCACCTAGCAGTAGTAGCACAGGAGTACATGCTGCCGAGGGGACTGAGGCAGGGCCTGCCTCAAGTAGTGTGATACTGGCCATGAGAGGACCAGCCAACATCGGGTCCATCTCTAAGGATCCAGTCACAAGTTAGTCTGATCTCTCCTTCACACTCCTTCTTCCTGGCATTTTCACCCCATTCTTAACAACCATTCTATCAAAACCTCACAGTTAAATAGTTTAAAAGGCATTACTTTCCGGTAATGGGTCAAATTCCTACACTTCTATGGATGGTCCCTCCCAATCCCAGCTTTTACTTTTTCTGGATTTGGAGACTCAGTGTTCTCACTTGAACAGCTCTCCATTCCCTCTTCCAGAACCTGGTGCTTCAGAGGATCCAACCCCAGGCCTAGGAGCCTAGATCTAGCAGGGCTCCTGTTCTCATTGACTTGGGAGAGTTCATGGCACTTGAAAGCCATTGAAATACTGCCTTGGCTTTAATGCAGCCTCTGCTCTCATTACCTAAATAAGATTATGCCAAATTATATGAGTAGGGCCCTTATGGTTTCCTCACGGCATACCCCGTGCAATCATCACACCTACCCTGGATACAACATGTGTCACCCTCACTTTAGAAATGAGAAAACAGAAACACAGAGAAGGTAAGCAGCCATCCTTCCTTAGGTCAGGAAGTGGATAAGGGCAGGGCTGGAGTCTGAACTTGAGTCTTCTGGGCTTTTCATCATGTTCCACTCATTACACTTCATTCTACCACCCAAGAAAAGTAAACAGACTCTGCTCCAGACTTGGCTCTCTTACCTGGCTTTCCAGGTAATACAGGAAAAGTCACTTGAAACCTTTGCTGGTCATGTGAGAAACTGCAGGAGGTTGTAGGGCCTCCGTGGGAGACGCAAGTTTCTAATAGAAAGGCGAATCTGTAGAAACCCCAGCGCACCATTCCTCTTATGAGGGCCCTGCTATTTGTTTGGGGTCAGCCCCTCAGCCAACCCTCCCACCCCAGTTCTGATATTTACCTGGAGACTGAGAGAGGGAAAGCTCAGGATGGCTTAATGGATTTTTTTTAGAAAGGCTCAGAAGTGTGAATCAGCTTCAGAAGAGACTTACCTGAAAAACAAATAAAGAAGTAACTTTTGATAGTTGTTTAATTTGAAGGGGTAAGATTTAATTACTTAGAAAATTATCAGAACAACACTTTGCCCAAATGTTAATATACACGTGTAAGAAGGGATATTATTTTTTGTAAACCAAATTTCCTCTTTTATATTTGGGGAACTCATGAAAAGGAACACCTACTGTCTTCAAAAGATACATTGATGCCACGAAAATGTTCATATGCTTTGACTCAATAACCGTTTTCTGGGAAGCTAGCCTAAGAAAACACCCTGAAATATGGAAAAAGCCATATTCACAAAAGTACTCATCAAAGAGCTGCTTAGTGAAAAACTGGAATCAACCCAAATATTCAAAAGGAGGAAGGAGAGTAGTTAAATATAAACCTTGAAGAGGTTTTCTATAGCCATAAAAATTGATGGGTACAAAATTATGAAGGACCATTACAAAATGCTTATGATAAAATATTAGGTGAAAAGACTGGAAAAACATTTAAACACACATGAGTTGTAAGAATAGCATGGAAATATAAAAATATAGTTGTCACTGTGTCCAAGCGGTAGGTCTGTGGATTTTTACCTTGTTTTCAAATTTCTCTTATGTTAATGTGGGAATATTTTAAAGATGAGTTTCAATCCTTATTTTTTAAAAAAAATCCATGGGCCAGCCAGATAGTTCAATGGATTAAAGCACCTGCTTAGGCAGACACAGAGATCAGGGTTTGATCCCTGGTGTGCCATGTTGGCCCCACCCCCATGGTGCGCTGAGACTAGGCATGGTGGCATGTGCCTGTAATCCCAGTTCTTGGGAGGCTGAACACAGATGGATCACTATGAGTCCAATCTATGTAGTGAGACCCTGTAGACTCTGTAGACCCTGTACTAAATACATAAAAAATCCATAGATGTTATTAATGCTTCAAGCAAGAAGAAAGATTATTAATATAGGTTAGAATAAATTATAATTAGAAACTGCCTGTTGCATTGAGTATCTTTAGAACAAGCTCATACTTTTTTGAATAAATATGGAAGATATGCCAAAAAAGCAAACATAAAAGTATAGTTTTGGTCAAGGAAAAAAAGAGAAAGAAAAGAAAAGAAAAGAAAAGAAAAGAAAAGAAAAGAAGGAAGGAAGGAAGGAAGGAAGGAAGAAAAAGAAAGAAAGAAAGAAAGAAAGAAAGAAAGAAAGAAAGAAAAAAAAAAAAAAGCCTAACTATCTTCCTGCAGGAGCTGACCCAGGTGTAGGAGCTCTCTTGTTTCCATGTTTCCTGGTGGCTGTGGATACACACAGCGGGGCTTTCTTGTCATGGAACATTGAAATGAGGCTTAGTATGCATTCGTAGCCCCCAGTAAGTCATGAGTATGAGTAAGGGGCTGGAGTTAGAGAGCAAATCTCATGTCTCACTAAATCACCCAGGACCCTTGGAGTAGCGGGAGAACTGGGAGGAAGCATCACAGCCACAGGATGGATCGATTCCCTTGGCCAGAACATGCATCCTAGTACTGTGAACAAGAAGGTGGATGCACAGGGTCCTAGGCGTGCTATACGTGTGAGACACAGCCAAAGTTCTGCTAAAGGGAAAAATAAGGATGATTTACAGGTGCACAATAAACTGATAGGAAAAACAAAAGGTCAACCATGCAAATCATCCAAATACCTGGAAAATGTAAGCTGGAAAAGTAAATGAAAGGAACATAGTTCTTACCCAAAGTGGGTGGGTGAGGGAACACAAAAAGGCACTGTCACAGTTGTCTATTATTGCGTAGCACCATAGTACAAAATTTAGTGGCTCAAAATAACACCACTGAATATGTGTCATGACTTAAATAGCAGGAATTCAGAAAGCGATTCTCTTGCTCTTCAGGGTACCTAAGAACGCTCAGTGACACTCATCTGGCAAGTGGACTAAGAGGCTCCACCCTTCAGGTACATGCCTGCTGGCAGGTTGGGACTACAGGCCCCCACTGCTACAATGGCCTCACTAATATGCAGCCTCCTCAGGTTGCCAAATGTTTTCCATGGTAGCTACCATCTTATGCATTGGGGCAGGAACTGTGGGGCTTCCTGCAACTTAACTTGGCAGTCTCTGAACTTCACTTTCACCACATACATCAACCAAGCAAATCATTAAGGCCAACTAGGCTCAAGAAGAGGGGACTCAGACTCCCCCTCTCATGGGGAGAGGTACTGAGAATTTGGGGACATCTTCGATCTTCAACAATGCCATGTACATACATTAAATTGGGGTAGAGAGTGAGTTGCAGGGCAGAGCAGTGTGGACAGGTAACCCAGTGCAGACAAAGGCACGGAGTTAGAGTTCCTTGCCAGTGATGGTGCCATCAGAGGTACCAGTTTGAAAAGTTACCTTATCAACGTGCATAGAACACTTAAAATTGTTCATCCAGGATCCGCATGCTCTTTCCCGAGCATCCATCCTTCAGAAAGAATTATCTCACAGATGTGAAACATTCACTATATCTATCACAGTGACATGCTAGACAACACCTCAAACTTAACACACAACAATCAAGGCTTAATGTCACTGAGGAAGAATAATTGGATATGAAGAATATTAACAATAATATCTCTACCTAGAAGCTGGAAAAGATTTATAGAAACCCAAACTTTGATGTGTATACAGTAACCAGGAATCAGAAGGGAATGGGTAGGAATAAAAACAGCTTTATTAGATTAATGATGTTAAGGCTGTCTTAGTCCATTTTCTTTTGCTAATAACACAAGAGCCCAGAGTGGTAAGTTCTCCAGAGAAGTTTATTTTGGCTCACGGTTCTGGACCAAGGTCAAGGGGCCACATCTGCGGAAGGCCTTCTGACTGGCAGAGCGCCAGGGTGTGGTGGGGCATCACGTGGCGGGACATAGAGAATGCTTCAGAGACACATTGGCCTGCTATTGCAGACTCGGCCTCACGATAACCCACTGACCCACTAATCTGTTAACTGGCTCATAAAACGCCCACCTGGTCCGTGTCTTAATATCTCATAATGGGGATTAAATTTCAACATGAATCTCCGAAGAGACAAACTATATTCAAATTACAGCTAGGTCATTATTTTTCTCTTTAGATCTTTTCTTTAGCCAAAGCCCAAGAAGTGATAGATCTTTTCTTTAAAATGCAAGGGACAGAGAAATATGCCACACAACATTCCCAGGAGATGCAAACTGCAAAACATGGACCGTGGGACACTGGTGAAATGCTGCAGGTGAAACGACCAGTTTCTTCAACTAATAAGTTGTGAGAAAAAAGGAAGAGAATCTAGGTTGAAAGAAACTTAAGAGACATCAGCCAATTGGAATGTACTCAATCCTAGTGCAAACAAGTGAATTCTAATGACACATTTAAAGGGACATATAAGAAACTTTGAACTCAGGACTTGGGTTCATGTTGCTTATCTTATTAAAGGCAATATGATATTGTGGTTACTTCCTCAAATTCTCATCTTTTGGAAGTAAATACAGAAATACTTGCAGATTACATGGTGTGATTCCTTGGATTTTCTTCCAAAAGACATGGAGGGTGGGAGCAACGGGTAGAGTAAGGATGAATGAAATAAATGAAGGAGTCGGCCGTTGGAGCTGGGGATGGTGGTTTTGCACTGTTCTCATCTGTATTTCTTTGAAAGTTTCCATAATAAAAGGTTGTTCAACATAACAGCATAGCTTTATTTCTTATATTTCATTTTTATACTTTTCTTCTGGATGGCTAAGACCAAGGTAAAGCAGGACCTATGCAACAAGAGTTGTAGCTTTTGGGTCTGATAAGGTCAGTGAAATCCCCTCAGGGTTTATCCTGAGATCCTGTACCTCAGATTGTAGAACCTTTGTCAGTGTCAGCCATGTGGATGAGTCACGGCCATTGCTTGGCCAGTGTGCTCTCTGTGAAAGCCTGAGAGAATGTCTTCTCCCCATGTGACTCTCCTTAGGCACACTCTACATCATCAATCACTTTCCTCATTGGCCCCATAATCTCCTTGATCAGAAAATTTGGGACACTACCGAGTTATATAACATTACAGTACAAGTTCTCATATGTCCTGAGTCTTAATTGACCTTAGAAGGGTAGGACCAAAATGTTGGCCTTCTTTGCAGCCTTTCTTTTTCTCTAATTTTGGTCTGCAAACTTAGGTTGTTAATCATCCAGAAGACAAGCTTGTTGTTATTATTGAACAACTTAGGCTGTTAAGCTTAACCTCACTATCTGTCTGCATATCAAACATCTTAGGCATAATATGGAACAGGTATTTTTTATCAAGTATTGATATGTTGAACTTTAAGTCCCTACAGAATATGATAAAAAACATTTAAAAATTAGAATATATTTTAAAAATAGGCATAAAGAAATATATACTTCTCATGTTTGCACATAAGTCCAAAAATCTCACCATATACAACCTTGAAGCAGGACAGTCCCACAATATTCCTTTTCCTGTCTCTTGCTTTCCTTTACCACCCCCTTCTTCTTGAACAACCATCTACCTGAGAGACATCATAGCAGCAACTGGCATGTCATGACAAGCAGCCCATGTTCAGGAGACTTGAATGAAGAGCAATAGAATATTACCATCTCTCCACTAAAAGGACAACTGGGAATGAAGATACAATTTGCAGATGTGCATATCGATGGCAGCCTTACTTTGAAAACATGCAAATCTGTAAAGTAATTTTTCCTGCTCATTAATATTTTGAAAGCTAATAAACTTTTGATTAAAGGAAAAAAATAAAAGATTGTTTTTGTCCACTTGTTTTTCAGCATCTTTTATGATTATGGAATGAAGAGATAAGCCATGCCTTGCCAGAAAGAGGTGATTAGCTGTGGTATGAAACAGGTAGGTTGGAGCACGGAACAAGGAAGGCTCCAGTAGCAGGGGTCTTAGGAAACTTAACAAGCTTAAAAATTTTTGTTATGAGTACCTGTTTGTAGTACTTGCAAACATCATGTTTATAATCATCGTGGGGAGTGATTACATGTCCATAGTATACAACTTATTTCTTTTCCAAATCCCCTTCTCCTTCCCTCCCCACCCTGGCCGTATGTTACCCCAAGCCCACATGTGTTGCAGAGCCTCAGTGTTCTTCCTCAGCTGTTAACTGAGACATATGCCTGAGGCTTCCTGAATGCCCATTTGATGCTTGCTTGTGCATAGAACAAGAGCAGCACTGAACCCCGAGCTCCACCCTGAATGTTGCATGGCCTGCCCACTCTTGAAACTGGACAAAGTCCAAGCCCAGCCAGGTCTATGAGTGGATACAGTGACCCTGCTGCTGGTAACTAAGTGGATGTGGAAGGGATGCCCAATGCCAGAGTCTTCAGGGGCATGCCGTGGGGCTTTTGTCATCCACTCCATGACAGCCTACTGTGGGGAGCAAGGACAGGAGCATTGTCTTACCCTGGCCTTCATTGGAAGAAGTTCTTGGGTCTGGGAAAGTCACAATCTGTACACAAGGCCAGGCACAGTGTCCGGGTGGGGCAGGTGGAGAGCCACTTTCAAGGACCACATCAAGCACAGAGAGAAAGGCTGGGCCTCCTGTGGACTCCATCTACTGGATCTCTGTTCTCTAGGACAAAAGAAAGTGTAGAACACAGCCTGCTGCTATCGCTACCCCGTTGTCATATATCAGGACCAAACATGCCACATACAGGAAAGATGACAGCTGTGAGGACAGCTGGCCCTTCCAGTTCTCCAGGGACTAGGGGTTTCCTGGGCCACAGTATTTTGGCATGGAGAATGGCAACCAGAGGGGTTGGTCTCACCAGCTGCTTTTGCTATGAGAGAACAACCTGGAACCTGAGAGTCAAGCAACAGGTCCTAGTTCAATAGCTTTATGTCACACATAAAGGTCATGACTTTCAGAATCTTTTCATGGCAGCATCGAGACAGAAACTAAAGGGCCAACTTGCTTGGCCCAGGATTATTGATTTCCATGGAATCTTGCTGCACTCTCCTGATGCTCTCGCCACCTGTGAGGGGGACTCAAGAACCCCTTCACGACAAGCAGTTATGGCAGGAGCAGTAGGACCACTAAGCACCTCACTGCCTGCTACAGCAGGTCACATCCACAGTCCCAAGGGCTAAAGGGGCTGCCTTGGTGTCCTCTTCAGGAAAGTAGCTTGAATGACTCCTTTTCCCCCAAAGAACAGCTCTTCCTCAGGAGAATAGGCAGCCCTAGGAACCTCAAGCCTCAAAAACAAGCTGAGTGTGCACGGCATTTCTTCAGCACAGAATGCTGGAGAGGGCCCAGCCGCAGGACCCAGGGCAGAACCCGGGGACACATGGACTGAAGCTGGGATGGGAGCAGCAAGTGTGGGGTGGAGGGGGAGGGCGTCCTTCTAAGTTCCACTGCTCCACCTGTGTCTCCTGACAGTTGAGCACCCTTAGGCAAGTCATGTCCTCTCTCCTACAGGTGCTGTACTGCATGAGGGCCTGTAGGGCATTGAAGCCCACAGAAACAGGCTGGCACCAGGAAGTCTTCTTCTTCTTCTTCTTCTTCTTCTTCTTCTTCTTCTTCTTCTTCTTCTTCTTCTTCTTCTTCTTCTTCTTCTTCTTCT
>NW_004524797.1:1724179-1729248 GCF_000260255.1 Octodon degus | reverse complement strand
TTTTGCAGTACCAGGGATTGAACTCAGAACCCTGCACTTGCCAGGCAAGTGCTTATTCTACTGAGCTATCTCCCCAGCCTCCAGAAAGTCTTCTAACAAACCAGACTTCTCTTCCCATGCAAACCTAAGTCCAAGTGGCAGCTGTATCTATATTCTAGAGAAGGGACTTGCCTAGGAGAGAATACTGGGCTGCAGCACTGATATCAGGTGAAGACTACCCAGCGGGAAGGCAGTGGGACTCACCCTCCCTACAGCAGAGGTGCTCAGCCCTGATACAACCTGGAGTCGCGTGAAGCATGCTCTCACCCCAAGAGACTGCTGGGCTTGCACTGGGGTGCAGCCTGGGTGGAGAGATGGACAGAAGCCCTCCTAGTGACTCCACAGTCCACCCAGATAGGGTATTGCTGCCCCAGGGCCTTTGTGATACTCACAATAAGGAGCAAGGGTATGAATAAAAGCAGCTTTTCCTTAACTGAAATTTTAGGCAAAGTACAAAAGGATGGGAACTTCCAAAGACCAAAGATTTGCAAGATTAAAGAAAACTTAAGCCCTCAGATACTAAGGTCAACTGTGGAATGTTGTCACATGCATCAAGCCTGGTTTGACTCTGCATTGTGTTATAGGATGTCGAATAACTGTTGTTTTCTCCCTCTCTGTTATTTTGTAATTATCTGTATTTAGGAGGCTTTCAAAAATCTGATGTACCATGTGCCTCTGATACAAATATCTCAGAGTAAATTAGAAAACACTTGAAATATATTGAAATGTATTTAGGGAAAAATGGCATTTTGAACTACAAGGATTGGAGGATTGGTAGAAAGACATCTTTCAGAATAAATGTCAGGCATTCCTTGCTGGTGAGTAAGTCCCCACAGTGATTCCCACTGCTGGCCAGCTCGCCCTCCTCCCATCCGAGGCCCAGCTGCTCACTGACTTTGGCTGGGACTGAGGCTCCCACACAGGCAGGGTGATATTGGAAATGCTGGGGCCAGGCCTGGGAAATTAATGCTTTCATGCTTTTCAGAAGCCAGGGAACTTTGGCAGCATCTTCCTAGATTTCTCTCTTATTCTTAGAATCATCCTCCTGCTGGGAGCCATTGCCCAAAGACTGTGGAAGAGGAAATAAGTCCATAGTGTGATGGACCTCAGAGTGTGTTCCCTGAACCAGCAGCATTAATGTCCTCTGAAAATGGTTCAAAATGCAAATGACCATCAGATGGACCAACAGAGGCAGTGATTTAGGGGCAGAGCCCAACCTTCCAGGTGATTCTGAGACACCAGAGGTGAGGCTGGTGATTAAGGATGCTGATGATCTTAGCCAGCTTCTTGTTGCTAGGGTAGCATCTCTGATGACTGTCACTTAAAGCAGGAAATGGTTCATCTCTCCCTTGGTTTCAGAGAGTTCAGTCCACAGTGGACTTTCTCTAAGTGAGGAATACCATGGAGTAGGAGGTGATGGGGGAAAACCGCTCAGCTCACAGCATCTGGGGAGCAGAGAGCAGGGAGAGGCCAGAGGAAGGGGCCAGGGGCTGGATGGCCCCATCCAACCGCACCCACCCTAAGCTCAGCCATGCTCAAGTGATGCTCCTCCAAAGCCAGCTTTGCCACTTACTACCTGGCCAGGTCACTTCACCTCTCAGAGTCTCCATTTCTTCACTTTAAAATAGGTGATAAGGGCCCCTACCACTCTGGGGCTGCTCTGAGAGTTAAGGCAACAGTGCTTAGCACTGCTCTTAGCAGAGCTGGGGCCGAGGGGCGGGTAGGGTCACGTGCGTCCTCCTGGAGCTTCGCATCTGTAGGGATCTCACTCTTCTCGCCCTGGTCCCAGCTTGGTTCTTGATTCCAAACATGCTCAGCAAATGGCAGCTGCTAATTTATGTTATGCAGGGATCTGAGGTTGCACCCACCTTAGGGACTTGGCCAGTCTGAGTTGTTTTGGCATCTGTAGGCCAGGATCCAAACCCAGCAATATCCATGAGGAGAGAGACTCCTTATACTACCCATGGTATCCTTTCCTTCTTCAGAGAGAAAGCAAGGACTGCCACTGGGGGGAGGCTCTCTTGGCAGTCACCACTACATTTTCTCAGAAAACATTTGAGGAAACCCAACATACACTCCCTAACCAAAGTCTCAGCAGACTAGGAAGGAGGGAAACGAGGGCCTTCTCCACCTGTCAACAAGCAACTACAAACCCTGGGCCAACATCATTGTTAATAGTGAGACTGGCTGCCCTCTCTCTGAAATTAGAGCAGTCCCAGGTGTCTGCTCCCACTATTACTGTGTGGATCAAAGATTCTCATTAGTTCACTGAGGTAAAAGGCTCTCGGATCAGAAAGGAAGTACAGTGGCCTGTATTCACAGATGACGTGATTATTGAGGAGATCCAATGGAAGCCACAGCAGAACTACTAGAACTGGCTGGGGAGACAGCTTGGCAATCTAAGCACCTGCCTGGCAAGCTCAAGGACCTGAATTCGATTCCCAGAACCCCAGGTGTGCCAAACCAGTTCTGAAACCAGGCATGGTGGTGCACACCTGTAATCCCATTCACTGGAGAGACTACAACAGGAGGATTATTATGAGTATGGCCTGTGTAGTGAGAACCTATACCAAATAAATAAATAAATTTTTAAAAAAGTTTTTTTAAAAAAGCAATAATACAAATTTCAAAACAAGATAGTAGGAGAGTATATAAAAAACTACTGAACTAATAAAATAATTTGGTGAGGTTGCAGGATACCAGATCAATATAAAGAAATGCATTTTATTTCTATAGACTAACAACACAAAGATTAGAAAATGAAATTTAAAAACATAACCATTTATAATAGTATAGAAATCACAAAATACTTAGGCACAAATTTGGGAAAATATATAAAAGATCTGTACTGAAAACTATAAAGTACTGTAGTGCTGAGAAAAGATAAGCCAGACTTCATAAACAAGAGGACATCACATTACTTAATTTGGGATCAAGAAGATTAACATCTTAAGGTTTTTTTGTTGTTTTGTTTTTTGTACCAGGGATTGAACTCAGGACTCCGCACTTGCCAGGCAAGCACTTATTCTACTGAGCTATCTCCCTGGTCCTAACATCTTAGTTTTCTTCTCCATGTTTTATAGTTTTAACTCTTGTGGTAGGATCTTTGATTCAATATGAGTAAATTTTTCTATACATGTGAGGCAAGAATTCAGTTTCATTCTTTTGGAGCCAGGTATCCCAAAACAATTTGTTAAAGCTATGATTTTTATCATGTTGAACAATCTTGGCACAATAGAAAAAAATTAATTGACCCTAAATGTGAAGACTTGCTTCAAATTCTATTTCCTCATGTATTTGTCTGACTTTATACAATTGATTGCTGTAGACCGATCATAAATTTTGAATTTATGAAGTATGAATACTTTGTTTCAGCTCTTCTGGGTCTGAAGGGCTTATTTTTGACAAAGTTATAAAGGCAGATTAGTGGGAAAAGTATAGAGTTTTCAGTAAATATAGTTCTGGAAGAACTGGCAATGTGCTGGCCTTTGAGTTTCTTACTTTCTTCTGTGACTACTGTTTTCGGCTGAACCTATTTTCTGAAAAGCTTGTAGTCTTTTAGAGGTCATTTTATTTCTTTTCAAAAACATAAGTTTAATTAAGATTATTAAATTTACATATTTTCTCAGCCTGCACTCTGTGTGTTTCTATGTTCCTACGACATTTCCTGAATCTAGGAGAGTGAGAAGCTGAAAGTGACCCCTTGACTAGAAAGACCTGGGAGGCACCCTGCACCTCTGCTCTCTGCACCTTGCCCAGGTAAGTGTCCTTGCTCCCTGGCTGCCCTGAGGAAGAGCCTCAGTAACCATAGCCACGGACTCCAGGCCCTGGCAAGATTGTAGATACAGGCAGATGCAAGGAGTGCCTTCTTTCTTATGTCTGAGGGAGGAGTGCCTCCTAGGATCACCATGTCCACCCTCCTCACCAGCTTCATGCATGTCCCCATGACATAGCCAAGATTCTAGTGCCCATGGGTGTGCAGCACCTCACATACCTGAGGTCTGGCCATGGTGGGGCAGACAACGTGACAGCACAGTGGTTCTCAAAGTGGATTCCCTGATCCAGCTGCAATGCAATCACCTGGAACTTGATAGAAATTGAGTTTTCAGTCTTCATTCTAAAGCTATTGAATCAGCAGTTCTGCTAGTAGGATCCAGCAGTTCCCACTTGGATCTGCCCTTCTGATGATTCTGATGCAGCTAGGCTGTTAGAGCATTTACCTGCTGGCTCTAAAAGATTGAGATCCCATATCCTACTTCTGCCATTTGCCAACTGCTGCTTTAAAATCCCAGTCTCTATTTCTTTACCTATAAAATGGAGATGGTGGTGGTACCAGCCTCCAGGAAGCATTTGTCCAAAAGAATGGGCAGGCCATGTGCATTACTTAGGAAGCACTTAATACTCAGTAGTGTATATATTTGAATTTCCCTTGCCTTAGTTGCTTATGAAGTTTCGTGTCATGTGTGACAGTTATGTGATGCTCCTTGAACTAGTGCAAAGTGTCTGGGGATATAGCTTAGTGGCACAGAACTTGCCTGGCAAATGCAAGATCATGAGTTCAATTCCTGGTACCAAAAACAAAATAAAACAAACTTGTACAGAGAAACTTTTGTATGCTGGCCCTGCTCATCCTTCTCACTTTCATCATATGCAAGTGTGGTACTGTCATCCTCATTGGACACAGGGAAAGCTCCCAGAGAGGAACAGTCCTCCCACATTCCCATGAGAAAGCTGTAGGTCTGGGACCACCGGAACATCTTTTCACCACATCATGAGTTCTCAGAGTAACAGCCTGCCATCTTAGTTGAACTTGCGATTCAGGTGCCTACATGTGTCTGCTCCAGGAAAAATGATGTTAATGGTGATGCTGTTGGTCCCATGTGAATCTTTTGTCAGAGCCAGCACTGTTCTTTTCAGGGAAGTTGAACAGGCGGTGACAGGGTGAAACAGACTGAGCCAGCTTTACTGCTGGCTGTGGTGCCTTTGACGTGTGCACATGACCTTGAATAAGGCATCCTGCCTCTTCAAGT
>NW_004524797.1:1709907-1723839 GCF_000260255.1 Octodon degus | reverse complement strand
GTCAGGGTGTGGCCTGCTGTGGCAGGGAGAATCCAGGGACCTCACCAGGAAGACCTGCAGGCATCTAGCGTCATTTGGGCCCAGCTCACATCGCCCTTCTTCCTGCCTGGTCAGAGCTCTCTGGGGTCTGGCCCAAGAAGGCTACCTGCCCTGAGCAAGTTCTTGTCCCAGCTGTCAGTTCACATGGTGGCTGTAGGCAAGCCCTTCACTCACTTGACCTAATTCTCCAATACAGGCTGCTGGCCCTCAACTATTCCACCGCGCTCTTCTTGGAGGCAGTGCTTACCCTCCCAAGCCCTCTCTCTTTTAGGAGACCATCTTCTCACAGTGAGGGTTGGGCTTGGGAAATCAGGCAGCTGGCTGGGCAAGGTGCCTACACCACTGGCCCTTAGCTTCTCCCCCACAAAAGAGATCATAAACGTTCCCATTTTACAGGACAGAAGACAAGGTGACATGTCCAATTCCTAACAGATGATGAGCTCAGTGGGAAACCAGCTGCCGCTAATGACACCAGGATGCAGGGACCACCCTGACTTGATCACAGGGAAAATTATACTTGTGGTACCTTCAGGAACCTGTGAGCCCTTGCACAGGAGCTATGTACATTTCTTTGAAATCTTGAAATGGAAATCGTCTGGGGACACCTCCCACCCCAGGCCCAGGCCTCAGCCTGGGAACCACCAACCGTGAATATCTTACAACTTCTTTCAGCTCAGAGTCCAGGCCCTGGGACATCTCAGCTGCACAGATGATCAGCTGCGCCTCTTAAAAGAAGCTCCCACGGTTAGTGGCAGCTGGTCTGTGGGAATCTAAGGTAGACCACAGGAGGAGATGCTGCAGCAAGGCCTGTCTCCCAAGTCAGCATCAGAGGAACGAACAACTCCACACCCACCCCACTCTCAGATGTGAAGAGGCAGGAGGGAAGGAAATGATTATTTCAAAGGCTAGGAGTGCTGTTTTGCAAAGGTGCCAGGGTCTAAGGCCTGAGCTCTCCAAGGAACTGCTAAAAGCAAAAACTTTGCCTGTTTCTTTTTCTTCTCCTCTTTTTCCTTTCTTGGCAGCTCTGTTCTAAATCTATATCTTGGAGACTGAGATCAAGGAACAGAAATGATGATCACTTGGTGGAGTGTTATGGAGATGAGGGGATTAGACTCAAGTTCCTCCCAAATAAGGCTATCCACAGCCCAGGGTGGAAGGAGGCAGTGAGACCATCATTGCCTTCTTAGTGTTATTCTATCTTCCCATTCTAATATTATTCATTCTTTTTCTTAATGTACAATTTATTGAGCATCTACATTGTGTTAGATGCTGCACCATATAGAGTGGACAAGGAAGACACAGAATCTGGTCTTCCGTAATTTGTCCTTCAGTGGCCTACATGACCCAGTGGCACAGCCTGGAGCTTTCTTTGCTACACCCAGATTTCCCACCCCTGACACTGGCTCACTTGTTGTCCTCCTGCCAGTGCTTCCTTAATGCTGACATCAAGCCAGGTCATCTGAGATGCCTTCTCTAGCATTCCCCATGGAAGCGCCACTCCTCCTACAAGGCTCCTGTGGTCACTGCAGAGCGTTTCCCTGCCTCACAGGCAGGTGTGATGGTCTACTGTATAATCCAGATGGAAGTCAGGAGACAGGACTGGAAGGAGCTGTGTCTTATGAGATACACTCGAGGATGGGAGGAATTGTGTCCAACTGTGGCTTCCATTGCCAGGCATCCCAGCATAGGCAAGGCATTGATTTATTCATTCATTTAACAAATGGGTATTAAATGTTTACTACATGACAGCTATGAATCTGCCACTGGGTTTGCAACAGTGACCCAAGACTGCAAAAGGCCTTGACCTGATTTGCCTTGCAATAGGACTGGCTGGTGAGTGAGTCAATGACCCAATGAGTGTACAGAAGCCTGCAAACCCTCTGAGACCCAACACCTAGTGAGACGTGCAGAGTAGGATTGCTTGTATATCCACAGCCAAACATTTATGTAAACTAAGTGAGTTCTCCAAGCAAACCTACCTTCCTCTGTGGGGTGAGTGTTTAAAAATCACCGGAAATATTGTGTTGGAATTAGTCTTCTTTTCTTTGGGAACTGGGAGGCACTGAAGTGTTAGCTAAGGCTAGGATAAAACAAATAAATAAAGTAAATTTAGAGTCACTGAAATGGTTCAATTTCAGGAAACATCAGGCCCAGGGATGGTAATAACAAAAATAATCACAGCAGATATGTACATAGCATGCACTCAATGCTGGGCCCAGCAGAAGGCCCAGATTCCTGAAGATGACAAAGCCATGCCTGAAGAAAGGGGAGGCTCCACAAGGGGTGACCCTGGCTGAGCTCTCCCCTGGGACTGCTATTGTTCACTTTGGCTCTAACTGACCTGTGATCTACAGCAAGTTCTCAGGTCTGCCGCCTTTGAAATTCCCAGGAACACAATGGCAGAAAAGGCAGGTCTTCCCAAGCAAGAGGAAACCTGATTTGCTGATGTAGAAGAAAATGTGCCCAGGGAAGAAAATTCCCTAAAGCCCTAAAACATCTCTCACTGAAAAGTTGTTGAACAGCATATTTACTGAGCACCTACTGCACAGCTGCAGGCACTGTACTAACTCTGTCATCTGCTCCCTGTTGAACACTACTGAAATGGGCAACTACAGCTACAGCCAAGAATGAAATGTGTGGAAGGGGTACTGTTGGTCCCCAGAGGCAGCCAGGATGCCTGATACTGTGGTCCCACTTGTTAAAATATTTCCAATTTCACATTCTAGCTGGTACAGAGCAGCTGCTCTCATCCCTGGCCGAGCTGTCCTGGGCCCCCTTCCCATCTTCCCTCACGCCCTTGTGATCCAGAGGCTCAAGTGGTAACATGGTCACAGCTGGGAGCCCAGAGGCTGAGCTTAAGCTGGACCCAATTGGATAGGTTCATTCAACATCATGAAAATCACCCCTTGTCTGCCTAACTTACTCCTTTGAAGCCCCATGAGGGAGCAACTACTGAAACTCTCAGACCACAACTTCCAGCTGCTTAAGTGCTCCCTCCTTCCTGGCCACTACCCTTCCCTCCTTCAGCATGTTTTCTAGTGAGCTGAGCCCTGCTGCCCAGCAGGGGTCCTCTTCCCTTTCCTACCCACTAGCACCACTGATTTGTTTCTCCAGCCTAGACCTCTCTCCTCCACTGGCTATATGACTAAAGTCTACTGATAGTCCTGCTGCCACCTGAAATTCCAGGAGTCTCCAAGTCTCTGAGATCAGCTGCATTCCTAGCCTTTCCATTCCCCTTCCCCTCCTATGTCTCCTCCTGTATTCCTATGTCAGCCATTCATGTGTGCCTGTATTTGTGCCTTAAACACCCACAAAACATCTATTCCATGTCCACATGGTGCCAGGGAGACAATCTGAACTCACCGTCTTTTGGTTAAGGGCCATCAGCCCTCCCTTATTCTAGCAGAGCTGGCTTGGTGTGATGAGCTGGGGCCGCTGAAGCTGTTAGTTCCTGGCACCTGCTGATTTCTTATCAGCCAAGTGCACACTCACACAGACCCAGGACTCATGGGCACAATGGTATTACACATTTGGGGACACCCTAGCTAGATATAAATAAGGAAGTCCATTTGCACTGATAGGCAGTCATCAGTTTTAGCAAATAAAAATGCAAGATTTTAAATACATCCTAAATACTGCACATGAATATTTATACTAAAAAATAACTTGTTATTCGTCTGAAATTCTGACTTAAGGGGGCATCCTGTATTCTATCTGGTCGTCTTACAAATGCCAATACCACAAATATACATTACATGACAGATACACTTATACACATTGCATACCTACTTCTGCAACTCACATGTGAGCATGTAGCTCATATGTCATGTATGTTGGACCAACAGGCATCTCATTGCCTGAGACCAAACTGTCCCCAGGCCATGGCATCAGTCAGCTGCTGAGAGCTCTTCAGGAAGTGTTTGTTCTATGAACAAACACCTAATTGCAGGAATTCCTGGACGTCCAGCTCCTGGAATGCAGTGTGCCCCAAGTGCTAATTGCGGAAGCCACGTATGCAGTGAGCTCAAGGACCTGACTGGTGGTAATGCCAGTGGGGAATGTGGTCTGTGGAGCCTGAGATTCTCCTTCTTGAGCTTTCCGTAGATTTCCAGAGCAAAGTTCATTGTCTTTAAACTCTCTTTCCAAAAGGACCCCCTTGTCCAAATCCCAGGGCTGCCTGGGATCATAAGAAAGCCACGGAATTTGATGCTAGGGAGAAATAGGTTCAAAAGGCTGGGGGTGGTGGTACACTCTTGTAATCCCAGTACTTGGAAGTTGAGGGAGAAGGATCATTGTGAGTTCAAGATCAGTGTAGACTACAAAGTGAGCTCAAGGCCAGCCAGTACTGTGTAATGAGATCCTGTCTCTAAAAGATAAAAAAAAGAGAAGAAAATAGGTTCAAAAGCTGAGGTCGATACATCTATACTATGTGATCTTGAGCAAGCCACTTAATTTCTCTGAATAACAGAAATTTCCCATTAATAAACCAGCTCCTTAGGATTCTGGTACAAAATAATAAGAAAATGTATATGAAGCCAGGTGTGGTGGTGCACGCCTGTGATCCCAGCACTCAGGAGGCTGAGGCAGTGGAATCACCCTGAGTTTGAGGAAGGCCTTGGTTACCTTGTAAGTTCAAAGTCAGTCTAAACTACATAAAAAGACCCTTTCTCAAAAAAAAAACAACAACACAAAGTAAAACAAAATTAACCCAAAAAATAGCATGTGAGAGGTGCTTTTAGATTAAAGGTATTCATTATAAACTCTTGTTAATAATCATGTTAAGGAGTACATATGAAAAATAAAGCAAATATTAATTGTCATTAGATTCAGAAATAGTGTGGCCCCTCCTCCATAATGAGACACAGAAAAGGAGAGCGAGGTGAAGATGGGTCTATTGAAAGCCCCCACAGCCAAGATTAAGCACCCGTTACGGGTATTCGTCGTGTTTGCATCTTCATCATTTCCATTTGCCGTGTAGTTGCTTCCCGGGCTTTGATATGTAGACCATGGAAGTTGGGTGTGTGGCTCTACAGCCTTCTTGATGGCTGTGTCACCAAAGGGCAGACCAATTGGCTAACTGGCAAGCACTGAATGCCTAATGGAACGAGAAGGGAGAAGGGTGGAGCCACTAGAGAGCCCTTCAGTTCTTCACAATCTGCTGCTGCTTTCAAGAACAGCCTGATTATCTAGGGAGTGGGTTATTTTGGTGATGGGAAAAGGAAATGGAAAGGAGACCAGAAGCAGCAGTGCTCTGGGGCAGGGGGAGTTTCGTATTCCATAGACAATTTCAAAAGGGAGATTGTCTATTCCTCTTCTGTCAATTGGTGTGCCACAGACAATAAAGTTCTATTGAATTCTCCAAGCTGGCCTTGTCCCTTGATTTTGTCCTCTTGGTGACTTTGAGGAGGCTATAAAAGGACAGAGAGAGAGAGAGCAAAGGACACATCATGTTCTGAGTACATCCATATGCTCTACTGGAAACACTGATTTTTCTTTCCACTGCTTGGTTAATACTGTAGCTACATGATGTTTTTGTTAGCAGTATTTCCTCTTTTAAAGATGACAGGCAACCCATTAACATTTTTAGGGCAAAAAAGATTTTCTTGAAACTCTATCCAATGTTAATAAAACTGTATAATAAAACTCAAACAATAAATTGTGAGAGTCATTCCATGGATATTGTGTGTCTGTTATTTATTTCAGAACATACGGACAAAATTTCAGAGGAATCTCATTGATAACTAAACTTTCTAATAATTTTATCTAAGGTGCACTAACAAATAAACACACAATCTGAGACCATCCCAGTTAGGGAATTGTGTAGGTCGCCTAGCCAAGCTCCTTCACTGAGTGTCTGAATAACTACTAAGCACTGCCTCCCGGCTCTTATAGGCCTCCCACCATGAGGAGTCTCCTAAGACAGCTGGGTACACAGAAGAGCAGTTCTGACTCACAGCTTCCTCTAGTGTGTAACCACACCTGATTCTCTGTAACTTTCAGCTACAGAGAAAGTCAGATTCCTTTTCCTGTTTGTAGTCCAAAAGCCTTTTCAGTAATAAAGAGGACTAACTGTTTAAAACACGTTTCTTGTGACTTGGTGTTGCCTATGCCCATGAGCTTTCTGCTGGAAGCAGCAGATTGGGAAGAGCTGGAGGGGGCTCTCTTGTGGCTCCACTCTGCTCCTATATTCCTGGCATCTCAGTGCTTGGCAATTGGCCAACTGATCCACCCTTAGGTGGACTCAGTCATTGAGCAGGAAGGTAGATCCGTGCAGCCAATGGGAGTTGGCTGCATTTACAGCTGGGGAACCAGATTCAGAGAGATGAGGTGACATTCCCAAGGTTTGCACTTCTGAATAGCAAAGCTGGGTTTCAGTTTAGGTATGTCACTGCTTTCTTAGTGTCAAAAACACATGGATCTTCAACTTCACTAAGTATTGCCCAAGGTTTTTCTTTTTCAACTTATGTATTTTACTAGTTCACAGTTCCCATACACAATGAATACCTTCCTTGTGGGGAGCTGGTACATGCACATAACACATCTTTTTCCATCCCTTCCTCCCTTCCTTCCAATTCTTGGTCCCCTTCCATTTGCAAAAGGTCTATCCCCCTGTTTCCTAGTATCTATCTCTTTTCTTAACTCTTTATTTATCATCTGGGTTTCTCAAAGAAGAGAAAGCATATGCTATTTAAGCTTCAAAGGAATAAACTTGTGCCAAAAGCTCTGAGAATGGTGGTGCTAGGTTAAACACCCGACTCCAAGCACAGGAATACGGAAATTCCAGGGACTCCACACTCTCATAGTGACTTGGCATTGTCAATCTTTTTATTTTCTCCCTAAATTTTTTTAGTCAAATACTTTCTTCTGGTGGCAGATAGAGGACTGTTTCTAAAATGCATGCCTGCCCCTGCCCCTGCTGCAATTCCTCTGCAGACCTTCACTGGAGCCCTGTGTGGAGCACGGGCTCTGCTTGAGTCGTCCTCGCCCACCTCTCCTGGTTCCTCTCCCCCACCCCAACATGCACAGCACACAGATATACATACAATTGCACATATGCACATGCCATTGTGGAAAGATGTATAGGGATTGCACAGTTTAACACCCCAGTCTCAGATAAGGAGAAACAGAGGTGTGCAGGAAAGGAGTGAGTGATCCAGGGGCAACACAAGGTGCAACTTCCAATTCCCATGCTGGTCCCTCCTGCCCCACCAAGCCAGGCCAGAACGGGCTCTCCCTTTGATGTCAACAGGGCTGAGGAACTCTGAGAGCTACAGCCTCTGAGAGCTGCCTGCTTTGATGTTTTTCTTCCTGTTTCCCTAGAAAATGGCTGAAAGCTACTGAAAAATCACTTTCACCCTTAGGTGCCCTCCAGTACTGTCCTTTCTGGGCCTTTCCTGAGAAGCTGAGGATAGACGGGCCTGTAGCCTGGACATACCTGCTACCTTTACTGAGGCTTTCAAGAGTAAGCCTTCTCTTCCCTTTCCAAGGAACTCTCTCTCTCTCTCCCTCTCTTCTTCCCTTCCTTGTTCCTTTTCCTTTTTTAAAAAAATGAGCCCCTAGAACGTACCTGCCCGTGTTGAACTCCCTCCCCAGCAGCTCGTTCTGAGTGTCTCGAGTGTGAGTCCTCACTGCACAGTAGGATTTCTCTACTTAAAAGTGGAGGCAGGAGAAAGCAGAGCCATCATGCCAGGCCTAGCCCAGGGTGAACACTGATGAGGCACATGGCGACCGCTGAGCACAGGAATCCTGGACGCACCAAATGGGGACGTGAAGATTTAGGTTTGCCTCTTGATGTCTGAGTAAGCAGTGAGAGGGGCCCACAAGCAGGTCTTGTTGCTGTAATAAAACCCTACAAAGCCGGTGTCCTCCTCTTGGAGCAGGCTCATAGCTGCCACACAGATCACCTGAGTGTGAACTGGGCACAATTACTTTCCCTGCTCTTCTGATGAGGAAACCAGAACTCTGAGGAGTCAGAGCTGTGCCTACCAACCTGCACAGCTGAAGCACAAGCCAGGATGATGGAAACACACCTAGGGGTCTTTCACTAATGATTGTACCTGAAGGAAACCTAGAGCTTTACATTTAGGACAAATTTGGCTTTTTAGTTCACAGATAAAATCAAGTCATTTGGAAGTAACATAAGCTACAAAAGAGACAAAGGATGGTAAAGTTTAAAGTGACCTTGGAATGGAAGAAAAATGGAGTGTTCCGCTTTGGTCTGCTCTTGGTCAATCTCTGAATTTCAAGTCAGACCTGGTTCCACTTCTGAAGCTTCCTCTGGCTCCCATTAACCTGTGGGGTTGTTACAAGTTGTGTCTGGATGTCCCCCAAAAACCTCACGTAGTCATGGGGCTTTTGCTGAGGTGGCTCAATCTAGATCATGTGACACTGGGATTAAGGGTGTGTGGTTACCAAATTAGTCCACTGATTGGCCTGCACCTGCCCTAAGCCTGTGAGCCTAGATAGGCCATAAATGGGGAGAGAGAAGCCGCTACTGTAGCTTGTCAGTTTGTAACCTGCCGTGAACAGTTTCTCTTCTCCCATGCCCCTCTGCCATGTCATCCTGCCTCAGAGCCAGCTGATTCAGACTGAAACTTCTACAAACTATGAGCCAAGATAAACATGTCCTCCTTTAACTTTGGGTGTTAGAAATTTTGTCTCATCAAGGAGAAAAGTAACTAAGACAGGGGCAGAGTGGAGGATTCCTCTTCTGGGACTGCCTTCCCAGGCTCCAGAGTCTCTACTATATTTTTCACACTGAATTGTTATTTTGCAACCCACACACTCCCTTGTCCTGTATATGGTGGACCCCTCAAGGGCAGGGAGCTGGCTCACAACAGGGGCTTAGGCAATGAAATGATTAAAAAGAATTGGTAAGGTTCAGTTTGATGGTATATCACTGAATCTAAAGTTTGGTACTGAGTTCCAAGTATTGGCCTCCAGGGGGGTCCAGGAAGGACCACAGGTTTAAGAAAAACAAAGAAAACAAAACAAATAAACAAACAAAAAACATGGCCAGTAGCTGAGCAATGGGCCCTATAGATGGATTGAAACTAGGGCCAGCCAGATAGCTCAGCAGACTAAAGTACCTGGTTAGGCAGAGCTCAGAGACCAGGATTCAATCCCTGGAATGCTGTGCCAACCCCACCCCTGGGGCACACTGAGACAGCAATTGAGACTGGGCGTGGTAGTGCATACCTATAATCTTGGTGCTTGGGAAGCTGAAAATAGGAGAATCACTACGAGTCCCATATATGTAGTAAGATCCTGTAGACCCCATAGACCCTGTACTAAATAAATAAATAAAGCAAGGGAACATTTAGAAAGAAAGAAGAAAGGAGGGGCCCGGGAGATAGCTCAGTAGAATAAGTGCTTGCCTGGCAAGTACCAGGGCCTGAGTTCAATCCCTGGTTCCACCAAAAAAAAAAAAAAAGAAAGAAAGAAAAAGAAAGGAAGAAAGAAAGAAAGAAAGAAAGAAAGAAAGAAAGAAGGAAGGAAGGAAGGAAGGAAGGAAGAAAGAAAGAAAGAAAGAAAGAAAGAAAGAAAGAAAGAAAGAAAGAAAGAAAACTAGCAGGTGGCTTTTTTTTTTTTTCGTAGTGCCGGGGATTGAACTCAGGACCCTGCGCTTCTCAGGCAAGCGCTTATCCTACTGAGCTCTCTCCCCACCCCTAATAGGTGGCTTTTGGGGAAATCTAGACGCCAAACACATAACCACATGCCTGTAGTATGGGCTCAGAATTCAAACTTTGGGGTTTGGTTGCAGGAACTTGGAATGATCTTGAAGGAAATGGGCTGAAAGACTGGGGCTGGTATCAAGAAGGAGTCGAGGGCTATCTTTTTCCTAGCACAGAGATGGCAAACCTCTTAGAGCTTTCAGTGATACAAACTGAAAGTATACGTGCTGTCGTTTCCCCTCCACTGCCCTAGCAGCTTTCCGGCCCACGGGGCTGTCTTCCAACTATCCTGAAAGAAAAAGAGAGTCAAGAATTTGGGATGGCCTCAGCTGTGAGGGGAGAATTGAGAGCAGAGAGCAAGGCTAGGCATTTTAACAAGCCCCATTCCCTCACTCCCAAAAGACAGAAGAACTGAGTAGTGAGAATAAAAAGATCAAAAAAAGTTTGGGTTAGAAATTCCTGGAGTCCAGAAGCTTGGATAAAGGGAGTGCTTGACTTTGATATAGAGGATTCTGCAGTTGGTGTGGCAGTGGGGGCCACCTCTTTTTGTGTTGATTGACCCCCAGTTCTGTACCCATTCCCCCCAGCTGTTCTGGCCTGTCACACTCACCCCAAAGTCAGGCTGATGGCCAGAAGGCCTATTGAGTAACTGAGCTTATGTCTTACCAAACCATTTGGATTTTACTCTCTGGGTGAAAGGCTTTCAGTCTCTGAGCACAGCGGTTACTTTGAAGACATGGGTCACACTCCTGGTGGTGGAAAGAAAGCATCCCATTTTCTGTTTGCATGGTGAGAAACCCTAGACCTCTTTCCTGCCCTGAGAGCCAGGGCAGCTAAAAGGCCAATTTGTCATACACTTGAAGAAATGAAGACCAAAGTTAATAATACTTCTTGGGAATCAGCTAGGAATAGTCGGGGTCCAAGGCCTTACACATACATTATTGTATGTGCACATATTTATGAACATGCCACAGCCCAGGGAAATAAGGTGTTATCCTCAGCCTCCAGAGGAATGAACAGAAACACAGTTGCCATACTGCAAAGGTAATGGAGTGTGGATCTGAACTCCGCCTTAGTCCTCTAAGGTCTTAACACTGCCTTCTTGCACAGTGGAGATACCCGGATAGGGTTGGTGTGGCCTTTTCGGATCTGGAAAGATCACACCTGGATCCCTGGAGCTGGCCTGGCCACAGGAGCTTTCTGATCCTCCCAATGCCCCTTCTTTGCCTCCGTCTCCCAGGTTGATGTGAGTTAGACCATTCAGTGGGCTGGTCCAGATGTCCAGAGGTAATAGGCCTTCCCTTGGCCTACAGCCTCCTGAGGCTGGGAGGAGTGAGGGTGTCAGTTTCTTGCAAAGGACCTGAAAACCAAGCCCAGACAATGTGCTGGCTGCACAGGTTTGCCTGTGAAAGGAGCCAGGGAGCACAGTTGGTTGTAGGGATTTTGACGAACATTATCAGCTGCAAACTCCTAAAACACAAACAGACCGGGATCCAGAGGTTTGAATAACAGCCCCCTCTACCAGATGGCTACGGGAGCCTTGCCAGAGAGCAAACGTTCTCCACCCTGAATCTCCTCTTTGTTCTGGACCGTGCTTTCCCTGGACAGCATCAGCACAACCTCAGCTTTTCACGCACCAGCCACCCAGACAAGGTCTTGTGTTCAGGGAATTCAGGCTGCTTTCCCTGGTTTAGGGTTTAGGGACAGGGAATCAGACAAAGAAGCAGATTTTTGTCCCAGTGTGAGTCACCACAGGCTGGAGGAAACACACAGCTGTTTCCATCTGGGCCCGGAATGCAAGGACAAGAAGGACACTAGCAAGGAGCCTTGGGCCCTTTTGGGGACAGAACAGGAAGCATATTCTGCGTGGGACAAACTTTCTGAGTACCTTGGGCCTCTCCATCAGACCTTTGCATTTGAACTCCTAGGACTTGAATGCTAGCTTCTTGCCATGGCAAACTACAGCCAGGCCTGAAGCAAACAGTGGTGAGGGCATCCTGCTAGGCTCAGCCTCCCAGGAGCTCCAAAAGGCGCGCTGATGGGCTGGAACCCTTGCTCAGTGGCTTCAGATGACTTCTCTTGCTTCTCTGAGCCTCAGTTTCTGCTTCACTGAATCTTAATGAGAATGAAAAAGACATTAGATTTTTCAGTGCATGTAGCACAGCCCAAGGCACACACTAGGCACTGCATAAACACTGGGCTCCTCCCTCCTAGTCTTCTCATTTGAAATCTCTTAGTACCAAGAATTTTTTTTTTATTATTATTACCTAAATGCCTTCCCTGATCCGTGAGTCAATCTTTCATTTTTGACTTTTGGCAAAGCTTTCAGGTACAACCCTTTCCCATTTTCCTTCAGTGGATTCACATCCCTCCCGTTGTTATTTTTAGCTGTTCTGTTTCCAGTGTGTGTTTGGCTTTACTAAGCTGCCTCGGGTTTCTGCTTGGAAATACACAAGGCAGGGTATAATTACAGTGAGGGTGCATCAGGCTCATCTAACTTGCAAGCTTGCTTGAGAACTCTGCTCTGCCTCTCAGAGGACTGCTCTTTTCAAAAGAAAGTCTTCCCAACGAGAAGCATGTGAATGTACCTGTGTATGAATATTTTAAAGAGTGTTAGTCAGGTTTGGCTGGGCTTTGCTGCAATAACAAGCAGCTCCAAATCTGAATGACTTGAAATAGCAAAGGCTTCCTCTTCATTCATGCTCCATGTCTCTTGGAAATTTCTGGGCTCTCTGACCACATGGGCTCCTAGAAACCGAGCATCAACTTTCTGAAGCTTTGCTTGTAATCACGGCAGAGGAAGGAGATGGTGAGGCACCCTCCAGTAGCACTGTAATGCTTCTGTCCAACAGTGATCAATGCCATTTGCCATTTCATTGGCCACAGCGGGGACACCCAGTCCTACTGTGTGCTCATTCAGAAAACAACCAGAAACATGGATGCACAGCATTAACATTGGCCACAGAGAAACTCAGTGTTTTAATAGAAGGGAGGAAACCTTGGAAGAAAGCAGAAAATTGGAAATCCTTTGCCCCTGCTACTCCCCACTAGGGATTCATTAGTCACTTTAAAAACAGAATAGTCCCAGCCATTTATAGGGAGAAAGCGTGTTTGTTTCTCTCCTTAGTCTACTTCAGTGGTCCTGAATTTCAAGTGTGCGAAGGAATTATTGCTGACATTGTACTACACTGTACACAATGTATTTTGAACATAAACAGATTTCCTGGTATGTGTTGAATTTTGAACTTAATCCACCTAGGACGTGACTCTACAGGATTTCATTTACACCCAACTGACTTAAAACTCCCAAAGCCTATCTCTGAAACTATTAAGATGAGAATCCCAGCCTTCAGTCATTTGACCATCTCTTTAAAGATCGAGGTATGCTTTATGTATCTTTGAAATGGATTACAGATTTTTAAGTACACATCCTGATATGTTCTGACAAATGCATTCACCCATATAACTCACCACTAATGCGACACAAAACATTTCTAAAACTTCAGCAAATCTCTCCTGCTTCTTCCTAATAATCCTCATCTTCAGATCTTGCAGCTCAAGATGTAACCATTGCTCTAATATCTTCTACCTAGGATTAGCTTTGTTTGTTCTAGAATTGCCTATACATACAGTGATGCCGTGTGACCATCTTTTGTGTCTGATTCCTTTTACATTGCTTGATGTTTTTGAGATTCCTCCAAGTCTTGTTTGATGAAATTTAGTTTTTTCATTGCTTAGTTGTATTCCACTGTATAAATGTGCATTATTTATTTATGTAGCAGTGGACAGACATTTTTATTGTTTCTAGTTTGTGATGATTGTGAGTAAAGCCTCTATAAACATTCACATGCAAGTCTTTGTGAAGACATATGTTTTCGTTTCTCTTGGCTAAATATTCAAGAGTGGGATTTCTGGATTACATAATTACATGATAAAGATAAACACAGGCATAACTTTGCAAAAAACTTTAAAACTGTTTTATAAACTATCCTATTTTATATTTCTATCAGCAATGAGTGAGAATTCCATTTGTTCCCCATGTTTGACAGCACTTGTTGTTGTTAGTGTATTTTTGAAAACTATTTTAGAATAGTTTTTGATTTACAGAAAATTGCAAACATAAGAGTTCTAACATATCCTAAGCCAAGCTTCCCTTATTATTAACATTTTACACTGGCATGGTACATTTGTTACAATTAATTAACATTTTTCAACTAAA
>NW_004524797.1:1698701-1709092 GCF_000260255.1 Octodon degus | reverse complement strand
CATTTCTCTGTTGACGCTCCCTTATCTGTTCATGCATATTCATGTCTTTCTTCAGTGTATTCCTTCTTCCTCAGCAAATACATTGCTAATGCCACATTACAGTCTTTGTCTACTAATTACGCCTTCTTGCTATGGTGCTGTTTTTACTGAGTGCTGTTTCTTCCAGTTTAGTGCATGTTTCCTTTCTTCTTCATATTTCTAATATTCTATGTTTGTTTGCTGCATTTTGAAGACAGAATGTTGAGAACCTGGGTTATGCTATATCTTCCTTTCAAAAACATCATGGTGTTCTCTAGTGGGAAATCAGTTTTATCCTAAAGACAATAAGACATGGTCTTTCTGAGGTCTCATCTAAGTGTCCAGGGTGTTCAGTGACATGTACCTAACATGCCAAGTCATACTTCCAACAGCTGTTGTCCCTGTAAGACTACCAAAATCTCTTAGGTTTTCTGTCTTCTTCAGCTGCTTCTTCCCAAATCTCCCAGAATCTTACCCTATGAAGACAAAGCTACTCAGGCAAATTTCAAATAAGTGTTTTTAAAGCTTCCTAAAGAACACCAATAGACAGCCAAGGTTGAGAACTGCTAAAAATTAATTACTGAAATATGAAGAAGCTGGGGGGAAAATACCTTAGTGGCAAAGAAAATTCAGAAATCCTTTAGACGTGATCTCCTAGACAAAGTCATGAAGGTGTTAATAAAGGAGCTGTGCTCTACAAGGGACTTAACCTGGGAGACATAAAGGAACAGCATTGATGAGAAAACAGTGAGACAAGTTCAGAGTATTCCTTCATGCCCTTGAAAATGACTGGCTGAGATAGCGCACCCTTCCCTTCTTCAATAGTTCCCTACAAAACTTTTTTCTGTCAACTCAATTGAGAAACTAGAGTGATATCTGGTTAAAAACAATAATAATCCTGTGTAGAAATGAGGTATGAAAAATGAAGCCATGTTAATATGCTGAGCTGTGGAAGGCTCAAGTCAACAGATTCGGACATTGCTAGTCCTGTGGGTAACCCACTACTATTGAGGACTACTGGACTATATTGGAATATTTTGCTGAATTCATGCACCTACAATATTTGGATGGCAATGGAATACCCATTTCTGACAAAACTAAACAAAAAAGGATATATAAATGAAAGACAATTTTGTATCTGTATATACAAAATAGTTAAAATAGATATATAGCCACTTTCTCTTAATTCAATAAGAAGAAAGATTTGTACCAACAGTAGTGTTTGGACAGGATATCATGTCTGCATCTTGTGCTATGAATGACTACTACAAAGACAACAGTGTACAATGTATTAATTGTTGTCATTCTCCTACCAACCTGTTTTGCAACTGTCTCATTGCAATTTTTTTCTCAATAAAATTAATAATAATAAAAAAAGAACATCACCAGCACCACACACTGTGTCAGGCCTAAAGTTTCAGAGATCCACCTTTACATGAGCTTACAGCCCCATTCAACATTTGCTCTGTGCGCAAGCACTAAAGAAAGGCCAGAAAACTGTGGTGGAAGGATTACGGACCCAAGGCACCTGGCCATGTGTGCTTAACAGAAATATCTCCTACATGGAAAAGCAAGTCCGAGCTTGCAGCTGCCATGGACTGCACGTTGTGCTCTTGAGAATGTCTGTTCGCTCCTCTGCATCTAAGTATCAGGGTCTATGAAATGGGCACGTTCATCCTGCAAGCCCTGCTCCACTCATGTGATTGTCAGGAAGGGGCAATAGCCTACCTTATGTGGGAAGGCTGTGTTAAGAGTTAGAGCCTGACAAAGATGCAGAGGGTTATTATGACTAATAATAAACAAAAAGAATGTGTGACAATGACCAGAATTTCCTGTTGAGACAACAACTTCACAAAACCATTTTTAAAAGTAGGATGTTTTCCAGTTCCATAAAGAGAGCTATGCACTGGTATTGTTTCAATATTCCCTGGGGAGTAAAGGGTTTGGTAACAATAAATAGAGAAAAGCCAATTTATCCGACAGCCTCTTTTTCTCTTTAGAATAATTTCTGTAGCTTTTGTGCCTTCATAAGATTTTTTTTTCCTGCCACAACTGACAAGAGTTGAGTAAATTCAAGTTGACTTTTTTCCTTAAAATAGCACATCTCCATCTCGTATGAGAATAAACCCGAATCATTTGTAGAAAAATGAGTAATGCTGCGAGACCACAATGGTGAGAAAAATAAATCAGACACACAAACTGAAATAGCACATGGTTTATCTTATATGAGAAAGCCCAAAGCTAAATAAAGAGCAAAATAAAAGATAGATAATAGGAAATAGGGAGATAAATATTTGCAGATTGGAGGGAGACCAAGAGATGCGAGAAGTGGGGGCGGGGAAGGAAAGGAAATTTAAAAAAAGACTGAACTGTGTTACAGCACATGTCCCTCCTCCACTTGAAGAATGTGATCCTTATGTACTATAAATATGTACTACTAAGAAATAAAAGTTTAAAAAGATAGCATCTCTCCACACGCAGCGGCTCATGTGCTTCAGGCAGCAACCTCCCCACTTAGCGAAGGCACAGTTCTGGGGAAAGGAGCGCATCCTCACGAGCTTCTTCTGGAGCCAAGTAGCTCTACCAGCATCTCTTTGTTCCTCTCCTTCGACTCAAGATAAGGGGCTTTCATGTAAATACCACTGACACTTGGAAATTTGTCAGAGAAATGAGGATAGTACGGGCGAGGCCTGTGGCGGGCGCGATACAGAGAGCCGCTCCCAAAGGTAGCACAAGGATTCTTTCTTGCTGGACTACCGATGCTTGGCGGGGATTTTCATTAACTGCTGGGCTCTCTTTTCATTTGCTGTCACCACACAGCACTAGCTGCCCTTCCTGGTATCCGGCCACAAAGAGCTTGTGGAATCTGCTCCTGGATGTGGGTCCAAGACCCTCTGCTGAACTGAAGCTCCTCCTAAATTTCCACTGGAATAATCCAGCTGCTCTAACAGCAGGCAGGGCAGCAATGGCACTGGGGAAAGAAGGGACTCCCTCTTCGCCAGGCGCTCACTCGAATGGCTCCCCACTCGCTGCCTACACAGGTTGCCTGGTGGTCACCTGGGATCCTCAGTGGGGTGCAGATGTGGCCCCAACAGGGCTGGGTGCAGCCCGAGAATTTTCATGTCTAACGAATCTCCAGCTGCAGCTGAGGCTGCCAGCTCCTGGTCCAGACTTCAAGGAGTGAGAAGTCAAAAACAAATGCAAACAATCCTCCCAGAACTAAGAAGAAATGATCAAAGGGACTAAAGGATGAAAGGAGAGTTGTGGAGCACTCAGCACGGCAACGGAGCTTCTGTGCGAAGAAGAGAAAAAGGAAAACAAAACTGAAGTTACACACATGTTTCAGCTTTAACATAGTTCATCATGTGGGTTTGACAAAGGAAAAGCACTGCATAATTGTTTTTGATTGATGACAAGAATCATCTGAGGAAGTACAACATTTCATCATCACTATCAAGAGAAGACAAAAAAAAAAAAAGGGCATTTTCTTACAGTGACAAATGCACCATGCATAAAGCCAAGTCGGTGGGGAACTGCGTGGTGAGATTCTAGCAGCATCCTCACATCCCCTCGCATTCTTAGCCTGCAAATCCTGACTCAGGCAACCAGACAGAGAAGTGGCACTGGGTGTGATGTCAGTGAGGATCACTTCACTCTATTCTTGCCAGCTGGAGCCAGAGGTCTGGGTCTTGTGGCATCTCCTCAAACTGAGGGGTGCCAGGGCTTGGTGATTCTCGGTTCATTCATCACAAGGTGATGCTTGTTCTCGGGATCCCCAGTGGCAGCCGGAGCGGATCCAAGGATACTGTAGCTATTACAAATATTCAGTGTTGCAGGTCTTACAAATATTTAGTACTTTCCTTCTTTTTCTTTTGATTTTTCTGAGATAAGGCCTTGCTGTGCAACTCAAGCTGGGCTTGAACTCACTGTGCAGCCCAGGCTGGCCTCACACTCATGGTTATCCACCTGCCTCAGCCTCCTTAGAGCTGGAATTACAGGTATGTGCCACCACACTGGCCTTTCTTGGTCCTCCCTTCCTTTCTGCCATTGATCAGCCCACACATTGTTCTATTAACTTTGTCAGTGACATGTCATACAGCCGTTGACTTCCCTTAGGCAAGATAGAGTTAAAGATTTGTAATTTCTACAGCAATATCTGTTGCCCAAAATGAACATGTCACACCAATAAAGCTAACTAAAATAACAACATTTAATAATGCCTAGGGATTTGTAAAAATGAATGATAACATGAACTCATCCTAACAATATTAAATTGTGTCATAAAAGACCAAGAAATTTGCAGGTATGTTAGGAGCTAAAGATGGGACAGGTCAGTCCAGAAAAGGCCAGCAGTAGTCCCTGTACATAAAAAGTAGCAATTTTAATAGTATTATTTCTAAATCAACTAAAAAGATATATGGTGATTCAACTTGCTAACAGTAAAGTGGCTACCTCATGCTATTCACAAATTTTAGATGAATTAAAATTATAGAAGTAAAAAATGAAACCAGGTATGACAAGAAAATAATGTATATGTGTTTAAATCATCTTGGGTTGAGAAAAGACTTTTAAACCTGCCAGCACAAAGGGATAAAAATGAAAAAATTAACAGATTTAATTATTAATTTAAAATGTCCACATAATTCTTAAAAGACAAAAACTGAGCTGGGATAAAGACAGAGGATCTGGAGTGGGCCAGCTACTCCACCATCTCTTCTGCTAAAGAGGGGTCAATAGATCACATGAAGCTCATGTTGGTTTTGCCTAATGCTATTTGAAGACAGATACACATACATAATTTTTAATTGTTCAAAAAGCGTATAGTTGAATCTTGGAAACACTGTGTCAAATAAAAGAAGCCAGACTAATAAGCCACATGTTATAGACTCCATTTATATGAAAAGTCTAGAAAAATCAAATCCACAGAACCAGAAAGTAGGTTAGTGGCCCTGGGATGGAATGAGGGGCAGTGTACAGCAGGAAGTGACTGATAATGCATAGGGGATTTCTTTGGTGGTGATGAAAACACTCAGGAATTTGAAAGTTGCAAGATTGTACAACTTTGCGTTGGCAGAAACCATTCATAGCATAGGAATTATTTGGCTTAAGAGAATGAACCTTAGGTATGTGAGTTATCTTGCAATTTTTGTAGAAAGTATAGGCTACCAGTCACTCCTAGGAGTGAGTTTCAGCTCTGTTCAGTAGACTCTGCCCTTGTCTATAAAATGGTGAGGTGAAAGAACTGCTTTTAGGGTGTCATTAAGGCACGGGACCTGAGCAGGACCCACTCAGGGGACATTTACATCATGATGGCCAACGTGTGCTAGCCAGGGCCATGCCTCTGTCTCAGTGACATGGGAATCAGACAAGGCCACCCCTGGAATGAGCCATACCTATACTCACCACCCAGATGAGAGCTAGCCTTGCATCCTGCCAGCCGCCCAAAACTTCTGCTGTTAGTTTACAATTCTGAGCAGGAATATACTGAACCTTTGGTGAGAGGACGTGGCCATCTGTGGTTTCAGAGTATTTCTGAGCTCTTGGTTTCTAAACAATGACCTGGAGCTTGCAAGGACTGGGATCCTCTCCCAGAACTCCATCTGCGTCACTTTCCAGCAAATCCACGCTAGTCGGCCTTCCATCCATCTGATATCATGGAAATTACAGACAAGGCATATCAGAGCAGGAAGGAGCCTTGGAGATTAAGCCATCTAACCACTCCAACTTCCACCTTCTATAATCAGCATTTCATGGATGAGTTCCGGAGAGAAGGAGGTTTCCCTACATCACCCTACAAAGAAATGAAAAAACTAAAATTAAATTTCTTTGTCCCTGTCCCAAAAGCACATGTGGTTTCACATTCAATTATTTATGTTGCAACATTGGCCTCAGAGACTCCTTTTCCAATTAAATAGTCTCCCACACAGTGAGAAGCAAATGGAATGGACAAGCACCAGGACAAGTTTTACCCTCCAGGATACCTCTGACAGTGTTTGTGCTCAGGAGAGACCCTCAGGTGGGTATTTGCTCCCATAAGTAAATGTGGCCTTGTTTGTGGCTGTGGATGGACCTAGCAGGAGGAACCCAACCACTTGCAAAGTTTATGGTCTCATAAAATACATGATATGGTAGAAAAGCAAGCTCTTACCCTCTCATCTCCTTGTCATTGTCAATGCTCTCACATTCATTCATTCAATCAGCAAGCACTTCCTGCATGTCTACAGTGTACTTAGCTGGACCTTGAGCCAAGGAAATGAATCAGGCATAAAAGCTGTTTTCAAGGAGCTCCCAGTCTACTGGGAAACCTTTCTAGAATGACTAGTCCTGACCCAGGGCACACTAATCATCAGAGAGCTTACCCAGAGCACCCTGGGGACATGGGGACGTTTCTAATTCCCTTAAATGCTACTGTCTCTTGTAGCGGAATGAACCATGGGGTCAGGAAAAGTCTTGACTTTGACTACCAGCCTAAGATTCTAGACTTAAACTTGGAGGGGATGGAAACTTCCGCAGAAGCCAACACGTGTTCCAAGAGGTATCCAGCCTCCTTTCGTACTGAGAAGGGAAGTGAGCTTTTTTGTGCACGTTGAGGCTAGGACAGAATTCCTGGGAAGTGAACTCAAAGCCTCTTCACTCGCTGTCAAGGTGGACAAAACCAGATATCCGTGAAGTGGTGAATCAGACAGATGCTCCAATGGGTTAATGTTCGGGCAATCTCGAACATCTGGCTCTATTCTAAGCTCTAAATTTGGAACAACGAGACATCCACTTCCTCCTAATCAAGATAAACCCAGAGCTGAGGACTGAAGCAATTGTGCTAGGTCATTTAGTCGCCTTCCTCTTGGAAATCCCAAGCCAGCCACAGGGAAATTCTCTACTGAGGCAAAGAATAAAGGTCAATGCCGTGTCTCACCTTAATGCCTTTTACAGATCTGAGAGCCACAGGAGAAATCAATTCCAGTCAAAGGAGTTGTGATTTTTTTTTTTAAGTAGGGCCAGTATTTTAAGATTTTCCAAGTCATGGAAAATCATACACTAAGAACATGAAAACAACACAGTGTCTCCAATGGCACAAAATTTAATCCTCATTGTTGTCTAAATAAAGTGGGGCTAACTTAATAAGGGGGAGAGTCCCTTACCCACCATGAAATGATCTATTATGATACATTAATAGGAAAAATACTATTATAAGTCATTAGCACTTTTCCTAGCTGGTCACAATTTTGTCATTAACCATGTTTTCTTTTACCCCATCTTCACTATAAAAGATATATATATACATATATTTCAAATTTTGGAAAACAAAAGGAAAGCAAAAAATAAAAACTGCAAAAAAAACCCTATAACTCACTATTAAAAACTGTTTTTCTTATAAAATTGAGGTTATATTTTATCCAGGCCCTTAAATTTGTTTCACTTAGTATTTATCAATAACATAATCCAGTGTTCTCCAAATATATAATTTTAATCAGCCATATTTCTTATTATGGGTATAGTATAATTAAACTAGTAGCCGACCTGTGGAAGCTAACCTGCTTCTGGTTGCCTGAACTTATAAATGAATGCGAGTAATATTCTTTGTTCTAATTGCGAAGGGTTTCCTTAGGAAGTAGCGTTACTAGTTGGATGGATATAAGAAACTTGAAGTTCATTATCTATATTGGTAATTTACTTTCCATTTGTTCAAGTAATATTCATTAAGTACAGGAGCCCTGGGTTCTGGGCACTGGGCAGTGGGATGAGCAAAAACAAATTTTCTTCCCTGGGGCACCATGGTGGTCTAACATATCCTTCCATCAGGCGATATACCTGAGGATGCCTGGCCAGTTCCTTACCACCTCAACAATGATGATCTTTTCATAAACATAAATCTTTGGCAGTGCAACAGTAAAAAATGGAAAGTGCTTTTGTTATTATTTTTATTTGCTATTCATTAATAAATAAACTTTCCCAAAGGTTTAGAGATCATTTTCATTTGTGTGTGTGTGTGAGATTCACCTGCTCATATGCCTTCTTGTATTTCTTCTAGTTTGAAAAAGCTTTTAATATATTCTAGAGATTAACTTGCTGCCTGCCATCTAGGACAGATGGTTTTCACTTGCATTCTGGGTATCGATGGTGCTGCCTAAGTCTTCAGCTTGGCGCATCATAAGCCTTGTCAGGCCTGAGGGTTAGAGCAGTGATAGCAATAGACACGGTCGTCCTCCTGGAGCTGTTGGTTTGTGAGACAGACCTTGGTCGCTCAAGTGAGGAAACAGTCACAAACACTGTGATGGACAAGACCTGCTTTAGGAGACAGAAAGTCAAAGGTGTCTGATGCTATGGAATGTGACACTTGTCGTAGGTAAAGCTTCAGAGAAGCAGAGGCTGGGACGGGAAATGTCTCTCAAGAGAAAGCTCCAAGGCACGGGCAACCCAAGGAAGTGAAGGGGCGAGGGCTGGACAAGGCTGTTGTCTCCAAGAAGTCTAACCCTGCCACTGCATACAGTAGCCTGCAGACACATCTGGGGACCTAGTCAACAGGTCACACCTGGTTGTAAGATGCTTCTGGACTGTGGGGCACTGTGGCTTTCTGGGGAAGGTGGCTCCCCAGAAGACTGAGCTGCCAGCAGCTGACTTCTGTGACCAGGGATGACTGTGCACCAGTATAACAAAGGGGTCCTGGAGGGCACCAGTGGAAACTCCCAGGACATTTCCAAGTAATCAAAAGGTCAGTGTGACAGGAGGGGTGGCTCAGGGAGAGCAGCATAACGGGCTGCACTTGGTAGAGGTGTGTGTGCCTTCCACATGGAGACCAGATGGGCAGGAAGAACAGGGCACAGCACCAGCCATGGAAGGATGGGACATGCCAAATACATGCTCTCCTGGTTTGGCAAGTCACCCTGCTCATTATTAATGTTCAAAAGGCTCTGAGAAATCCTGTAGCACAAACACTTGTTTTACACCATGTCATTCAATTCCACATTTCCTGAGAAATCACTGAAGAAGATCAGGAAACAGGCATCACAGCCATATGAAGCCTTGTCTCCACCTAAGAGATAGAGGTGTGCACCCCCATCACCCAGAATCACAGAAGTGGGCGTGCTGTGGTGTATTTAGAAATTATACAGCACAGGAATTGATTGAAGGCTGGCTTTGGGGCTGGAAAGGGAAATGTCAAGGGTGACTTTGGGCTTCCTAATGTGAGCATCTGGGCGATGATACATCATTCTTGGAGAAGGACTGGGTCTGAAGTCAAGAGGGAGGGGTGGGAAGGAGTGGGCACACGCAAATAAATGCTACCCTTACATGTTATACATCAATGAATGCTAGCAAAACGTGGAGCTGAGAACGATCCCAGTTCTTAAAACTGAGTTTCACCATGAGCATTAACAAGTGATTCTGCAATCCTGAGCAGATCTTGTCCGCCCTCTAAACATCACTTTCCCCTCCTGAAAAACGGAGACAATTTCTATCTAACTACCCTCTACTCTTGTCATTCTGATTGAATCAAAGAATAGAAATAAGTGTCCTCAACTGTAGAAGGCAGCCTGAGTACCAGTTCATTATTTATGAGTATCATTAGGTTTTTTGAGGGCACCTCAGTAATAACTCCCCAAGGATCAAGTCAGGAAAAGATAAGAGGTCAACAGACCCAAAGATATAAATTCAGGAGACGGATATGTTGTAAGACTAGTTTCTGTCTCATAGAATTACCTAATGATCCCAGCAATATTTTTTCAAACATCATCACTTTTTCCCATTGTGAATCTCTCTCTCACTCTTCCTACTCAGAATCATTTGAGGCCTTCAATTAAAGGCACCTTTACTCCATTAAAATCTGCTCTCAAGAAATCATCGACTAGTTGGCCTTCAAGAGAAAGTACCACGCAGCATGCAGTGCTTGCTTACTGGGAGCACTCACCTCTACACAGCAGAAGATTCCTAATGGTGGCGCAGGGCACACTCTAGGAAGTACAGAAAAGAGGCAAGTCAGTCACACAGGGACAAATGCCCTGTGGTTTCACTTACAGGAGTCATCTCGAGTCCTCAGAGTCACAGAGACAGAAACCAGAGTAAGGGCAGTGGGCTGGGGGAGGGAGAGTTATTCAGTGGGTTCAGAGTTTCAGTTTAAAAAAATAAAAATAAAAATAAAAAAGTTTCAGTTTTGCAAGACGGAAAGACATCTTCAGATGGCGATGGTGTTGGCTGCATAGCAATGTGAATATGCTTAAAACTACAAAGCCATGTATGCACCTGGAAAATAGTTAGAAGGTGAACCTTAAATGCATTTCACCTTATATGTAATTAATAATCATGACAATGATCAGGATTGAGGAGGTGCAGGGTCAGGGCATTTGTCCTGGTACTCTGGGAATTACTCTGCAGAGAGC
>NW_004524797.1:1681039-1698601 GCF_000260255.1 Octodon degus | reverse complement strand
CCCCCTTGCTTACACACACACATGCGCGCACACACACACACACGTGGCTTTACCCTCTTATCCACCATTTGGGGGAGGAAAGCTGAACCCAATCATCAGGCCAATTTAGGGTTCACCCTGGAGCTTTTAATGTTCAAAGGAGTCATTGTTCTCTCTGTGGAGCCATTTCTCATCCACTTAGCTCTTACATAAGACTCGCTCTGGTTCTGATATATGGGGAAGAAAAACCCATTGCCCACTTTATTCATTTTGAATAAACTAAAAATAACTATCCTTTCCATTTCCCAGAGCCAGTAAAGGCTGTTCAGAAAGGACAGAGGGAAAAAAAGATGTGGACTATGGAAAAGGCATCCTGGGTTGAGCACACAGGGGCCTCAGTTACAGCATGGCTCTGTCCTTTTCCAACTGTCTGCGACCTTGGGCAAGTCTCTGTCCCTCTCTGAACCTCAAGTCTCTCTTCTACTGAATGAGAGGGTTGGTTAGAGTCCTGGGGCCTTTGAGATCCTCTCAACCCTGAGGTCCTACTTTTCAATGAGAAGAAAGACGAGAAGCTGAGGCATCTTATTCTTCTAGCCATCTAGTACATGAAGTATTTTTATCATTTAGAAATGTTCCCAATTAGTTTTGATGCAATCCAGCCTGGTCAGAAACAACTACTGTGAGCCCTGCTCCCACCCTGTTCCCACTCTTGCTCTAGTATCTAGAAATAGTTGTCAGCCTAACAGGCCCCATTTCCTGGCTTCCGGCTCACTCCCCTGCAGCATGATTTCCGATCCTCAGTTCTTTGAAATTGCCAAGGTCACCACGGTCTTCCAGAGCTGAGTCTCACAGATGTGTCTCCATCCTTCTAGTGCTTGGCCTCTTAGAAACACTTGAAGCTCAGTGTCTGTCCTCTCTTTCTGGATCACTGTCCTCCCAGGGATGTGGGGAAAATGGCTCATCCTCCGAGAGCCTAGGAGAGGGCAGGATCTGAACCCTGATGCTGGCACCAAAGACGAAGTGTGCCATACAAGCTCTGGGGCGCCTCCCTTCCTATTGGATTTTTTGGTCACCAAATTCTAGATTCTCTGGGTGGGTCCTCTCACAGGTTTAAGTTATTCATCAGATACAAGAGGCCAGTGTGACCCCTACCCTCCCCGCACATACATAAATACTTTCGAGACAGTTGTCAGAGGAATAATTACAAGATCCCCTGTAATTACTAGCATAGTCATTCTCTGATGCGAAAGAGCCAGGCACTGTGAGAGAGGAAAGGCACAACAGGAGGCCTGCAAGTGTCAGTTTCCTCAGAGCAACAGGGATGCGCAGGCCCACGGGAAAGAGGAGGAGACAGCAGAAGGCTGGAAGGAGGCAGGAGAGTTCCAGATCTCATAACTGCCCCATGGGGGCTTAGCCCATGGCGGGGTGGTATCTTCCAAGAAGGACAGGGAGGCTGACACTATAGAAACAGCACTTGTTTTTTCCTGGCTCAGGACAGGGGAGGCAGACAGGTTCTGGAGGTGCCAGAGGGGACCAGGCTGGGACTGTCCAGAGTCTAGATGCAGCCAGAGTGAGAGGACAGACATGGAGGAAGTGGGTGGCAGGACCTCCCAGCCTCAGAGGACACTCTAAGGAGCCGTCCGGTCTTGCCTTAGAAGAATATTCTGTTGTGTGGGACAAGGTGGGGGCTCGAGGCAATGACCAGTTATTTTGCGCTGACTCCTTAGTTCTCACAGACACAGGCCTAAAGCTATTTCAGCCTAGAGGAGGAAACAGACTCCTTTCTTTGGTACCTTCATCAGCAAGCCCTCAAAGCCTGAGGCCATGTGGCACAAATAAGGACATGGCCACAGTGTCAGGGACCTGCACAGGAGCATGCAGCCAACTGTCCCAGGGAGGACCCAGCCTCAGGTGCACGACTCCAAAATGCACACCTAGTCTGTGTACCCCTTGGAGCTGCCTGGGCCAGTGCACTTCATTTGACAGTTGAGGAAACTGAGGCTCAGGGAGAAGAAGCCACTTTCCTGAGGACCAGAACCCAATCCCTAGATCAGCTCCAAGCTGCCTCCCATTTGTGGCAGGAAAGAAAGTGACCCCTGAACCAAAGACACGGGTGTGCATCTGTGCACAAAACAACATCGCTAAGGCTGGGAGGCCAGCGTCCCAAGGCCATATGAGGAGAGTGGTGCCTGGCTTCCCCGGCAGGAGCAGCTGCTGGGGGACTTGGAGCACTTGCTTGGCCGCCCCCTCTCCCAGGAACGTGAACTCAGGAACATTTGAGCATTGGGAAGGAGCCCATGGGAACCAGGCTTGTACTCCCCTCTCCAGGGGCCACATCGGCCGCTGATTGCACTCCCAGCAACTCTTGCTGAACATCTGTATTGTGCAGGGAGCTGGCACCAGATCCTGCCATCTCACAGGGCTCGGCACAAGCCCATGGGTTCTGAGGCTATGACCTCTGACCCCACAGAGACCCTGCCTCTGGGCCACACCATGATTGTGGAAATCTGGAGCAATTTAGGGGAAATTTAGATGGATGTTGCTCATTCCAGTTTCCTGTGGAAATTAAGTGGAACCAGGAGGCAGCTCAGTCAGGGGAGAAGAGGAGAGATGTGAGGAAACAGAGGAAATAAATGCAGGAAGTGTTGGTTCACATAGCATTTCCTCTTCCTTGCTCGTCCTCCCTCAGACGAAAGGTGACCTCTGGCATGACACTTAGCAACAAAGAAAGCCTAGCCTAACCCATGTCGTGGTCCACATGACCGTGATGGTTCACAACCCACAGTGCCTGGCACACTGAGCCATCAGCTCCCCACATGATCTCCTGCACAGTGCTGACACTTTGGCAAGCAGAGTAGAGCAGTTCCTCTCCTTGAATGCCCTGCTTTAGCATCTCTCTCTGGAGAACTTTTACCCACCTCATGAGTCAGTTCAAGTCATAGCCCCTTGCCCCTCCCTCACAACCTCCAAAACAGCAGTCACAGCTGTTCCTTCTGGTCACTTGTCACTCTATGGACACCTCTAAGGTGATCTTGTAACATGGCCTGGGAGGGCAGTTGGTTCTCCTCTTGTCTGTCTGTCTGTCTGTCTGTCTGTCTGTCTGTCTGTCTGTGTGTCTGTCTGTGTCACAGCAGAAGCTGTGCCTTATCATCTAGGGATCCAGAGTGCCAGACAGAGGGCTGAGTATAGAAAATGAAACCCATAAAAGTTTAAGGATTGGATGGGAAGAAATGGGAGAAATGGCAGAAGGGAAGGGCAGAAACAGAAAGCAAACAGGAAAAATAAAGTTTCTCTGAGATATTTGTAAATCCTTCCACTCTTTCCTGTTGACGTGAGATTGTACCCACCTCTGTGAATTAAAGTGCCTGAAAGAAATCCCTAGGTCTTATATCTGGATTCATCTCCCACCAGAGCCTCATGTGCTCATGGGTAAGGCTTTTGTAAGGCAACTGGGTCATGGGTGTGTGATGTGGGACTTTTCTTTTCCCTGATGAACCTATATCTGGGTGAGAGGTTGGGAGGTGAAGCTGGGTCAGGAGAGGTGGGTCACTGTGGGCATAGCCTGGAGAGGTATATATAGATGTCCTACCTCCTTTGGTAGCTGCTGTTTCCTGCCCACCATGCCATGAACTGTTACTGCCCTGTCATGCCCCTCTGCCATGTCACCCTGCCTTGGAGCCAGCTGGCTACGAGCTGAAACCATACAAACTGTGAGCCAAAATCAACCTTTCCTCCTTCAGCTTGTGAGTGTTGGGTATTTTGCCCCAGAAATGAGAAAGCAACTAAGACAGTGTATTAAACATATATTCAATGTAACATTTTCATCTTACAAAGTATTTTTCAGAACACAATCCCATCTCAAATCAAGGAGTATCTGTGCATTGCTTCCCTTCACTTGAGGGTCTCCTCCCACCTTTCAGGTCCCCCTCTGGTGCAAGGTGGGCCTGTAATGATAGTCTTGTGCTATGCTCGTATTTGTCAAAGTGGAAGTTGTATTTCTGTATAGAAGGAGTGAAACTAGATTCTGGACATAACCAGAAATGTTTTCCAAAATAGAAGTGAACAAGAATAGCATTTTGTATGTTTCCGAGCTCTTGCATTTTCATTATATATTTGACCATCCTGATAGACTGTGAGGACACCGAGGCTCAGGGAGGAAATGCCTCCAGACAAGGCCACTATGTGCAGTGAGGAGCCATGACAGAAACCTAAATGTTGGGCCTAACATGAGATTTCAGTTTTAAGCCTCATGAATATAGGAAAGGGAGAGGTGACTGGACAGCTGTGTGTCAGGGGAGGGTCTGGGGTCTGAGCTGACCCAAGCTCAGGATGTCTGCTGTGCCCACAGCTATGATAATTGGGAATTAACATTCAGAACCAGGGCGATGAGTGGTCTTCTCTTCCAAACTGGTCAGACTGCTCCTGGAGTGCTGTGTCCTGGGGCCAACCTTGAGGAGAACACAAAGAAAATGGAAGCAGGCCTTCAGCGTGACAGTGGGTATCTGTGTATTCTTCATTATGCTTCTTATTCTTCAAAATTTGTGACTTTCCTGTTCTATGACACCAGATAGAGGGACTAATACCCTGACCATTCCCAGGGAGCAGTGTGGAGTACAGAGAGCACTATGAACATGGACAGTAGACACCTGAGTCCTGGTCCCACCTGTGAGTGGTATTGAGCATGTTTTCACTCTCTCTGGGCCTCAGTTTCCATGTGTATGAGTGTGAGATCTTTTGTGGGGACTCAGGGAGAAGACCATGGATATGCATGGCTCAGTGTGGACACTCAAAGGGTCTTGGACAGTCTTTGTGGCTCACCTTGTGCCTGTTAGTATTGCTTGGGAAATTAAATGAAACAAAAAATATCCAGGGTCCCTGGCTACCGGTCTTGTCCATGGCAGATGGTTAATGACTCCTGTTCACTTCCCTTCTAGGCTCACCCTGAGTTACGGACTAAGACCTGCCCCCACCAACATTCAGATCAATGAAATAACCCCCAGAACTTCAGAATGTGACTGTATTTGGAGACAGGGTCTTCACAGAGACCATTAAGCTTAAGTGCATTCATATGTGCCTTCACTCAATTCAGTCTGACTGGGGTCATCATAAAAAGTAATTATCAGGACACAGAGAAGGACAGCGAAGACCATGTAGACACAGATAGACAGGGCAGCCATCTGCAGGCCTTAATGAAAGGTCTCAGAAGAAATCCCAGAATTCTGGGGGTCTGAGGCAGGAAGGTGGAAAGTTTAAGCATAGTCTGGGCAACTTAGCAACTTAGCAAGATCTTGTCTCCAAAAGAGGGCAGAGCTGGGGATGTAGCACAATGTAAAGGCCTGGGTTCAATCCCCGCTATCACAAAAGGAAAGAAAGAAGCAAGGGGGGGGAGGGAGAGAGGGAGGAAAAGAGGGAGGAAAGAAAGAAGAGAAAGAAGAAAGGGAGGCCAGAGAAGGAGACCAGGAGGAAGAGAGAGAATTCATTCTCATTAATGACTATTATTTGCAGGGGCCAATACAAATGATATGAAAAGAATATGGGCACAAATAATAGCGGAAAACTTCTCAAATATGGGGAAACAATCTGACATTCAGGTAACTGAAGCATACAGAACTCCAAATAACTTCAATGCAATAAAAATACACAAGACATATAATAGTCAAGATCCAAGATATTCATCAAAGAACAATATACTGAAAGTCACTAGAGAAAAGAAACAGATCATATTTAAAGGAAAATCCATCAGAATAATGGCAGACTTCTCTTCACAAACAATGAAGGCAAGAACAGCATGGAGCAGAGTACTTCAAGTCCTCCATGAAAACAAATTCCAGCCCAGACTACTATGCCCTGCAAAACTCTCTTTCAAGTTGGATGGAAAAGTGAAATACTTCCATGACAAAGAACAACTAAAGAATTTCATGATGACAAAGCCAACCCTACACAGACTACTGAAAGATGTTCTAGAGAGGGACAAAAATGATCAGAACTCCATGAACAACAATAGAAGGAACCTACTAAATAAGGAAAACAATTAAACACAGGAGAAAAAGGACTAAACAACAGCAGGTAAGTAACATGTCAATCGTAAATCAATACATCTCAATTATAACCATCAATGTAAATGGACTCAATTCACCTATTAAAAGAACTAGACTGGCATAATGGATTAAGAAACACAATCCAACAATATGCTGTATACAAGAAACACACATAACTCAAAAAGAAATTCATAGGCTGAAAGTCAAAGGATGGAACACAATACTACATGCCCCAGCACCTCAGAAAAAAGCAGGGGTAGCAATCCTGTTTTCAGTCACAACTTCAAACCAAGAATGATCAAAAGAAATAAAGAAGGTCACTATATACTAGTTGGGGGAAAAATTCAAGAAGAGGTAACACTCATAAATGTATGTGCACCAAGCATGGGTGCACCCAACTATATAAGACAAATCTTAATGGACATGAAAAATCTAATATCTAATACAACAGTCTTAACAGGAGACCTTAACACCCCCTTATCCCAAAAAGATAGGTCAAGCAGACAAAAAATTAGCAAAGAAGTAGCAGAACTGAACCAGAGCTTGGAACAAATGGACTTAGTGGACGTATACAGAGTGTTCCACCCAATGACAGCTGAATATACATTTTTTTCACCTGCATGTGGGTCATTTTCTAAAATAGACCACATACTGGTTCATAGGTCATGCTTAAGTATATAGAAGAAAACAGAAGTTATCCCGTGCATATTATCTGACCACAGTGCAATGAAACTGGAAATAAATGAGACAAGAAAACAGAAAAAAACCAGAAATACATGGAAATTAAACAACAGCCTACTCAGCAACTACTGGGTCACAGATGAAATTAAACAAGAAATTCAACAATGTCTATAATTCATTGAAAATTCAAGCACAACTTATCAGAATTTATGGGATGCAATGAAAGCAGTTCTCAGGGGGAAATTTATATCTATGAACTCACACATTAGGAAAACAGAACAGGAACAAATAACTACCCTAATGCTGCACCTTCAACAACTAGAAAAGGAAGAGCAACCCAAACTCAGAGCCCAAAGACGGGAAGAAATCATTAAGATTAGAGCAGAAATTAATTCAATTCAGATGAAGAAAACAGTTCAAAGAATTAACGAATCAAAAAGCTGGTTCTATGAAAGATTAAATAAAATTGATAAGCCCCTAGCTAACCTCATGGAAAAGAGGAAAGAAAAAATTCAAATATAAGCAATAAGGAATGAAAAGGTTGTAACTACCACAGACCCAGTGGAGATTCAGAGGATTGCCAATAGCTACTATGAGAACCTTTACTCTCACACAATAGAAGAAATGGACAGATTCCTAGAAAGGTACAAATAACCAAACTCTCAATAACCCAATAACAGCCAATGAAATAAGAGATGTAATAAAAGACCTACTGACAAAGTAAAGTCCAGGTTCTGATGGATTCACAGCTGACTTCTACAAGAAATTTATGCAAGATATAACCCCTATACTCCTGAAACTCTTCAATGAAATTGAAAAGGAAGCAATCCTTCCAAAATTATTCCTGGAGGCAAGTATTATACTGATACCAACACCAGGGAAAGATGCAACTAAAAAAGAAAACTACAGGCCAATCTCCTTCATGAACATAGATGCAAAAATCCTCAATAAAATCCTAGCAAATAGAATACAGCAAATCATCAAGAAGATTATACACCATGACCAGGTACGATTCATCCTAGGGATGCAAGGATGGTTCAATATATGCAAATCTATAAATGTAATATGCTAAATTTAAAACACACATGATCATCTCAATTGATGTAGAAAAGGCTTTTGACAAAGTCCAAAACTCACTCATGTTCCAAGTCCTATAGAAAATTGGAATAGATGGCCTCTACTTCAATCTGATAAAAGCCATCTATGACAACACAATGGCTAATATCATTCTAAATAGGGAAAAACTGCAATCTTTTACTCTCAGATGTGGTACAAGACAAGGATGTCCTCTGTCAACACTCCTATTCAATATAGTTCTGTAATCTCTAGCTAGAGCCATTAAACAAGAGAAAAAAATAAAAGGAATAAGAATAGGTAAAGAAGAAGTTAAATTAACCTTATTTGCAGATGACATGATACTTTACTTGGAAGACCCAAAAAAACTCCACCAAGAAGCTACTAGAATTGATACACAAATTCAATAGCATAGTAGGATACAAAGTCAATACCCAAAAGTCAGTAGCATTCCTCTACACAGATAACAAACACATTTAGAGGGAAAGTAAGAAACAATACCTTCTATAATAGCATCGTGGAAAATGAAATATCTTGGAATTCATCTAACTAAAGAAGTCACAGATCTTTTCAAGGAAAATTACAGTACTCTGAAAAAAGAGATTGTGGAGGATTTCAGAAAATGGAAAGATATTCCCTGCTCAAGGATAGGAAGAACCATCATTGTGAAGATGGCCATACTCCCAAAATTGCTGTACAGATTTAGTGCAATTCCTATCAAACTATGACCAACATACCTCACAGACCCAGAGAAATTATTTCTAAAATTTATTTGGAATCAGAAAAGACCTAGAATACCAAAGGCAATTCTGGGCAACAAAGACAAGGCAGGAGACATTATAATTCCTGACTTGAAATTATACTATAAGGCTACTGTGATAAAATCAGCATGGTACTGGCAACGAAATAGACCTGAGGATCAATGGAATAGATTAGAAGATGCAGAAGCCTCTACGAACACACTCAGCCACCTGATCTTTGACAAAAGGGCCAAACATGCTTACTGGAAGAAAGCCTCTTTAACAAATAGTGCTGGAAAAACTGGCTGTCTACATGCTGAAAGCTAAAACTTGACCCAGGTGTATCAACATGCCCTAAGCTAAAGTCAAAATGGATTAAAGATCTCAACATTAAAACAGAAATACTAAATCTCCTGGAAGAGAAAGTAGGAGGAACTCTTGAAGACATAGGGATAGGCAAAGAGTTCATGAACAAAAATCAAATCGCATGGGTAGTACTTGAAAGAATTAACAACTGGGACCTCCTCTTATTGAGAAATTTTTGCACATCAAAAGGAGTTACCAACAAAGTGAAAAGAAAACCCACAAATTTGGATAAAATCTTAACTAATAAGCACTTAAACAAAGGTCTGATCTGTAGAATTTATAAAGAACTAAAAACCATTAGGGCTTCAAAATTTAAAGACCCAATCCAGAAATGGGCATCTGAGATGAACACACACTTCTCAGAGGACAAAATTAGCGAAGTGAATAAATATATGAAAAAATGCTCCACATCACTAGCCATCCATGAAATGCAAATTAAAGCAACACTGAGATACCATCTCACCCCAGAAAAAATGGCTATCATAAACAAATCAACTAACAACAAATGTTGGAGAGTCTGGGAACTCTTCTCCACTGCTGGTGGGAATGTAGACTGATGTAACCATTATGGAAATCAGTGTGGAGACTCCTTAAAAAACTAGGACTGGAAATCCCATTCAAGCCAGCTATCCCCCTACTGGAATTTTCCCGGAGGAACTGAAAATGTCATATCATACATGTACCTATGTTTATAGCAGCACAATTTGTGATAGCCAAGTCTTGGAAACAACCAAGATGCCCGTCACCTGAAGAATGGATGAAAAAGGTGTGGTATTTTTATACAATGGAGCACTACTTAGCTATAAAGAATGATAAACTTGAAGCATTTATATTTAAGTGGATGCCACCTGAAGATATACTCATAAGTGAAATAAACCAGACCAACCTGTGTAAATATTGTATAGTCTCCCTATTATAAGAAATCAAAAGAAGAAATAAAAGTAGAAATGCATAACACAATTAAAAGGAAAGTGAGAACTTGAGGATTAGACAACCAAGAGAGGGCAAGGAGAAAAGCTAGGAAAGATGACAGGGGCAAAACCATACATTTATATGCACAAGATGGGTAAGGCAATGATCCTCAGAAACATCAGCAGGGTTTTGAAACTAGCAGTTAATTGGTAGGATTCTCACCCTGATTAACTATATATGCTGATACCTGTGAACTAAGCAACTGCACTGAAGATAGCAATATGTAATGGTAGGGTCATGCTTGGAGTGCCTGTCATTCTGGTCTTCTAAATATGTAATGCTTGTCATGACTTATCAATTATTGCCATACTGCCTCTCTAGTAAATGTTTGGGTTTTTTTAAAGGTAATAAATGAAAAATAGAAGAAAAAAAAAGCCACAGGACTGTCCTGTTGCAATGCTGTATATGGTTAGATTTCTAAATTTCTGTGTAAAAATATGTAATGGTTTATTCATTTTTAAATTTTTTTATTTTTTAAATTTTTTCTTCATATTATGTAGGGGCTTAAAGTTTAACATATCAATACTTGATGGAAAATACCTGTTCCATGTTATGCCTAAGATGTTTGATATTCAGACAGATAGTGAGGTTAAACCCAACTGCATATGTTGTAGGGTAATAATAAGCTTCTCTTCTGGAGGGTTAACAACCTAAGTTTGCTGACCAAAATTAGAGAAAAAGAAGGGCTGCAAGGTCAGCCAACATTTTGGCCCTAGTCTTTCAGGGTCAGTAAAGACAGGGCATAAGAGAACCTATACTGTAACATCATTTAACTCAGTTGTGTCCCAAATTTTCTGATCAAGGAGATTATGGGGCCACAGAGGAATGTGATTGATGATGCAGAGTGTGCCTAAAGAGAGTCACATGGAGAGAAAACATTCTCTCAGGCTTTCACAGAGAGCAAATTGGTCAAGCAAAGGCCGTGACTCATTCACATGGTTGACACTGACAAAGGATCTACAAAGTGCAGTACAGGCTTTCAGGATAAACCCTGAGGGGACTTGACTGACCTTATCAGATACAAAAGTTACATTTTTTATTATGTAAGTCTTGCTTTATCTTGGTCTTAACCATCCAGCAGAAAGGTATAAAAACTAGGTATAAGGGGTGAAGCCATGTTGGTATGCTGGGTCGTAAAGGCTCAGGTCAACAACTTCTGACATTACCAGTCCTGTGAATGACCCACTATTATTATGGACTACTGGACTGTATTGGAATATTTTGCTGAATTCACATACCTACAATATTTAAATGACAATGGAATACCCTTCTCTGACAAAACTGAACAAAAAAAGGGACACAATGAATGACCATTTTGTATCTATATATTCAAAATAGTTAGGATAGATATACATCTACATTCTCTTAATTCAATGAATAAGAAGATTTGTTCTAATAGTGTTTGTGAACAAGATGTCATGTCTGCATTTTGTACAGTGAATAACCACTGAGACAACAATGTACAATGTATTTATTATCGAAACTGTCCCACTGATCGGTTTTGAAGCTCTCATTGTTATTTGTTTCTCAATAAAATTATTTTAAAAACAAAAAAATAATAAAGGCCTCTCACCTGCTCCATCACTTTTCCTTTGGTCCTTGTAATAACTCTGAAAGGGAGATAAGTCAGTGTTTATCCCCATATGACACTAAGAGAAACTGAGATCCTAGGAGAGTAAATGACTTGGTCCAAGTTACACAGCCAGTAAGGTTAGAGTTGGGATTAACACTCACAAGAGAACTCACAGCTTATACTCTCCCTCTGCACTCCAGAGCAGCCTGAAACCTGCTCATCTTACACCCTACGTCTATGAAGAAAATTCCTCATCAGAGATTAGGGCCTCAGAATATATGTTTTGGTAGGTCTTTGCCCTTTCTCATTTGCTACAACCTCCCATAAAAACCAGAGGACAATGCTCATTCTAATGAGCATTAAATCTAATAATCAGGTAGGCAGGCAGCTGGTCAACAGATATTCGATGGCACATCTGGACTGGACCATGATGGATGCTAAAGACTTAGCTACAGTCATACACACCACCCTACCTTTCAGAGCCCTTCTTCACTAGCCAGTCCAAGTACTATGGCAAAGCTGAGGGTCAGGAGCCATGAGGGGAAGGCTGGAAGGGCCCAGCAGCAAAAGGACAAAGGGGATGCATGGGCTTATATTCTTGAGCAGTGGGAGGTGGGTCTTACTCCAGGCGTCCTGGACCCATGGGCTCAAACTGTGCCATCAGTACATGCTTGCTCTACCTCCTAGTCCAGGGATGTCACTGGCATCATTCTTTTTTTTTTAAATTTTATTTATTTATTTGTGTGTGTGTTTGTGTGTGTGTGTGGCCAGCTCAGCCCACCAGGGGGCAGGGCTGGCTGGCATGTGGTGCTGGGGGATTGAACCATGGTCCCTGGGCTTTGCTAAGCTTATTCTAAGCAGGTGCTTTAGACCACTGAGCCATCTCACCAGCCCAAAATGGAATAAGGGTTTTTTTTTTGTTTGTTTGTTTTGTTTTGTTTTGTTTTTGGTTCCTCGAATGCCTTCAGGGCACTTTTGGCCAGCGGGAGAGTTGTGAGGTTCAAACTCCAGCAACCTGAGGCTGACAGCTTTGTGGAAGCAGCCACTTAAAGGACTGAGCTAGGGCCAGGCCTCCCTACTGGCATCATTCTTGATGGCTTTTCCCACATCCTCCCAAGACAGCTGATGGCCCTCTTTGATCTGCATCTTCCCAGGTTTAAATCCAGCAGAAACAAACAAGAGCTTGGTTGCTCCTGAGACAGTTCAGAGATTCACTCTGATTGAACCAACTTCGATCACATGCTTAACACTACTGAGCTGTGAACTTAAAAATAATTATGATAGCAAATATTATATTATCTGTAGTTCACCACAATTAAAAGTCATAACCAGTACTAAGGATGCTGGGGCTCAGGCACTTGGCCTGGTGCTATGGTTGTGTAAGTCACCCCAGTTGTACTGATCACTGAAATCTCATGCATGAGTTCCACCCTTTGTGCATTGGTAGAGCCACAGAGATTAAAAAAAAAAAAAAAAAAACACTAAGAAGGAAAAGAAGTGAGTCACTAAGAAGCACTGGGGCATTTGCCAGGGTAAAGGGAAATAAAGGCTGGCCAGCCAAACCACAGCTATCTCTGGACAGAATGGGAGGGAGAACAGCCAGGTAGGGGAGGATGAGATGATAAGTCCGGGTTAGCATGGGTTGGGTTTTCAGGATCCACAGTCAAGTACAGGGAGAGGATGAGATGCAGCAGCAGTGCAGGTAGTGACCAAGCTGAAGAGGGATCTGGAAGCATCACTGCATTGGTGACAAGAAGGAGGTCTATGAAGGTAAATAATGCATGCCCTGCAGAAGCCATCTGGACTTCCCGGCCAGTAACAGCACATCTGACCTAGTGAGGCCTCTTCTTTTCTTGCTCTTTAGGACCAAGCAGTAGAATGTGATCAAAAGTGACTCATTCCTCAGGCTCCATCTTACAACCTACCACTCTCTTCTGGGTTTTGTTAATAGCAGTGAAAAGAATGCTTTGCATCTTCTTTTCCCTTCATTGATATCAGGACCTGAATACTATGGCTTGTATCTAGATGTCCCCACAAAGACTCACGCAGGCCAGTTCTGGGGCTTTCTGGAGGTGGCTGAATCTAGACTGTGTGATGCTTGATTTCAGGGTGTGATACTTGGATTAAGGATATGTTATTACTGAATTAGTCCATTGATTGGTTTGTCATAGTTCTCAGTATGGATAACAGGAAGCCCCACTCTGGGCACAGGCAGCTCCACCCAAAGGTAGGTAGCCAGGAAGGGATAAAAAGGAAGAGGCAGGCCGCTACCACTGCCTGCTGCTTTTCTGTCTCCTGCCTGCTAGCCATGACTACTTCACCACTTTGATGCTCTCTGCCATACCACCTTGCCTTGGAGCCAGCCAACTGTGGGCTAAAACCTCAACACACTAAGCTGAAATAAACCTTTTCTCCTTTAACTTTGGGTGTTCGGTATTTGTCTCAGCAATGAGAAAAGTAACCAGGACAACTGAACACTTGATGGTGACATGATTCATTGTTGTTGCAATGGAACAAGACCCATGCTAGGCCTTGGGACCAGGACGGGAGGCAAAGCCAAGGTCCTTTGGAGCTAATGGTTGTAGGTTGGAGACTTAATGGGCTAACAGCTCTCTAGAAGATAGAGGGATGTTCAGTTTCTAGTGACAACAACCCTGATGGCCTCTCCTAGCTCTCTTGTTAATCTTCTGGCCATGGTTGGCGGAAGGTTTTTGGAGATGCTGTACAAAAGAGCAATAGAGACATGGTGGCCTACATGAGTTTTGTATACACCTCAGATGTGGCACTGCCTTTCTCTGTGTCCTAATGATGTGACAAACATCTCTAAATGTTACTATAAGCCAGGATTGGCTTTCTTTTTATCTTTTACTTGGAAACTCCTAGGTTATCACTGCTAGAACAACTCCTGTCAAGGTCCACCTACCAATATCCATTCTCTTCTTCTTCCTTACTGTCAACACCTGGAGTTTGCTTAGAATGGCAAGGGGCCAGATACAAAGTTCACACTTCTCTCAGCTTTCTCTGCCACTGAGGGACACTAGGACATGCAAGTTATTATGAAACATAATGTGGATTATTATTCAGCAAATCTCCATCCTCCTCCTCTGACACCAGGAATGGGATACAAGAAATTACCTGTTGATCTTGTACATGAATCAAGGTCACTTTCTCTTATATAGGAAAAATAAAACCTCCAGTAGGATTCACCCACATCTTTCCAGGCTGCTGATATTTATAGCTGACTATGATTCCTATCTGATATACATGGGTATCAAAGCCTCACCTGTAGACACAGGTAACTGTTAGTATCAAAGCCACACCTGCATTTGTGTTGCCCTACAAGAACATGCTGAGCCTGAGGCTCAAATGTGATCCTGGGAAATGTAGTTCAAGAATGTTGTGGAAAGGTTTGAGACTGGTCTAGGGGGTAGATGGAGACTGAAACTTGTGGGGGCCACAAGAGTATTTCAACAGGGTTAGAGTTAGACCAAACCAAATGTAGCAGGAAAGTGCAGGAAGAGGAGAAAGAAAATTTTCCAAGGGATTTAGCAAATGAGAGCTCCTGAACCTTGGCAGGGGACTTTCAGTTCAGGGTTGGGAACAGAAGCCAAACCACACAGTGTGATTGAATCTCAGCCTTCTGCAGCTCCCCTGGGGGCTGGAGAGTTGAGGAAGGATGATGCACAAGAGGAAGCGGATTCCCAGGCAGCTTTGCCTTGTCCTCACTCTGAAGACCACTTCTTCACTTGACCTCTAGATACTACAGAAATATGCCAGGGTGTAGCCACTCCTCCCCAACTTCTCGGCCACACCCAGGAGCACACTGCTCACCAGGCCTGGCCCACTGCCTTGCTTCAGACATCCTTCCCCTACCTGTTGATGGCCTGTCTGGCCTTTCAAGATGGCACAGATGCCACCTGTCTTACAATAAAAGTACGATCCTCCCTTTCTCTAGGTTCCTCCTCTCTCTGTGTCCATCTGGAATCAAATTAGCTGGGTCCAAGTGGAATTTGCTCTTCAGAGCGGGGCAGTATCTGCATTGTGTGTTCCCACAGGGCAGAGCGCCTGATCTGGCAATCTTGGGGACTGGTAGCATTGGCCCTCTAAAACACTCTGCAATTTTTTCTTCACTAGGGATCAAACTCAGGACCTTGCGATTGCCAGGCAGGGACTTACGCTACTGAGCTCTCTCCACAGCCCTACTCTGCACATTTTGAGGCCAGGAAGACACAGAGGAGGGGGCCATCAGGCACTCAGGAAGGAGTCAGGAATCAGCAGAGAAAAACCGAGGGCTTTCTTTTCCTTCTGCTCCTCACTGAAAGCTGTCCCCGACTTCCTTTCACTTCTTTTAGAACCAGAAAGACATGCTTGTCACCAAATTTAGCAAGCAACCAAAAATGAAAATGCAACCCATATTTTAAAATCCATTTCAACAGCTCCACCCTACTTAAGGGAAGAGCTTTCTGGGCCATGGGGGTCACGGACCAGCAGCAGGCACAAGTGGCAAAGACAGCTGCCATGCTGTAGCTTTGGCTACAGGAGAGGTTGAGGTCTTCTCAGACAAAGTGCTCCACCCTCAAAGGGGTGGAACAATGAGACCTCAGGAAGAGCAGACCCAGGCCAGGGCCAGATGAGCCCAAACTCCAGGAAGTAACTGCTTGGCTTCTCCTTTCTGCCAATAGCTGTTAGAGTGGAAAGACGCTTCTGGAGGCCACCTCAGAGACCAGCCACAGCGAACTTGCTCCTCCTGGTGCACCGTTCCTTTTAGCACTTTGTTCTACTGTGTTTTGTGAAAAACAAGGGGAAACCCAGGGAACTAAACAGTCACCACCTTGAAGAATAATAGGCACCAGGTACTGGGTGAGCAGAATGCCTCAGGTGCTCTCCAGGGAGGTTTAAAATTTTTGTTGCCAAAAATTCTAAATGAGTTATGCTACCTTGGAGGGATTTCCATAAGAGAAAAAGACGTCTTTATGGGCCAGATGAATAAGATGACTTTGTCAGGCACAAACATAAAGACAGCTTCGCAAGCACAGCATGTAAGAGGAGTTTGGATAAGGCTGCCATGAAATGTACTGTTTCTTTGGCTCTTTTAATAGAAACAAGAAGCCAGATTAAAGCAGGCCACAAGCTCACTGATCTCAATTCCTATCAGCCCTGAGGAGACCCATTCTCTCTCCCCCCACCCAAAACTTGGAGCTGGAAAATACTGCCTTTGTGAGTTTGGTATGAAGATAAAACAGGGTAGAACTGCATGTGAAAATCAGATCACGGGGCGGCGTCCGGTGACAGTGTACATGCAGTGCACGATAACTGTCATGATGGTTTATATAAGCCCTGGCATTTGCACTGAAGAAGAGATTTTTTTCAGGGGTGGGAAGAACCTAAGGGTGCTTGCTGAATTCATGGACAAAATCTATGTTTAAAAAAAATGGATTCTGCATTGTCCCAGGGGCAGCGCTAGGATTGCTGAGCAAAAGCTATTTTAGAGCCAACTTCAACCATATAAAACAACTGTGATGGTGAAGACTATAAGCAAACGTTCCCAAGCAGTGCTGCCTGTGAGAGCAAAAGGTTATGTGATTCTTTGAAAATATTCTCATTTAGTTCCCAATTTTAGTAGGTGTGATAAAAAATACGGTGACTAAGTATTTTAAAAATAATTACAATAAAAGTCACATTGCCTCAAAATACTCCCCCTCATTTGAAACATATTTATTCCACTATTCTTGCCACTTTGTGAAGTTCTGGAAGTCTTCTCTTACGAGTGTCTCTAGTTGTATTATGCTGCCTTGATGTTCAAAATTGATTCAAAATGCTTACCTTTCTTGGTCATTCTAACTTTGGGTGACAGCCAGGAATTGTATGCTGCCAAAACCAGTGAGTAGGGTGGATGAAGACACACCATGATGTTTTTATTTGACAGAATTTTCCATAAATGTTTTTCTTTCAAAATTTTATTGATAAACAGATAGCAATGAGACAGTTTCAAATCAAATCAGAAGTACAGATTCAACAAATAACACACTGCATATATTCTTCTTAATGGTTAATTGCTGTACAAGATGCGGACTTGAGATCCTATTTACAAACACCATTAGAACAAATCATTCTATTCATTAAGAGAATGCAACTATAT
>NW_004524797.1:1636009-1671339 GCF_000260255.1 Octodon degus | reverse complement strand
TAAGAAGAATATATGCAGTGTGTTATTTGTTGAATCTGTACTTCTGATTTGATTTGAAACTGTCTCATTGCTATCTGTTTATTAATAAAATTTTGAAAAAAAAAAGAAAAAAAGGTATTAAAGAACCCTTGGATCCCTATGCACATACATTAGTAATCTAGTAGTAAGAATAGGAAGCCAAGCTTAACTTGAGACTCTACCAAATGTGAACCTAGTTTCCAAGTCCCCAATATGGAAATGCACTCACTCTTTGGGATACAGCAGACACCCTGACAAGCCTCCTCAGGATCCCACTCCAGGAGTGCAAGGCCTCACAGAAGACGTGGTCAGGGGCCTTGGGAGCCATTTTGGCAGGGAGGGAGTCCTTGCCCATGTCTAGGGCCACCAAGTGCTCCCAGTCTGGGCAACAGCAGTGTGGCTGGACCTGCTCCTCCCACCAGGGCCAATCTCACCCTCTGTATGTGGCTAAGTCTCACTGACTCTTAGTTAAAAGCAGACTGGAGCTAAATGTTCCAAGATAGATCTTGGACTGAGACACAAAGGGTAGGAAGGTGACAGAACTTCCCTAGCTGTAAGCTAGTGGGCCAACCTCTTCTTTCTGGGGGCCTCCAGGTTCCTTATCCATAGTTGCTGGAGATGGAACAGAGCAAGTTCTAAGCTGCTTCCAGCTCAGCGTCAGCAGCTTGATGCTGCAGGCTGCAGGCCATCCTTCTTCACACTGTTCCCAAAGTCTCCACAGTCCAGCAGGCCTGGGAAGCTTTTGGTCCTTATTGTTCCACTCCCGCTTTTAATGAGGCCACATCTGGAGTGCATCGTCCCTCATCCCTGTTTTGCACAGCTCCTCACAGCTGGGTCCCCATAAATCAATTTGTTCTGCAGACAAGTTCCCAGAATGATTCCAGAATCTGACCTAGAAACAGCAGTTTTATTTCCCTCCAGCATCTGATTCCAAACGCTGTGCAGGGAGCCCAGTCCACCCTGGAACAAGCGAGCTGTCCGGATCGCATGGCAAGAGGATTTGGAAAAGGGCATAGGAGCCCTACAGTCCCTCTCACAAAGCACTGACCCCAGCTCTAGAGTGAAAAGACTGGGCTTCAAGGACCCCTAAATTCCCTGCAAATCTTGGATTCAGAGTTTTCCCAGACAGCTGAAATAGCATGGAAGGGAGGTGAGGTGCACACTTAATCTCCCTGCAGTGGCCAAGGGAGGGGACCTCGAGCCTTCTGTTGTTTTGCAGACAGCACCAGACTCTCCTGAAGAGCGACTGACGCTGTCCTCTTTGCTGCTGCGGTTCCCAAGCTGTCTCTGGGAGCCAGTCGCTTGGAGACTTTGCTTAGCCTTCACCCTCTGTGCCCCCCAGAGCACAGCCTGAGTACCAGGGTGTCCCAGGAGTCTGCTTCCTCACCTTAGTTCACATAATCCCCAGACCTTCCGAGGTAGCTACCAGAAGTCGATACTAACAAGAGAGGAAGCTGAGGCTGGGTTTCAGTGGGTTGTCCAAAGTCCAAGCAATCAAAGTGCAAGTACAAACCACTGAATATCCTAACTTCTTTTCAATCTATTATGTTAAAAAAAAAAAAAACACGTCATATTTGCTCCTGGTCTCCCTATCAATAAGAACTCGGATTCAGATCCCACCAGAGTAATTTTTTAGGGTAATTTTTATCAAAGGAGTCCATGAACTTAGCTTAGAAAGGCATGTAGTCCTCAAGGTTTCTGATGAAGCCAGCCATCTGTATCACCCCTCCTCACCCCTCCTCACCCCTCCTCACCCCCAGTTGGGGCTCTGGAGAAGGACCCGCCTGCAACTCTTCTGAGTACCTCTTCCCACATCTGCCTCCATATTTCAAGTAACATTTTAGCCTTGGGTTGCTAGGATTTTTCAATTTTGGGCTATGACTATTGACTTCCCACTATGGAAGAGGAAGGTTTTGTGCTCATGTGCCACCAGCTCTTTTGTTCGTGCATGACATAAACACATATACACCACCCCTTCCCCACTGCACAGCCCACCAATGGCCTTTTGTCCCCTTCCAAGCACCCAAGGTCAGCCTGAGGCTGGCTGGACCTCCCTGCAGGAATTCAGAACAGAGTCTTGCCCTCTGGATAAAGCAGCAGATTTAGTGCAAACATCTGTCTTCACTTCCTCCCCAAACCAGTGAAAACCATATCCCACGAGGACACACTGAGGAAGCTAGCAGTGCCTAGCTTGGAGCTGAGGGGATTTGGGGACATTTCAGAGGGGTTGTCCTGAAACAGACAGAGCAAACTCTCTGGGTGGCCTCTGAGAAGGCTCCATTGCAACAAGAGAAGCCATGTCTCAGCTTCGCTGGGAAGACACCAGGAACAGATGGGCCCGTGTCAAGGGAGGACTTCCCCTCACTGGCAGTGGACACATTAGGATGAGCTGACCACAAGATGGGGACACAGAGGAGGGATCCCTGAAAAGTGTACAACCCAGTAATTTGTCTTTATAATGGTTGGCGATCAGAGCCCGGTGGAGCTTGGCAGTCTCTCTCAGATTAATAATTAGAGCTTCCCAGCAGGCACACCCATCTGGTCATTTCTTTATAGGATGCTGAAAGAACTGTCTTAACTACATTCCCATGAGCAATCTCTTCCTCTGACCCCTGCCTTTTAAAAGAAGGTTCCAGATGATTCACAGAGGAACCATGACTCCATGGTTGGGACAGAACCCTCCATCCCAAGGGTATTAAGCACTCTGATGATGGATAGGGGCTGCATGGAGCAATCACAGATGACTGTAGGCCTCTCTGGCAGTGCAGCAAGTACCTCAAAAGGGGAAACTGAAGAAATGGCCCCAGCCCCGAGCCCCCAACCCGACCCCTTAATGTAACATAGCAGAGTGTAAGCATGGGCAAAGCCAAGTTCTGCCTGGCCAACCACATGCAGAGGAAGCGGTCTGGTCCCTGCAGCAACATGTGGACCACTGTTCCTGATTCTTCTCCCTGATATGACACTTTTAGAAGTGTGCTTGCCCAGAGATATAAATCAGCCAAGATGTCCTGTATTCTCCAAGCAGGACCAGCTTGTCACACACCAGGGCCAGTGGTGTTATGTAAATGGGCCAAAGGGGAGGGCTGGCCTTAAGTCAGGGTTATGAGCTATGGGACACACAGAAAACTCTCCTGAGAGGCAGGATACAGCAGGAAGAGCTGAGCAGCACTGCCGGCTATGTGTCCAGTTTCTGACCCTCCCTGTGTCCCCTGGTCTGCACCTCCAAGCCAGGGGGCACAGCCATGGACTAGCACCTGGCTCACTGGCTGTTTGAGAATTAAGTTAGCTCTTTTGTATGAAGCACTTAGCACAGTACCCACTTCATGGTATTATTACTATGTTTTATTATTGGCAGCAGACAGGAGGCAGCAATCTGAACCTAAGGGACCTTTAAAGATCAGACAGAATAATACCTGCACAAAGAAATCTCCTACGGTTGTGTATAAAGGTGAGAAATGCAGGTGGCAATCCAGTAAATCTTACAAACATTAGGAGACAGGAAGAGTTAGTGTCTCCGTGTCTACAGAATGCCCCATGCTGTGGGCGGCACTTTTAACATCAAGATTAAAGAAAACACTGGGCCAGCTTTCAGTGCCACCATCCCTGCTTCTCATTGTTGCGCTGCCCCTGTGGTGCCGAAGCCCACAATGTCAGGCCCCATTGGGGACTTGGGCATGCTGGTGGAGGCAGCCACAGAAGGGGAGAACGATGGTTTCGACGAAGCACAATATGCTGCCATCAACTCCACGCTGGACCAGATCAACCCCAGCCTGGACCACCTGGAGGAGAATGACCACCTCCTTGCCTGGCTCCAGGAGCTGCTGGAGTCCAACCGGCAGACATGCCTCAAGTTCCAGCAGTAGCTCGGGGAGGCCTCCGGTGGTGCCAGCTCCTAGGACATGAGAGCCCTCGGGACAGGTCCCAACCCTGTACCTTGGGCCAGGCTCTACCTAGGCACCCACCTTCTGGTCTCCACTTCCTCTTGAGGGTCTACCATTGGTCCCCTTGTGGGTCTGCCTGCCTGTGCAAGCCCCACTACCCAGTGTCCCTCCTGGGGCCAGGTGTGGGCTGGTTATTCACCCACCAGTCTGTCCATCTCCCACATATGCCCACTCTGTCCAGGATTGAGCATCCGCATGAAACTGGTTTATCACACCTCTTAAAAAAAAAAAAACACTGATTGGACTTTTTTTTTGGGGGGGGGGGCTGCTCAGCCTGCCCTGAGGGCAGGGCTAGAGCAGTATGTGGTGCCAGGGGTCTAACCAAGGTCCCCTGCCCCTGCCTAAGTTTGCCTAAGCAGGCACTTTAGACCCCTGAGCTATCTCTCCAGCCCTGATTGGACTTTATAACTTAATATAATATAGCACAAGTGGCATAATGTAAAAATAGAGTGCCATTTGACACTTTAAGAAAAACAACAAGCCAGGCATGGTGGCTCACACCTGTAATCTCAGCACTTGGGGGCTGAGGCAGGAGGATCACCATGAGTTCAAGGCCAGGCTAAACTGCATAGGGAGACACTCATCCAAAAAAAAAAAAAAAAGGAGAAGAAGGAAAAAGGGGATGAAGGGGAAAGTAAGAAAAGGGAAGGGAAGGCAACCCAGGCCGTCTTCAGAACAGATTACTACATACAACAATAAACTCTGACAAGTGCACACTGTCTCTAACTACTGTGTGACCTCAGACACAGCCCTTCTAGGTGTCCCATCCATGGTCCGCTGACTTGGGAGATGTTTCAGGCCAATGGACGTGGCTTCCACAAAAGCACTGCTGTGTTTCCTGAGTTGACATCACCATCTAGTGTGTCATGCAAGGAAGACACGATGATTCAGCCAACCAAGAGCTTTCTTTTCTTCCTGTCCCCTCACATTAACATCTTTCTATTCAAACCAGGGTTCACAAACTAGAAGCAACAGTGTGTCCTATTGCTTGTGATGTGTGGCTCTTGTAATGTATACAAGATTCCGTCCTAGATCTTACGAACTTTCACATGATGCCAGGTGGTTCCATGGAAGCTGCTTACATGTGAAAAGCACTATCTGAGTAGGAGGGAAAGGGGAAGCTGGTTAGTAGCGCAAGACATCTCAGTTTCACAGACACTTAATCCATAAAGCAACCCAGAATTGACCATTAACTAAAACAAATTCTGTCATAAAAAAAGCTTATCACAAGATGAAGATTTTGTTTCTTGGGGCCTTTTAATGTCTTCAGAACGGAACCTTCTTGAATGTTTAAGATGGGACAACAGGGATGGGATCCCTGAACCCAGATCTCCAACCACAATGTCCTTTCCACATTGTCATTGATGGGACAAGCACCCTGTAAGTCTGATTCCAGGAATTCCACCTGAACTTGCCATGCCGTGTACCTAGAGGCCACCAGGGTCACTGTCCGTGTGTCTTCATCTTGAGGGGGCAACTTACTTCTCCAAGGCAGCAACAAACTCAGTGAGCAATCTCTAGGCCAGGGGTAGTGAACCTATAGCCATGGCTATGTGTTGCGTGTCTTTCTTTTAAGATGAAAGATGTTCATGCATGAGTTCTTCCTAAACTAAAACCTCAGTATTTGGGTTGAATTGCAGTGCTGGCACTTTGTGATAATAAGTAGGCTTTGGGTTGCAGTTTGGGCACTGATCTTTTTTTTTTTTTTTTTCTTTTTAATGTATTTAGTATGAGGTCTATACACAGATCTGACTCATAGTGATCCTGTTTTCAGTCTCCCAAGTGCTGGGATTACAGGCGCGCACTACCACACCCAGACTCAATGGCCATCTCAGAGTACGGGTGGAGCCAGCACAGCACACCAAGGATTGAGCCCCAGTCCCTGCGTCTGCCTAAGCAGGCACTTTAATCAGCTGAGCTATCTGGCTGGTTGGGCACTAATCTTTAAAAGGTTTGCCATCACTACTCTCAGAGTTGAGCTTCTCAGTCCTACAACCACAAGGAACTGAACTTTGCCAAGAAACAATGAGGTGGGAAGAAACTACCAAGTCTCAGATGAGTAGGCAGTAGATCCAACCCTTGATTTCAGTCAGTGGGAAATGGAGCAGAGACCCTGCTGAGCCAGGGAATGGCCTCCGACCCTCAGAAGCGGGGACAGCTAGTGGAAATTGTTTTCAGCTGCCAAATTTTACATAATTTAGTACACAGTGATAGAACATTAATACAGACTTTGGTGTCGGGAAGCATGATGCTGCTGTAACAAACATCTACAGAGTGGGAGGAGGCAGGAAAAATGGGGGAGCCTAAGCAAGAAAGTCTACATTTTCTTGAAAGGCCCCTGGTAAAAATATGGACTTGCTAAGTGTGGTGGTGAAGGCCTACCATCTAGCATTCTGGAAAGCTGGAGCTGCAGGATCATGAGCCCTTCCCAGGTGACTTAGCAACATAACAAGGCCCTGTCTGAAAAAAGAGAAGGTGGCCTGAGGGGCTCTGGCTCAATGCAAAGACCCTGACTGCAACCCTTAGTGTGCGTGGGGGCTGGGGTATGTTGAGGATGCTGCCAGTAAGAGCTCAGGAGGGAGCGAAGAACATGCTACTAGAAACCAATGGGAAGGAATCTTTCCTGTTGTCTCAAGTTATTTTTTACTCATTGCTGGGACAAAATACCCAACAGCCCAAATTAAGAAAGGGAAGGTTTATTCAGCTCTCAGTTAGTGGAGGTTTCAGTCCATACTTCAGTCCCAGTCTGTACTTGGCTGGCTCCCAGGCAGAGTGGCACATGTCAGAGAGCAGCAGTTCATGGGGGCAGAACACAGAAGAGCAAAGGGAGGAGGGGCAGGCTTCTCCCAGCCTCTCTCCCCTCCTTATATTACAAACAAGCTACCCTGGGGCTGGGGTGTAGAACTTCCACAGTGTCCATGTTCTTCTCTTGCACAGGATGAGGATGTTTACAGCTAAGACTCCTGGCTCTCTGCTGAGTCACTTAACTTCTCAGGTTGACACAATGGATCACCCAGTACACCTGTGCTGTGCAGAGAACTCAGGAAACTCGTCTCCTGCAGCAAATCTTGTTAGCAGCTAAAGGCATCTCCGCACAGCATGAAAGGCCCAGTTTGTTCCAGCTGCTCATAAAAAAGTATGAGAGAAGAGCTGAGAGGGCAAACTGTTTGACAATGAACCAAGAACAAATTATTTAGAAAGATGTTAGCTGCTCCACAGAGCAAAAGCAGCTAAAGATCAGAACCGCAGCTGAAGGCAGGGTAGAGGGAAAGCTTGAGCCTAGAGACATAGAATTTAGACCAAAAGAAGAATGATTCAGCACACACAGCTGACGGTATGGACACGCAACTTCCCTAAGACATTGGTGATACTAACACAGCAACATCACAAAGTCGGGGTGCTGAGGGAAAAAGTTATGCCAACTACAATCCTGTAGCGAGATAAATTATCTTTCAAAAACTGCAAGCAAGATAAAAACACTCCCAAATAAACAAAGACAGTTTGTTAGGCCGGGGATGTAGCTCAGCGGCATCATGCTTGCCAGGGGTGTGCAAAGCCCAGATTCAATCCCTAGCATGCACGCGCGCGCACACACACACACACACACACACACACACACACACACACACCCTACCTCAATGAAGCGCTGAGCAAAGTCCTTAAGATGAAAAGGAGCACCACCAAAGGGTAACCTGGATTCCTAAGAGATTGTAAAGCAGGACATAGGAAAACGGACACCGGCTGGTGAACATAAAGGCCCCATGTGACTTCCGTATGCCTTCTATTGCCCATTTGAGCAGTCATCACACCATCCTACTCCGAGTTTGTAACATCTATAGATGTATATGTCCATAATAGAACAGAAGGTAGGAAATGGAGCTGACTGGTACAAATTTGCTAAGTATTACTGGCCTTAATACTAAGCTGACAAAATTTAGAATAAAGTTAGGAAGCATATTGTGATTCCTAAGGCAATTGTTAAATGCATAACTAGGGAATATGCTAAGAAATGAAGAGCGTACACTTACGCCTCTTATGCAGACGAGGCGATGAGTCTGCGGCATGTTCTGACATTTCATACTAAACATCTTATAATTTGTTATATGTTGCCTTGATATTCACTGTGAACACAGATCTAGCTTTCTTATACCAGAAGCAGGGCTCTGTCACCTTAGACATGATTCCCAATTCTCTAATGCCCCTAGTCCTTCTTCAATCTGCTTTATATACCTGCCTCCTGTAGGGAGACCAGTCCCCACCCTGGCTCGGACCACTCAGCTACATATGCTGTGGTGACACCACAGAACTTGTGCCTGCTTGCTCTAAATTCACTAGAACTCCCTGTAGGAAACCTGCTTGGCCAATGCCCTCGATCCCACCCCATGAAAGGCTCTGGCCACAGGGCTCCCCTCTTGCTCCTCACCAGCAGGCTGAGTGTACCTGTCCCTTACATCTGCCCTCTTCCTGTTGTCCCTGCAAGGACTGCTGCCCTCTTCCGCCTGAGATCTGTAAGTAACCCACCATGTGTGTCGCTCCACTGCCTCCTGTATCACACCCAGTCCACATACCTAAGCCCCATCTCCTTCTGGCCAGAGCTCCTGGTGGGCTGAACTGAACATATTGCAGAGAGGAGCCACAGAGGTGCCTGCCAATGTAAACAGGTGTCCTGTGAGACAGACACCTGGTCACAAGTGGGACACTGAGGCATCATGTCATCCGCTGGGAGAAAGTTCCCATGAAAGGCAAACTGTAAAATGCAGGACCACATCCTTTGAGGCCCCAGCAGGACATGACTAGTTGACAGTCACTGTCTAGAGACCTGAGAACCAAACCAGAGGTCAGTACAATGGAATCCTAGAAGCTGAGTGCACCCACAAGAGGGAGGATTATCTGTGTCCCTCCTTACACCCCCCCCATGTGCACCTGACCCCATGCACCAGGACTGTTTCACACCTTCCTGGGTAAGGCAGAGGCAGGTTAGGAAGCCACTCAGGCAAGAGACTGAACTAGAGTTCCCTCACACCCCTGTGGGCTTTTCCCACTCTTCACCCATCAGTAAAGGGAACAGCTACTCGAGATACCATCAGTTGCCTCCCAGCTTGTAAAATCACTTAGCATGATGTTCGAAAATCTTTTACTGATTTTTTCCAACACTAAAACTTGCTGCATATAGCTGACAAGGGCAAGAGGGCCAAGTTTACAAACAAAGTCAAAGAGCTGCGGTGCTGGTGAATGCACATGAAGATGTCTGCGTGGCCTCCCTCAACTCTACCCAGGCACTCAGTGCAGATGGTACACCTGCCTGTGGCACTCGCTTGTGTTTGACGGGGCAGGGTGGCCGCCCCTTCTGCTCATCGGGACACGGCAGGAAGCAGGCTGCAAGCAGGCAGTGCTGCTCAATTGTCCACGCCACCATCACAAATGGGATGGAAGAGGGAAGGACTCAGCCCACCCTGCCTCACCCGTGAGAGAAGACAGGGCTGTGCAAGGACTGCAAACCGCTCCACGCCTGCCTCTGAGGAGCTGGGAACTCCATAAAGATAAGGCTCTTCTGCATCTACGTCTCAGTCATCGCACACTGCTGGTCACTGTGCTCCCCACACTACACCAGGCATTTATGAAAATAGAGGCTGACATCGAACGGGCCACCCTGCAGCAGGGACTCAGCTCAGACCCACTGCTGATGTTTAATCCACATAACCGCCCCATGCTTGGGTTTATGACCCCCATTTTACAGATAAGAAAATGAGGTACAGAGTAGGCAGTATGTATAAGGTGGACCAAGTCAGGCCAGAACTGCTAACCTGACTGTGGCCAGGCTCATCCAGAGAGAACACGCATGAAAAAGAGGCACTGCTTTTTAACCAACTGCATACGCACCTTCATCCTCTCATAACTGAAGGTACAAAACCAAAGATCCGAAGTGCACGCACTCACTGATTCTTCTTTAGTCATTCACATTAACTTCATCTGGCTGACAAGAGCGGAGCTGATCTGGGGTCACTCTGTTTTGTTTCGTTTTTTGGCAGAACTGGGGACTGAACCCAGGCCCTTGAGCTTGCCAGGCAAGTGCTTATTCTACTGAGCCATCTCCCCGGCCTCACTCTGAAGTCTGAATGACAGAAGGGAGCTTCCAGACCAGTTGCCGCAGTGTGAAAGCCAACATTAAAGAATTAACCAAATGTTAAGGTACATTCTGAAAAAATGAATCTCATATAAAAAAAATTTTGACTTCTCCCTGACACTTCTACGTGGGAAACATGATAGCAACATGAAGGCTAGACGCAGCCAGCCACTCTCCTGCTGGAGACTGCTAGAAGCCCACTCTCAGGCTTGTATCGTCCTGAGAGAGCAACCTGCTTGTGAATCCAGCTTTAGTCAGTCTCCTTCAGCCAACATGAATATTGAAGGTTGACTATGAAAGTAACACCAACACATAACCAAAATGCATCTTTATTTTTCCATTATTTTGTGGAGACAGGAGCTCACTATGTTCCAGCCCAGCCTCTAACTCACGATCCTTCTGCCTTTGTACCCAGAGTGCCAGGAGTACAGGCATGCGTCACTACACCCGACTAAAGATAGATTTTTTATTAAATGAATTTTAATGGGCCAAAGGAATGAACGCAGTGTTCCTAGCGTCTGTCATGCCACACTGAGAAAGCTCCAGCCCAACAGTTGAGGTATTGTCAGTTTGTGCAAAATATCCTGCATGCACCTTCCGACCCGAGAACCCCCCTAAGTACCAAAACGGAGTATTTGCTGGTGAGAATAAAAGCTACCGCTGTAAAATATACATCTTGATTTTAAAAAAATATTATAAAGTATCACTCCTCCAAATATCAAGAGCTGATATATTATAGTTACCCCAGAAAATAGAATAGTTTAGAACATAAGTTTCAAAATCAGTACAAAGTTCATTCACATTTGATTTACAAAAATGCTATGAGATGTTCACAAAAGGCAAAATGGTCTCCTTATGAACGTGGTGCTGAGGGGTGAGGAGGGCTCTGGGCCATGAGCCTGGGAGAGCCCCACACAGCACGGCTCTAGGGCATGCGCTCCTTGAAGAACCATTTCTGGTGGTCGGTGTTGGTGCAGTCTCGTAAAAGCGGGACGAAACCGTTGCCGACTTCCTTCCTCACGGCCTGCACACACTTCCTGGACTGTTCATGAAATAAAGAGCCATCCTGCAAATGATAAACGGACACGGGGTGTTCAAGACAATTCCAAGTGACTCCTCAGAAAAGCCTCTTCACCTTCAAAACAGGTTCTGGAGAGCTCATGGCGTGATTATCATTTCAAAAATACTTATGGTGTGGTAACTGTTCCGTGCGTTAAACGTGGACTCTCAACCGCCCTGCATGTGGGGAGCTCCAAGCATCAGGAACTGCTCTGAGCCTGCTCGGCGAGGGGAGATGGCACCACCTGCTGGTTGCTTTGGGGATCTGCCAGACCCTACATTTCATTCCTACCCTCTTATTTCCTTCAGGAAAATAGAGCAAAGAGCTTTTCTTTCTCTTTATTAAAATCTCTTTCAGTTCTCCTAGGTTGACTAATCCCACCCCTATGGGAAGCTTTTTTCTTATGTACCTAAACACAGAACATGGTCACAGTCCCACCTTTGGAGTCCTCCAGCTCCTTGGCCCGAGTTCCTCACCTGCTACCTGCCTGAGTCAGAGGCAGTGGGCACTGTGCTAGTCCAATCCCCACTTCCCAGGGACAAGCACTTACGTAATGACCTCTCTGTGCTGGTGTCTCATGCCCGCAGTGCTGAGCTAGCTTGGCCACTCCTCTCCCAGCCTAGGTGCTCACACTGTGCTGTCACCTCTCTGGTGTCACCACCCACACGCCCATGCTGCACTCCATCACGGCTTGGCAGCAACTGGGCACAACAGCAACCCCCCACCCTGAGCAGAGATTCCCCAGAACAAAAGCAGACGCACCACAATCTCTAATGCAATCAACCTAGAGCTTCCAAGAGCTCTAAGGTGCCCTTAGAGAAACTAAAAAAAAGTTGTCTCCTTCTTACTGTTCTAAACCAACTCCCTTTGCCTTAAAGTCAGTGAAATTTAAGATAAAAGTTTTTGCGATCCCAGGAAAGGCATTAGCCGGGACCGCAAAGCATTCATCAGGCCTGTTTTCTTGTATCGAATGAAGAACACTATGGTGCTTGGCTGCTCGGGCAGACTACAAATTCCATTGCTACAACCTATTTTTCTACAGGAAAAACCTCTTCCGACCTTTAGTCACACTGAGAATTAAGCCCTTTATGGGCAACACTGAAGAACAGATCCTTGAGGATACGCTGAAAATGACGGCTCCCTGGGAAGTAAAAGATAACTAAATTTTTTCTATTACAAGTCTTTCCTTTGCACTTATTTCCCCCAGTCCTTTTTGAGTCCTATTTTACTCCAAATGCAGTCCATAGGGCTGGCACCTTTCAGGCCTGAAATACACCTCTTCCAAATCAGTGAGTATCTACAGAGCCAGCTCCATCCCGGAGTGCTCTTCTTGGTTATAACGCTGCAAGCCACAAGGCGCCTCTACAGCACTTCCCAGCTTCTAAAGAAAGTTTCTGGGTACACACGGAATCCTCACCAGAGAAGGCCCACACTGCTATTCCTGTATCTGTGTTGTTAGAGCTGGGAAAACGAGGCTTAAGAAGTGCCATGACTTCCAGCCACATCTAGCCTCCTGCTGTGGGCTCTGTCGACCTGTCGCATTATTTCAAACCCCGTTCGTCTCCAGTGTACCTGCGAGCGCTCCGCCCCGTTACCCCACGGTGCTTGCACTGTGCCAGCAAGGACTGAACGTGAGGAAGCGCTCCCGACACCCAACGCTGTGGACCATGACGCAGCCCCTGCGGTCACAGCCGAGGTCCCATCTCCCAGGTCTGTCCCATCCTGCCCCGCACCGAGACCCACTGGGACTACGCCAGAAAGAACACCTGGCGTGCACACTCCCGACAGCCCCCGCCACCCCGGGCAGGGAAGGCTGGGCACTCACGGACCTCTTGCAGGAGGAACTTCTGATTGTCCGGGGCGGTGTCCTCACACAGATGCATGATGAGAGCATCTGTTCCCGCGTCCACGGCGACGCAGGCCTCGGGCTGGCGGGTGTTATAGCGGATTTCCTTCTGGGATGTATACTCGAAAAACTAGGAACAGAGTAGGCAACACACACGCGTTAGTTATCAGGCAGGCAGACAGCATCAACTTGAGGAACCCTGGTCTGGAAAGTGCTCAAGAGCCCTAAATAACTTAGCTGGCATCGCAAGGGGCCAAATTATGCAAATTTATTGTGGACCATAAGGAGCCATATGGTCAAATATAAATGGGGTGAACCTGGATCAGAAGAAAACTGCCGAATGCCCTTTCCTTCGTCCCCAGAGGTCTGGGTCTGCAGAGCTCAACAACACACTAAGTGCAACCAGCCGCATCTCGTGCCCTGCATCCTCCACAGGCCCCGCCTCGCCAGAGGTCTCTCCTGGGCCGGGGTCTCCGTTCTGGCTCTCACAGCCCTCAGGCCTGAGCTGCCCTGGACCAGCCTGACATGCAGCACTGATCCAGAAAGATCCACCTAAGTCCCCCAGCAAAGCCAAGTTCCCTATGCACCATTTTGCAGTGTGATTCTATGCATCAAACCTGTAATTCCTTTTCAGAATGAATTCTAAGCAAATCATCCAAAATGCAGGTCTTTTTTTTTTCCTTCTTTCAAATGGAAGATGATTGTGGCAGTTATTTATAGCCCCAAAAGCCAGGAGGCAGATAAGTAGTCAGCTAAACGATCACACAGCCAAGCATGAAGAGGCCCCAGGGAATGGCATTCCCAAAGCGCATCTAATAGCATAAGTACGGGCAGCTTCATGGAATATAAAACACTCATGCTGTGTGTGGCTGCGCAGGCCTGTGACCCGAGCACTCGGAGGCCGAGGCAGGAGGATCCCAACTTCGAGCCTTGCCTAGGCAACTTGGTGACTTGGCAATAAGGGAATGCGGTGGGTTCAACCCCCAGTTCCATGATAAATAAACAAATGAATAAGTAGACATTATGGTAAGAACTATCTAAGATGTGCTCTACAGCCTATGTATAGAAACAAAAACAGGAAAAAAATATGTTTTAACTTTAGCTGTGGTCTCTGCGGGTTTGAGCCCCTTGCTTCCACTTTTTACATTTCTCAAATGTTCTGAAATGAGCATGTATAACTGCTATAATGGAAAAAAAGGTTTTAACATTTAAAAACTTTTATTATGCTAAGGATCAAACACAGGACCTCATACCTGCTAGACAAGCATTCTACCACTGAGTTACATGTCCAGCCCAGCAAAATCAAATATTTACTTTTTTTTAGGATTCCTTTTTTTTTTTCTTTTTCTTTCTGTACCAGGAATTGAACTCAGGACCTTGTGCTTGCCAGGCAAGTGCTTGTGCCACTGAGCCATCTCCCCAGCTTTTTTTTTTAAATATTTACTTTTTAAAAAACCACACTGCTTTGCACATCCCCACTCCCACCCCAGGCCCACACTGACCTGGTTCTGGCCCATCCCGTGGCAGGCATAGAGAATGACCTGATGTCCCGAGACTTGGTTCTCATCAGGGGGGTTGTAGTCAAAGCAGTATTCCTTTAGCCCTTTGTTCTGCAGCTGAACAGAGCACAAAGGCGGTGTTTGGTGCAGCCTGAGGTACCCCAGCAGATCCCATGCTAGGCCAGGAGGGGGTACGAGGCCTGCAAGGAAGGCCTGTGTCTGGAGAAGGACCCATGAGAAGGGCCCCTCTTCCTGTCCCGCACTTCCTGATCTTTCCAGGATCTTCCTGTGAGAGTTGTCGGCACAAAATCATACCTCATTTTACCATGCTAGCCCTGTGGCCTAGAGATTCATCTCTTTTGACCCTGAACAGGCCCATCTCTTATTTCTCAATGGCAACCTTAGGGATGCGCTGCTCTAGGTGTCCCTGAGTTATGGCCTCCCGCTAAGACTGAGCAAGCCACTATCTCGAGCCGGTGGCCGGGGACAAGAAAAATGTTACTTTGTGGTGCTGAGGATGCACTGCAGGGCCTCGTGCACGAGAGGCAGGTGAGCGTGGCACCTCGAAGCTCCATCTTCAGCCTGGGGTTTTTAAGTGACTTGAAAGCATGCAGGAGAACACTGATGACTACAGTGCCATATTGTTTTGAAAGTACCTCAAGTATACTTTGTGCTATAGCCAAGTAACTAACTGTGTTAATATTACTATATTGGAAACCAGAATTTTTAGTGTAAGAAAACAGAAATAGAATATCCAAGAAGAAAAGATGTTAGAAGCTCACACGCAACTTTGAGATGCCAACAGGAGCTCCTGATATGCTTCTCAAAGTTCCTTTCTGTGCCCTCTGAAAATGCATTTGCCACAGTAGACACTGGCAATAAAATTCATCCAAATTAAGGTGCGGTGTAAGTGTGAAATAAATGCCAGATGTCAGAGTTTAATATATAAAAATATTAAATATCTTAACAAATTTTTATATTAGCCTATATGTTGAAATAATAGCTGGCATAGACTGTGATTGATGTAATATTAACTTGACTTGTTTCTTTAATATGGTTCCTGAAAATTTTTAAATGACACATGGCTCACACCGGGCTTCCGTGGGACACCGTGGTCAAGCGGCAGTGGCCACCCACAGCCCTCAGCCCCACCAATAGGAACATGGTGGCCTTGGAATGCTGTAAGCTCAGGGATTTGGGAGAAGTGGAAAGAATATTAGAGGAGTGCAGGCCTGGGTCTGAATTAAGCCCCTGTAATGGATCAGCGATCACAGAAACTAGAACAAAGGCGCTGCTCCTAGCCAAAGACAGGGTGACCTGAATGTTTCTTAAAGACAAACTAAGTGGAGTGAAATACAGCAGCCACATAAATACAGTCTTGTGCCGCTACCACAGAACACCAGACTGGAAACTCCATAAAGAACAGAACTGTAAGCCAGGTGTGGCGGTGGGCACCTGCAGTCCAGTACTCTGGGAGACCGAGGAAGGAGAACTGCAAGTTTGAACCCAGAAAATTAAGGACTCAGAAATTGAAGGACTTACATGCTGCTTTAAAAAACCCAAAAAAGTCAAAAGAGGTTGGTGATATAGCTCAATGTGAAGGTCCCTAGCACTGCAAATAGAAAAGTAACGGAACTGCATTTCCTGGTTCCGGGGCCTGGAAAGCTGGTGGTCAAGGTACTGCCCACAGGGGCCTCCTTTCTGCATTCTCAGAGCGGAAGGCAGAGGGCGCAAGAGAGCAAACCCAGGCCCACAAGACTTTCTATGGCTCTGTTAACCCACTGACAAGGGCAGAGCCTCGAGGCTCCTCACAAAGATGTGCTCTGGGGACCGGGCCGAACACTGGAGCTAGGGGCGATGCACTCATGTCCCAGCAAGTCCCCATTAGTTTACAATCCCAGTCAAGAAAAGAAAGAGGCACAACAACAAGAGCATCAACAGAGAAACAGGGCTGAGGATATAGCTCAGCAGCACAACACCTTCCTGGCAAGTGCAAGGTCATGTGTTTGAATCTCTGTACAAACAAACAAACAAACAAACAAACAAATAAATAAACAAATAAATAAATAAATCAGTTTAAATAAATAAAACCTCACTAGGAAGAATGTATGCAATGTGTTCATTACTGAAACTGTCCTATCAATTTGGTTTGAAACTGTCTCATTGCTATTTGTTTCTCAATAAAATTATGGAAAAATAAATAAATAAATAAATAAAACCTGATAGTTTGAAAAAAAAAAAAAAAACAGAAAAGCAGCCCAGTGGATACAACTGCAGGACAAGGAAGCGCCGATTCTTAGTCAAAAACAGGCAAATGAAGAGGACTTCAGTATGTCCCATACCACTGCTGTCTGAATTCTAAACTCCAGGGATACTGATTCCCTTTATCTAATGAGCATACATTTTTCTTTACAGAAACATTCAGCAAGTAAATATGGGAGAAATGAGCAAATCACCATTTAGCAACTCCACCTGAGACACTGGATGTCAGCAATGCCTATCGATGACCGTGAAGGCCGCCAGGGAGCTGCCTGGGAAGCTGCTGGGGTGCCGTATCACTACGCGTAACTGGGCCTGATGCTCTGGATAAGGCACAGGAATATAAGGTACCTCCCACGAGTGTTCTCACCAGACAGAAGACTGATGTCAACACCAATCAAACCTTGAGACAGCTCTCCCACTATAAAGAAATAGCCAAGAGAGGGACAACTTAAAGATAGTATATGGGAAAAAGGAGCGGCTCTAGAGAGAGACACTCCACGGACAGCAGATGCTGTTTTTTCAAAAAGTTAATAGTATTAATGAAAGGAAAAGAAATTAGATTTAAAGAGACTTTGCAAACAAGACACAAAAGCCAAATACAACGTGTGGACCGCTATTGGAGTCAGCCGACTGCTTCAAAAAGAAAGCTGAAGAATTTGGGGAAATGTGGATACTAAAGAACACCAAGAAGTGAGCTTTTGTTTGAGTAGCTATGGAATGGTCTGGAGCTGCAAAAGATGATGTCCAAGTTTTATAAGGATTCATACCAAAGTACACAGGAGTGAAGGACATAAGGCCTTGAATTAAAAAGAGGAAAGTGTGGACGGTGGAATGGGAAGAGTGAAAGCAAGAGTGGCAGAAATTCAGATATTCTAGATTTACTAGACCAGGGTTCACTGCACCATTCTCTCATGATCTGATCATGACTTGAACATCTGTAAAATGAAAACTGAACTTAACACAGATATTCTGCTTTGTACCCATCCAAAGCTTCCAGAACGGAGCACGAGCACTTCCGATCAAAGTAACAGAGGGGGACTACATGGTATATTTTCTAGCAAAAACAAAACACTGGACATCTTTGTTGGTCTCATCCAGAAATATATCTTTAGGTTTCATGAAAGACGAGAGTGACTGTCCTACCTGCCCCCCATTGCCCTTGTGGACTCCTCAGCTGGGGTGCCTCAGTGGTCAGGCCACGGAGACCAGAAGTAATGGGCCAAATAAAAACCAGGATGTGGGGATGCCAAGGAAGCTTCGGTTTCCTCATCTGGAAACAGAAGGGTTACACCTATACACTTCCAGAGGGCTTCCTCATATTCTGGACCTTGGGGAGTGCCAAGGGGAGAGGGAAGGACAGTGGGTGACAAGGTGAAAGAGACACCAGAGTGGAGGAGACCTGAGGTCCCTATGGAGGGGTTTTTGGGCTCAGGACGCAGGAACATCCTGCATGCCACAGTCGCCTTGCTCACCATTCCGAAGAAGCCGGGTCTGTCCTCGGGCACATGCAGTTCTGGGTACACCGTCTCCAGGAACCACCTGAAGTCCTTACAGCGGAGCTTGGCCCGGAGCTGCCTCCTCTCTGACACGTCCCCATAAGGCTCCTGAGAAGACATGACAGCAAGTCTCTGCAGCCGTCTGCACTGATGCTTGCTCACTAACAACCACCGCTGCCACCCGAGTCTGCCCCGAGCCAGACGCTAAGCAGCCAGTGCCTCCTAGCAGAGGCTGTCCCGTGCGTAATACCATTCCCAGCTGATCTCAGCATGGGGAAGATGACAGGTGTACAAGGGCAGGTGACAACACATGTGCTGACAGACCAGCAGGCCAGACCCTGTAGCCAGACTATCACTGGGGACCTGTGCACACAGATGTCATCCACAGCTCCAACCAGACAGCCACCAATCTCTGCATGACTTACTATAAATATCTGAAAACCTTATATGCTTAATATATCCAAATATATACACACATACATACATATGTATAGATAGCTAGATAGACAGATTTACCACACATGTACGGTGGTTAAGAACAAAATGTCAGGGCTACTGAGATAGCCCAGTGGACTAAGTGACTGCTTAGGCAAGTGCAGAGACTGCTGTTTGAACCCCACCACCACAGGCCTTGCTGCCCCTGCCCCTGAGTGCGCTGAGCCAGCCACTGAGACTGGGCATGGTGGTGCACACCTGTAATCCCAACACTGGGGAGGCTGAAAACAGAAGGATCACTACGAGTCCAAGCTACACACTGAGACCCTGTACCAAATACATATTTTTAAAAAAAGAGTAAAATGCTGCAGTAGGAAATGCCTGTGGAAGTTTGGGCTCATGGGCAAAACCAATGGGAATTTTCAGTTAAATAGAGCAAGCTTCTACTTGGCACGGCCACTGTCCAGCCTCTAGAATATGCTGAAGGTTGAGAGAAGACTGTGCCGGTCTCATGGGGTTACATGACTGAAAACTGGCAAGTGAGACATTTCACAAGGTGGTAATCATAGTAAACATTTAATACAATTTCAGATTTCTCTTTCTCAGTTCTTTCTTTGTTGAGAGTCACCATGCCCCCAGCTTCAACCAAAATTCATTTTAACAGTGAGGCCATTGGGCATTTGGCTGAAAGGGGTACTCAGCACCCCTTTATTGAGTTCTTTTTTTTTATAATTTATGTATTTGGTACAGGGTCTCACTACACAGCTTGGAATCGTAGTGATCCTCCTGTTTTCAGCCTCCCCAGTGTTGGGATTATAGGTGCGTGCCACCATGCCCATCTTGGTGGACAGCTCAGTGTGCCCAGGGGTGGGGCCAGCACTGCACATGGTGTTGAGGATCGAACCCGGTCCCTGCGCTTGCCTAAGCAGGCCCTTAATCCACTGAGCTACCTTGCCAGCCCCTTTTAGCGAGTTCTTTGGAAGCCTTGGGAACAAGAGCCATGGAATCCAGACTGGATGGCAGTGAAGGGCGCACGTTTTTCCCTGTAGCACTCAGCATGGCAGAGGAAACAGAGGCAAAGACCACAGAACCCCAGAGACAGAGGGCTGAGTGACAGCCAGGCTTACAGTCCGAGGGCTCTGTGGGGTGGAAGAGGGTGCACCAGAGCAGGCAGACCCTAGGCCCAGTTCCACTCAGCTGTCAGGCTGTGGACGAGTCCTCAGGTCTCCTCACTCCATTTCCTCATCTGTCAAATGAGAATCTGACAGTTTTCCTGTACAAGTGCTCTAAGGAGCTGGAGATTTCCACCAAGTAATGTGCGGAGAAATCTTACAGCAGTGATGATGAGCCTTTTAGAGCTTTCAGTGATACAAACAGCCAGCTGTGGCATGCATGCCAAAGGTTTGCCACCACTGTTTTAGGGCAACATCCTCTGAACAACCAAGTGGCACTCAGCATGTAAACGCAGGACAAGCGGCACCCCAGCCTTGGTGTGCAAAGCTGGCCTCTGACCCACACGCCCTGGCCTGCAGATGCAGCAGACCACATTATGCCTAAAACTGGTGGGAAAGAAAGGGCAGATCCCTTTTCTACTAATGCATGATTTGGGACAGCTTTATGAATAAGAACACAGCCACTATGAATAAGAACTGGTGGTAAGGATGTTATTATAAATAGACAAAATCTTTTCATATAAGGGGCTGGGGAGATGGCTCAGTGGAATAAGCGCTTCCCTGGTAAGCGCGAGGGCCTGAGCTCAATCCCCAGTTCCACCAAAATAAATAAATAAAATGAAATAAAATAAAATCTTTTCATATTCTTATCATGGGGGTGCAATTTGTTGCCTGTCTCTGGAACTAGAGCTATCATGTCTGGAAAGGCAGTGTCAGCTGCCTTTTTGTGCAGATGGGACCCGGATGGGGGTGGGGGAGGGGACTCACCAGGCGGGCGCGTGGGTTGCGGTGGTAGTAGAGCTCCTTGTACTCATCCATCCACACTTCAGCTGCGCGAACACTGTTGGCTAGGGCCTTGCTGCGGGAGTAGGGCGCTTGCTTGGGGAAAACATGGCCAACGTGGGAGCATGGGTGTGTCTCCAAAGTCCCACCACACTGCCAGATCTGCACACAGAGCAGAAGGGAGGCCAGGGCTGTGAGCAGGGTATCCACTGTCATTCCCAGGCAGAAGGGTATGCCACGTGGCGGGCGCAGCCAAGTCACCCTGCCTCCACGGGGAGACAACCACCTCAGCATGCTCATGACACAGAACGCAGGCATGGAGCAAGAAGGCAACCCCAAAGACAAACCAAGACCCCAAAGCCCACGCACCAGCAGCTCATGCACCGGACTCGCCGAAGGGCACAGAGACCTTGCTGGCAACCCACTTATTAAGTAGAACAAGGCTTGGTTACCTGATTGCCTAGCCACAGAAGATAGGAAAGCAGCAAGGAAGAAGAGAGGATTGGAAGGGAGAGAGGGAGCTTCTAGAAGAGGCAGGCAGCCTGACACCTAAGGAAGAGGCAGAAAGACCATTAAAACATGCCCCAAACTCGCGAACTTCTCATCTTTCCAAGGACACTGCAAGCAAGCACAGCATCTGGTGCTCATAAGAGAGGGTGTGGGTCCGCCGTGGAAGGCCAAGTTCTTCATTAACTAACTGTTGTCCTGAGGACAGCATACCAGATACAGCATTGTGAAACACTGTCAGTTTTGATACTAAAAAAACATGATTCCATTGACTGGAAAATCCACTGAAATGCTAAGGGTCTTTCGGAGGGGCTTCCATGGCCCACGTTTGGCAGCGTCAGCAGTGGAGGGAGTTTTGAGAGGCATTCCCACGGGCTTTCCAATCTGACTTCTAGACTGTGCCAGTGAATCTGCCTTCTGAGCACATCTCCCCAAGAAGTCTCCTGTGTGTCCACGTTTAAAAGGCACCAAGCCAAACAAAGAGGCTACTTCATACACGTTGGTCAGATAAAGGTTCCTGGTATCTGTGTTTCAGGCCAGCCTCTGCCACTGAGGGGCCTTGAAAGTCACTGTCCTTCTCCTGGCCTCAATTCCTCCCTTCAGAGAAAAAAACGAGGTGACTGGCAAGACCCTGTCAAAGGTACACTTTTAAAAAGCAGAAACAACTAAGTAAACAAGATATACAAGAAGGGAAGGAAAAAGGAAAGGAGGCAGAGAACAGGTTAAGAATAAAACCAAAAAGACTGGAACACTTACCCTAAAGGAGAACTCGAGGTTTTCTCCTCCCCAAACTTCCATTCCTGTATCATAAGATCCCAGATACTCAAAATATTTCTTACTCACAGCAAACAGCCCACCAGCCATCGTGGGCGACCTAAGAGGAGAAGGATCCATGTTTCAACAGGGGCAGCAGGAAAGATCACAGCTGGGTGAGCCACACTCCCACCCCAGCCCTTTACGCTGGTCCACCTCTAAGCACATCCTGCATTCACACTCTGTGCCCCATGCCAGGCTGGGCCCAGAGGCATGGACGTTTCCCACACTCCTGCCTTGAGGAAGCTCACAGGGAGTACAGCACACAAGTCCTGTGCGAGACACACAGGCTAGCGAAGGCCAGCCAGGGCCCAGAGAGGCCAGGGGCAGGGAGGGTGTCACTGAGTTTCCTGGAGAAGGCAGGGTCTGCATGCAGGACAAAGGGAGCTGCCAAAAAAGAAATGGAAGGCTTGCCAGTTGTAACAAAGGCCAGGGGTGGGCCAGGGGTTGCAGCACACACTGTTAAACCCCGCTATTAGGAGGTGAGGCAGGAGGACCGAGAGTTTGAGACTAGCCTGAACAACTCAGTGAGATCTTGTCTCAAAATAAAATTTAGAAGGAGGCTGGGAATGTATTTCAGTGGTAGAGCACTTGCCTAGTAGGGGCAAGACCCTGGGTACAACCTTGGTACAAGAAGAAAAGACCCCAACCTTGTGCTTTTATATATTTTATTTCTGAATGCAGCACTGGGGATTACACCCAAGGCTCAGGCACACTAGGTCCATACTGAGCTACACCCACCAGCTTGTGCTTTTAACACCCTAGAGATCAAAGACTGGGAACCACCAGGTCGTGCAAGGACCTGGCTTCAATCCCTGGCACCATCAAGGAAAAAGAGAGGTAAATTTTAAGTGATGCATATTTACTCTTTTGTACAAGTTAAGTAAATTAATTAAAGTATACAAAGACAAAACGTATTTGCATAGCGAGGATAGGAATCTAGTAGGAGTCAGGAAAGGAAGCCAATGGCCAACACCTCTTCCACAGGGGACATTCCCAGATATGGTAACCAGCTGAGGCCAGACACACTCCAGGGTCCCCACAAGGCAAAGCCTGACCTGATGACATCGATGGGGGACTTCATCCGCAACCTGTCCCGCTCAGGGACCACGTGCCACGTGAATACCAGCCGCCAGTCAAAGCCACCGATCTGGGGCTCCCCGGAGTTGCCCAAGTATTCGAAGGTATTCCAGTCGATGACATCGATCACCGGGCACACCACGGCCGACTCCTCCTCATGAATCCTGCACACACCCCAGATATGCTTGCTTATCTCTGGGGTGGGTGGCAGGACAAGTAGGAAGTGGAGAAGGGACACTCCTCATCCTCCCCGAAGAAAGAGGGAAGACCGGTGGGAGGAGCCCACTTCCCTTACAGGGTCTTCAGCTGTGTGCTGGAGGGGTGGGGAGTGGCAGGTGACCATCACAGTGGACACTGGGATGGCAGCTTTAATGGGAGAAGTCTCACAGCTTCAGTAGTCTGTATCTATCTCTGGACATTCTGTCTATACTTGAAACTCGGAAAGTCAAGATGTGGAAAAATCAAGGGTGACTTTTAAAACAGAAAGCAGATTTTTAATTTCGCAGAAGCATAAGAGGATTCATCACAAAGAAACATCACAAAGTCAGGAAAGAATCAGCTCCCTAAGAACAGAGGTGACCCAGACCAAAGGGTGAGGTAGAGCCTACTCCTGCTCCATACTTGCTGGGTAACATTCGTTAACTCAGCTGACCTCTCAGAAGCTGGTGTCTCACTGGCAACACCAAAATGATAATTCCTACTCCCAGGGTTAACACGAAGATTCCTGGGGCAGTGTTTGTAACGTGGATGGAGCGACCCTGGAGCTCCTGCTGCTCTTCCCATTTCAGCACTGTGACACAGCACACATAGCAAAAATGCTGTCACTGGCAGCCACCTCTGCATGCCCCAAGACTGTGTTCTTTGCAATGATACCACCCCAAGGAAGACAAATCGAGAGACTGGACCTTAGGGGAAGACTAGATTTCTCTGGGCTCTTTGGGGCAAGGGGTATTACCCCAAATTTGAAACCTGAATATTCCGATGACCACGCCACACAAGAATTCAACTAGCCTTGAGCTGAAGGGCCTAGAATAACTGACAAGTCAGAGGGGCTTTATAAATACCACACTAGTGTAGAAACCATGATGATTTTAAGGAAAACTACACCTTTCAGCAGAAGTTCGACAAGGCAGAAAATCAAACCTATGACGTCACCAAATTAAGAAAGCTGCAGACTGGGTATCCACCAACACCGACTTCTCTAAGTACATTGAGGACACTGTTAAAGGGGCTGAGGGGGTAGGCCACAGACCTCTGGAGCAGTCCAAGATACTGCCTGGCCCCTGGCAAAGACCAAGTCCCCAGGACCTCATAACTCACCGGCAAGCTGGTTGGAAGTATAGAAGACCTAATTTTTACAAAACGGGAGGCCTGTCCCAGCCCTGGTGTACAGGACTCTGAACCATGAGTAGAGAATGTGTGTCCCCCAGGGATGCTCCTGGTGTCAAGGTGGAACCTTCCTTGGTTGTTCTGACACTGGGCTGAAGGACACTTGGCATTCCTAGCACTCACTGCTTGATATGATAACTAAGAACACCTTCTCAGATATCCAACAGCTCCTTGAGGAAAGAGTTCCTTGCCCCTGGCTGAGACTGCTTGAAGCACTGTCTACAACCTGACGTGCCTCAACACTGGTAGACACCAGAGTGCCCACAGAGCTCTGGAAACATCTAGAAGCCTAGGTCCTACTCCTACACATCAGATTCCAACAATCTGCTGCAAGAACAAGAGTTAGCACATGGAGGTATTGACAGTGGATAGCCAGGGTGGAAAAGCCCTCGTACACAGGTATGGAGCAAGGTCTTGGTCATTGAGAGGGGACTGGTCTTGCTGCAGTGGGATTCTAAGCAGCATACATATCAGTTCAAGAGGAAAGCGGTTCTCTTCAGACCTCCCTCAGAGGCTTCAGACTAGCCTGGAGATGGCCCTCTATACATCACTGGGGAGAGGGGTACAAGGCGATTCTCTGCCCCTGGCTCCAGACTTCCTTACATTCCAAATGACCTCAGGCTCCCTCACAGGCCTGATGAGCCCTGAGTTTTCACTGCTGCTGAGGCTCCTTAGAGCTAATCAGGAGAAAGAGGCAGCCACAAGAGACAAGGGAATAGGTCTTCTTGGCTTACAGCAGAGCAGGGGCCAGCTTGGTCTCACCCAGACAGGACGGGACAGGTCCCTGGCTCTTTCAGATGTGTGAGCAGCCAAGCATCACCAGCCAAGGGGAGCAGTTTCTCAGCGGCAGGATTTTCCTGACCCTCAGACCTCATGTTTTTTCTTCTGATTTAAAAAAGTGAACATAAAAACATTTTTGTAGGACTGGGGCTATGGCTCAGTGGGGGACACTTGCCTTAGCATGTGCAAAGCTCTGGATGTCAGGTCGAGAACCACACACAAAAATCCAGAAAAGCATGGTGGGTCCCGTGGCATTGTGCTGACTGGGGTGATGGGTAAGTGAGCCTGCTTGGAAGAAATGCATGCAAATATGCATCCTTTAAAGGTGTGAAGGCGGCCTGGCAAGATAGCTCAGCGGTCTAAAGTGCCTGCTTACACAAGCTTGGGCAACTATGCAGGGACCACATGTTGTCCAGCCCCACCCCCAGGGCGGGCTGAGCTGGCCACAAAAAGAAAAAAAGTGTGATGACAAGGAGTGGGGGTGCACACCTATATCCCCAGCACGTAGGACAGAGACAGGAAGAACACTGCAGGGTCAAGGTCAGACCAGGCTACACAGTCAGGTCAAGGTCAGCTTCAACTACAGTGTGAAACCCTGTCTCAAAAAAAGTGTGATGATAGCTTTGAAAATTGTTTGGTAGGGCCAGGGAGATAGCTTAGCAGAATAAACACCTGCCTGGCAAGTGCAGGGTCCTGAGGTCAATCCTGGTACTGCAAAAAAAAAAGGCCAGTCAAATAGCTCAGCGGATTAAATCACCTGCAAGTAAGTGCAGGGGCTGGGGGTTTGATCCCCGGACCTGCTGTGCTGGCCCCACCCCTGAGGCATGCTGAGATGGCAATTGAGAATGGGTGTGCCTATAATCCCAGCTCTTGGGAGGCTGTAAACAGGTGTATCAGTACAAACCTGATCTAGTAGTGAGACCCTGAACACCCTGTTGACCCTTCCCTAAAATACAGAAAAAGAAAAAAGAAAATTGGTGGATGGTGCTGCAAGGACCTGGCCAAGTGACATTAAAGCAAACAGCACTTCTGTGATGACCTGTGATGCTGAACTTCCTTCACATACTTATTGACCATGTACAATCCAGAAAGAACGGCTTCCATGGAGAAACCAAATAAGGAAGGGGAGGGGTAATGGAAGGAAAAAGAAAAGATGACAAAAGAGGGAAGAAACAGAAACTAAGCTTTTGTAAATAGGGAGTGTGAAGGGAGGTTGAAGGGAGGTAGGAAAGTGGGGGGAAAGATCTATCACGTGCAGGTACAAATCCCCCATGATAAACGGAGTCCTTATGCATATCCAGAAAGTACCAATAAACTTAACTAATTAAAAAATAAAAATAAAATAAATTAAAAGCCTGACCCTGCACACACACATACAAAAAGTAATTAAATAATAACAACGGCTGGCAAGACTACAAGGAGAAAAAAACCCTTCTACAATGATAGTGGAAATGTAAGCTAATACAACCACTATGGAGATCAGTATAAAAATTTCTCAAAAAACTAGAACTATAAATTCTATGTGAGCCAGGTATTCCCCTTCTAGAGTTAATGTCATATATTGCAGTGACACCCGCATACCCATGTTTACAAAAGCTCAACTTATAATAGATAAATTTTGCAAACAGCCTACATGCCCATTAACAGAAGAATGGATAGAGCAAATGTGGTATTTATACACAGTGGAGTCATACTCCACCCCAAGAAAGGATAAACTTAAAGCATGTGTTAGTGAATGGATGCACCTCAAGATCACAGGGTGAAGTGACATAAACCAGACACACAAGCTTAAATATCACAGCTGGTTTCTCTTACACCAGAAACACCAAAAATAAACAAAAAGCAAAATACTGCTTAGGCAGATGCAGGGGTCGGAGGTTTGATCCCCGGCCTGTTGTGCCAGCCCCGCCGCCAGGGTGTGCTGAGTCGATGAAGACACCGAGTGTGGTGGCACGTGTCTGTAATCCCAGGGCTTGGGAGCTGAAAATAGGAGGATCACTACAAGTCGAACCTGTGTAGTAAGACCCTATAGACCCTCCACTATAAAAAAACAAAATAAAAGACAGATAATAGGAAGAAGAGAGACATTTTCTAGTGCGAAGGGGAACAAGAGATGGAGGAAGAGCTGAGGGAGGGAAAGGAAATGAGATGAGAAAAAAGAAAATTGAAGAAAGCAGTAGAAACAGACCTTTCTCAGATTGGAAGGACAACAGGAGTTGGAAGGAACAGGGGATTAAAAAAAAAGAACCAAGAAGTGTTATGCTCCTGTACAAATTTCCCATGATAAATGTAATCATTAGGTACTGCAAACATGTACTAATACTTAAAAAAAAAAAGCAAACAGCATCAGAGGCCTCTTACGCCTGCTGTACTGTAAGCACTCCCCACTTATGACTGGCAGTGTACTTCGCAGGGGACTTGCCCAAGGGCATCTGACTCAGGCACTCGCTGCTGCCACTCCAGTCTGTACCTCGGGTGGTCACCCTCCTGCCCTTCCCTCATGGGCGGCTCACGCACCTCTGCAGCAGTGGCTCCAGCCACCCCTCGTGGCACTCACAGTGACAGTCCAAGAAGGTGAGCACATCGCCTCTGGCCACGGAAGCCCCTAGCAGCCGGGCTCGCACCAGGCCTTCCCTCTTACTGGCGCGGATCAGACGCACCTTGGGCAGGCCTGACAGCTCATTGGCCAAGCGCTCCTTCAAGTGCTCTGGGGAACAAGCAGAGCAGCAAGGTCACTGTGACAGTTCCATGCGGAGCACCTCCTCCCAGCTGGGTCTTCCAGGGCCCCCCTGTCCCAGAAGATGAAAGCGACATGCACCTCCTGTTTGCCTCCTGGCAGGCCTCAACTCACCCACAACTGCCTAGAGCGGGTAGGCTAGAGGAATTCTAGAACCATTTACTCCCTGACAAAACACATGCACTTTGAATTGTATGCCCTAAATAGGTGAATGGTATGATACCTGAACATACTGTAATGAAGTTAGCACCAAGAAATACTTTAGAGCTTGAAAACACTTAAAAACTAAAACCACAGGAATCATCTAACTACAATGCTGTGGTCTGAATATGGCCTAGGTCCCCAGGGGTGCACTGTGATTAAAGGCTTGGTTCCCAGGGAGCTCTGTTGGGAGGTGGTGGAAGCTTGGGGAGGTGAGGCCTACTGGGAGGTCTTACGTGCGGAAGAGATGCTGTCGGTACAGAGCTGCTGGGACCCAGCCTCTCCCCCTCTCTTTTCCTGCTTGGAGACGTACTCACTCACTCCACACACCCCACCCCACCCTACCGCTGCCATCCACTATGACATACTCAAGCTAAGAACTGAACCGATGCCTGCGGCACACCCTCAGACTTCCAAAACTGTGAGCTAAAGAAACCTCTTCCTCATAGGTAGCCTGTATTAGGTATTGCACTATACTAATAAAACTGTAAAATGGTAATTATGTTAGTAGAAGTTTTCCTGGGAGCACTATAGTTTATATAGTAGAAGCGGTAACTAACAATAAAGTTGTGTTAAATTCTGAATTTAAAATTTAGTTGTGCTAAATTCTGATTTATACACAATTCATCTGACCTCCTTCACATTCCTGTGAGGTAAGTACCAGTATTATCCTCATTCCATAGATGGACACCAGGTCACAGTAACCATGTGACTTGCACAGGGCCACAGAGCAAGCAAGCTGAGGAGACACAATCTAAACCCAAAGAATGACTCCAGACCCCACAAGCTTCAGACCGGCCTCCCAGGGCTTTCTCATCCTCAATAAAAGAAAACAAATCAAAAGCTGCCAGGAGGGTTTGCTCCTGCCAGTCAGCAGAAAAAGCAGTGAGTTAAGCGCGTGTGTCCTCAGAGTACTGGCCTCCAGACCTCCCAGTGTCACAGGTGGGACTCTGGGACTGGAGAGCTATCCAGTCGCACTTCAGTGGTCAGGGGAGGCAGGGGAACCTATTCAGGTGAAAGAAGAAAAAGAACAGAGCTTCAGGGCATTGGCTCCAAGTCCTCAACCCTCTAAGTAGTATAAAATGGTTTTGGTTGCTTCCTAGTTTGTGAAATGCTTCTCTAAATATACCTGACACTTCAAATTTCTCTGGATTTCTTTTTAAACCCTAAATATAACAGCAACAAGCGAGTGCCAAGAATAAGGGCAGTGATTTTGCAAGCAAAGCTAGTTAACTGCAGTACCAACGCATACTTGTGAACGTATAGGCGGCCTCCCTGCAATCAGGCTGGGTCTCTGAGAACATTAATTTCATGTCTGCAGAAGCCGTCTTCCTGCACCTGGAGGATGTGCCCTTCATCCAGTTCATCCTGACACTGCAGAAAGCAGCGAGGTGGCAGGCAGCACTGCTGGACTCAGTCCAGGTCCTCAGGCCCCTCCCCTGCTCCACAGCACCACCAGGATGAAGGCAAGGATCGGCCCACCCAGCCCCACGCGGGCAGGAATGGAGCTGTGCAGAAGCAGCGCACACTGTCCCCTGCTCCTACCTGCTAGGGTTCTGACCCCATAAAGTAAGCCACCCGATACTAGTTTTTACATTAATACCTTGGTGAAATGGTGCTTTTTTTCATTTTATAGTTCTTAGAATATTTCACAGAAATAGAAGTTTCCATTTGACAACAGCTACCTCTGTGCTAGGCACTAACCAACACATTGCCCACTTTCCCTCATTTAATCCTCATATCGATCCAACAAGATAAGAACTATTCTTATTCCCACTTCATAGGGGTCTTTGTCCAGGAGGAAAGTGATTAATGTCACTGCTCGAAGTTGTATTGTCACTAGGTGTGGTGGGAGGGATTTAGGTCCATACAGTGTGACCTACAACTGGCATTTACAAATAGATTTAATCATCTCTGGTGGTGGGGAGGAAAAGGAAATGTAGAAAAGTACCTACTATGTGCTGGCTGCTACACTAGCACCTACCATGTGCTGGCTATCACATGAAGTTCAGTCCTCACTTATTCCTCACCACAACACTCTGACATAGGTGTGGCTAAACCCAGTCACAGGTGAGAAACTGAGGCTCAGAGAACACAAGCATCACCCACACTGCCACAGCTGGATGGTGAAACCCCCCAAGACCCAAGTGTCTTGACCCCATGGCTCAGAGCCTACGAGGTTTCACTCAGCATCAAACTCCAGCCTAAATGCCAGAGAACTGCTATTTATTCTCTAATCCCCATTCCATTATTCATCCTTAGCTTAGCAAACAGCCACTAGGATAAAGGCTGCATTTCCCAGCCTCCCTTACAGCTAGGTGTGGCCAGGCAGTCCTGTTCTGCCCCATGAGATACAGGGAGGATTTCCAGGTACTGTCCTTGAAGAGAAAGGTTACCCCTCCTCTCTATCCCCTCTGGCTGGCTGAGATGGGGTAAGGGTGGGAGCCAGTCTGGCCAGGCCAACAAAGACAGTACAACTTCCCAGAGCAGATGGCAGTGAGGGCAGGTACCAAACCCCAAACACCATCCTCGACTATCACACCAGACTTGTAATGCGACAGTGCTGTCTCTACCTTGTGTGAATCACTGTAATTTTGAGTGTCTACAAGAACAGCCCAACACCCATGCCAATAAGAACACACTTGTGCCAGCTCTGAAGTCAGATGGACCAAGCAGAGGCCCTGCTCGGGAGGCACAGCCGCTGGTCTCTTGGGTAGTCTGGCTTGAAAAAGGCTCTAACAAGGAAGCCCACAGCTCGACCTGTACCACAGCCTTGGCATTTCTCCGCAATTAAGCTCAGCTGCCTCTGCTCCAACTAGCCACTAGTTACCTGTGGATACCTCTAGTTCCCAACAAGCCAGGCTTCTTGCTGTGCAGAGCTCCGCCCATCCTCATTTCTACCCTTGCCTCATACATCCCCTCCCTTTGGATGCTCTTCGGACAGCAGGCTGAGAAAGTTCTTCAGACTAACTGGAACCTTCCCGTCTTCCTTAACCCTGGGAGAGCTGACCATACTGAGACCTCAAGGCCACCAAGGCCCTGCCCTCCCTCACCTCCCCACCAGTATCACCCTCTACTCTCATTTCAGCTTCTGCATGGGCCTTCCCTTCACCTGAGCCACTCTCCCAGAAGTCACCATTAGGTACCCAGGACACAGCAAACCCATCTTTAACAGGCCTCCTCTCCCCTCCTTCGTCGCTCTCTCCCCACCTCCCTGCCACTGCCATGGAAGGCCCGGTCCTGCCCAGAGTCCCATGGGGACTTACCTTTGTCGCTATAGTCATCTACCAAGATAACTTCTTCCACCAGGATGTCTGGTGATGTCTCGAGAACACTGTAAACCGTCCGAAGGAGTGTTGACCAGGCTTCATTATAAAACGCTATGATAACAGATGTTGTGGGCAAATTTTCATAATCGTACTTCTTCTCTTTGCACCTACAAATACAACAGAACTTCAGAAATCAAGAACCTAGCCAAGGGGCTGGGGAGATTGCTCAGTAGAATAAGCGCTTCCCTGGCAAGCACAAGGGACTGAGTTCAATCTCCATTTCCGCAAAAAAAAAAAAAAGAACCTAGCCAAGGCTGGAGCTGGAGATGAATGATGATAGACAGGACAGAAGTCATGGTCTCCAGGCTTCCCTGGGGAGGGGGAAGTAATCTGCGCAGGCTCTCCCACAGGTCTCCACTGCACACCACAAGAACCAGCAGAGGACAAGAGTGTTCTCAACATGACCCGAACAACCTTTGCCTATGGAATACTGGTTTGTTTGTTGAGGCAGGGTCTTACTAAGTAGCCCAGGCTGGCCTTAAACTCCTCATGATCCTCTTGCCTCAGGCTCCCAAGTCCCTGAGACAGGTGCCATCATACTTGGCTCTGTGGGATAGTTTGTAAAGTGAAAGCAATTTGCTGAGTTGAGCAATACACAAACCAGGTAGAATCAGAAAGAAGAGAATCACTTGTCCCCTAGCTGGCCTGTGCCAGCACCATGCCAGGTCTTTCCCGTTTTCTCTGCCTGGCATACCCTCAGCTCTTCTCCCTGTCCTCCTGTAGGAGACACTCAGCTCAACTCCTCCCTGGGAACCCCCTGACCTGTCTCAGGCAGGTGCTGGTCCTTCAGTGCACACCGGCACACATCGCAGGTACCCCTCAGTGTATTCCCCTGACTCACGGGCTTGCCCCTCCCTCCCTTTCCCCAGCTTCCAGCAGTGACTGTGTGCACAAAGGTGATACACTGAATTTAGACATCAGAATTATGGCTGGAACACACAAACTGTTAGAAAGGGCCTCTGCTCCGTGATGCGGCAGGTATGAGGTGAGGCGAGGCCCACCCAACTTCCAGGGGCCTTACCAGCAGTTATGAGAACAGGCCTCCTCCTTGTTTAGTAGTAGCTATGCATTGGGGCACTCTCCCTAGTTGACAGAGAATTCTATCCTCGAACTGATTGATAGCAAACTCGCAGACTGACCAAGGTTCCTCCTGGAAATTACCAGCAGTACAGTTACCAAGCAGCTAATGGCAAGCTGAGAAAGATACCACAGAGACAGCAGAAGAACCAGATTTTGAACACTGGGGCCCGACTGGGGATCAGCTCAAATTATTCAGACAGGATCTAACTACTGAAGGCCGGCCAGTTTTCAGCGAAGCTAAAGCAAGGCCTTTCTGAATAAGTGGGGTAACAGATCAAATATGTCTACGTGTAAAAATATTAACAAACGCGTCTGGACTATTAAGCCCCTGAGTAGCATACGGAATGCACAGAGAAACTGTATCATGCTGAGGTGTCACCCAGGAGGAACCGCAGGCAGAAGTACTTGCTTACTGCTATAGTTTGGATCTAGAATAGGCCTGAAGGCCCCTGTGTTAAACGCCTGGTCCCCGGCCTGCTGTTACTGAATGGTGGCAGGCCCATTAAGAGTTGGTGCACATCAGGCTGGCAAGATAGCTCAACAGACTAAAGCACCTGCTTAGGCAAAGCTTAGGCAAGTACAGGGACCGCAGTTTGATCCCCAGCACCACATGCTGCGCCAGCCCCGCCCCCAGGGCAGGCTGTGCTGGCCACAGAGTCCCAGCATAGTGGTGAAAGCCTGAAATCCCAGTGCTGGGGAGGCTAAAAGCAGGAGGATCACCAGGAGTACAAGCTGTGTAGTGAGACCCTGCAACAACCAAATACATTAAAAAAAAAAGAGTTGGCACACAGTAGGAAGTTTGTGGCCACTGGGAGCATACCCTTAAAGAAGGCTTAGGACCCCAGTTTCTTCTTCTCTTTGGCTCCCGACCAAGAGGTGACCAGTTTGCTCTGTCACTCACTCCCGCCATGCTATGCAGCTGCAGGCCCAAAGAACCAGGACTACCGGTCATGGGCTAAGACTTTCAAAACGATGAACCCAAACAAATCTTTTTATAAGTTGATTTTATCCAGATATTTGTTAAAGAATTCAAAGCTGACACACATGAAAAAAGATATTTTAGAAACCCTTTTAACCTTAAAAAGAGACACAGCTAAAACCTAGCTTGGAGTTATGCTCAGGTCCAAGGAGAAATAAGTGAAAAGAAGGGTGTTAAAGGGAGATTTTCAAAGTGAAGTAGTTGATTCTATGCAAAGAACTGTCCCGGAGTCTGCACCACATCCTTACTGCTTTAGATGAAAATGTCTGTGTTCTCTGCCTCAACAAACGGAGCTGGGATCATATGTCACCTTCTTTTCTACTTTTTCTGTTTATGTGTTTTTGCTGCTCTGTAAAACTCAGAAGTATAGACACTGCCCTGGAGTGGTTAGTGGGTTCCTTCTTCATAACACCTAAATCGTACAAAACTGGTTGCCAACTTGTTGATGTATATTCAGAGCTCTAAAATTTCCTCCTTGATCTCATGTCACTCACTGCATTTACAGCTATGTTGGGGACGGGGAGATAGTTCAGTGGCATCAGCGCTTGGCTAGTAAGTGCAAGGCAAGGTCCAGGGTTCCATCTCTGGTACAAGAGGGACAGAGACAGACAGACAGACAGACAGAGACAGAGACAGAGACAGAGACAGAGACAGAGACAGAGAGGTGGGGGGGAGAGATGGAGGGAGGGGAAGCAGAAGACAAAGGTGTGAAGAAATGCTAGTAGGCGCCAAATAGATTTTGGGAGAACATTTAATGATAAAAGAGAATAGTCACATTATAATTTTAATCAAAAGAGCAGAGTACAAATTTATAAATAGCCAATTCTCTAAGCAGCAATGTGCGTGCTTATGGTCACATATAAACAATAAACAATAGAAAGAACTATGCCAAAAAATGTTATCAATGGTGTATTCTGAAAAGCGGGATTCTCTGATTCTTCTTTTTCTGCATCTTACAATTGTTCTACAATGAACATGTGCAGTTTCTTACAATCACCAAGAAAGGCTTTTTGAAAAGCTGAGTCATTTTCTTTAAATGCCTTCACTGAGCAATTTAACATTCCACCCTCTGCTCTTCCTTGGCCTGGGATAATTTGTCTTTCTTTAAAACATCCCCTCAAGGCACGCTCCTTTATGAAGCTCAACACATCCTACCAAACATTTCCAAGTTTCCTTCCAGAAAAAAAGTCTTTTCCTGGAGAGAAACAAAGCTGTGTGTTGAGAAAAGGCTTGATTACAGGGCAGCTCCGCATCACTGTGGTGTTCTGCTTTTGCCTTGGGGAGAAGCAGAGGAAGCTCTGAGCTAAAGGGAACGCCAAGTTCCATGAAGCCATCTTGTCACCAAGTTGCAGGTACACTGCCCGTGAGAAGGCAGGAAGAAAAGGAGAGAGACAACAGAAGAGCCAACTGAGAGGTACTCCAGTCACTGTCCACCTCACCAGGTTATGCAGTCACACATCTGCCAAGCACTCGCCACATGACAGGCAGTGCGCCAAGCACCTCACAGGCACGATTCCACTCAGCCTTCATGGCAGTGCTACGGGGTAGTGACCTCCACACATCTACTAGTGTCATGTAATACAAGTCTGTATTTTTGGATGGATACAAATAAATGGGCTTGGGAAATGCCTCCTAGTTCTCTTTTATCCTTATATTACAGTTACTACAAAAACGTCTTTTAGAAAAATAACAAAAATCCACAACCTTTCTACAACAGGCGAGGGAGATCCGAAGGTTCATTTGTGTATTTTACCTGTCCCCAAACCCTTCCTTTTCATGATCCTATACCTTGATTTTTC
>NW_004524797.1:1631270-1635459 GCF_000260255.1 Octodon degus | reverse complement strand
CAGAGATCGAAGTCAGGACCTTTTGCTTGCCAAGCAAGCACTTATTCCACTGAGCTATCTCCCCAGCCCCAAATAACTATTCTTAAAGTGAACATGGGATGACTTCTACTGGCAAAAGATAAATATACATACAGAACTGCTAAATTAGCACAGAGGAAAATGGAATGAGAAGGAGAAAGCCTCTATCAACTAAAAAGCTGCAAGAAAAAAGAAGACAAAATAAGAAGAGAATAACAAATATGTAACATAAAATAAGATAGCAGGTGCTGGCGAGATAGCTCAGTGGACTAAAGTGCCTGCTTAGGCAAGCTCAGGGTCCACAGTTCGATTCTCAGCACCACATGCTGGGCCAGCCCCACCCCAGGGTACACACCTGTAACCCCAGTGCTAGGGAGGCTGAAAGCAGGAGGCTCACCACAAGTCTAAGTTGTGTAGTGAGACGCTGCAACAGTCACATACATTAAAAAAAAAAAAAGAGAGAGAGAGAGAGAGAGATAGGATGGCAGAATTGAATCCAAAGGTGTCAATCAGTAAGCACAATGAATATAAATATCTATTTGACGGTAAAAATTGTCAGCCTGGAATTTTGTTTTACTTTGTGTGGTGCTAGGGATTGAATCCTGAGCTTCAAAGATGCTAGGCAGGTGCTCTCCCATTAAGGTACATCCCACTTCTGTCATCTTTTTTAATAACATAAAACAAAACAACATGCTAGAGATACATCTAAAACACAGAAATATAAAAGGAGTAAAAGAAAAAGGAAGGGAAAAGATGATGTGAACATCAACCAGTACAGAGCAGGTTATGTGGACCAAAAATACCAACTAAAAGGAATGCCACTCTAATAACCCCTGGATGGGTCAAATAAGAACGGACAAAATATCCTACAGTTTACCACCTTATTGAGGAAGCAAAGAAACTTCTGTCTACTCTCCACCCCTCGTGTGATGCTCCCCAATTCTGTTATAAGAACAGACAAGTAGACTATTTCTCTAAAAAGAAATACTGACAAACTGCCTCCAGCCAACTCAAGCAGGAAAAACTCAAGTTTTGTCAGATTACCCACAGAGAGCTACTCCACAACTCTGTCGTTCCTAGTTCTGATCCTGGATTGTAGACACACATCCGCAGTTACAGCACTCATAAAGCTAAAACCAGATCACGCTGTCACTAACACCTAGGTATGAATTCATTCCTTGACAGTGGTACACAGCAGAGACTGGCTGGTGATCACGTGCCCAGCAACCCCGTGGGCGCACCTGGGGAAACGCACAGACTGGGGGCACTCTCTCCACTTAACCTCCTGCTACATGGGGCAGAATGCAAATAACAATGTTGTAGTGATCTAAGGCCCTGTATTCTATGAACACCCAATTTTTTTTTCACATTTTGGTGCAGTATTATGAGCCACCACTTGCTTATGACACATGACTGTGGTGTCCTCACCAGTTTCAGCTGCACTTGAACTGTTATCCAGCCTTACTTCCTCTAATTTTGAAGTTCTTTCACATTCTCAAAGCATTCCTCCTAACTCCTGAATCAGAAATCCACAGGTCCTAGTCCACAGCTGTTCACCATTGTTGCGTATCACTTCAAATTTCAGTGTTCTGAGGAGAGTCCCCGGCATCAACATCATTAAAAAAAAGTTCGGGGGCCAGGGAGATAGCTCAGTGGAATAAGCACTTGCCTGGCAAGTGGTTCTGCCAAAAAAAAAAAAAGTTCACCAGGGCCACAAACCCAGCTATCTGCCTCCCCACACTGGTGTGGTGTCACCTTGGAGTAAAGCTCCCCCTCTTTGCTAGGATCAAATGTGAAGGTATTTGTAGAAGTGTCACAAACCCTGTTGTTAGGAAAGAACCATCCAGGGATTTCCCACCATGTATACTCCTTCTCCTCGGTACTGTAACTAATAGCTACAGAGCTGTGCATCTGAACTGCTAAGAGGCTACCCAGGGTCTCATAGGAGCCCACCCTCTAAAACGTCTCTATTATGATCTGGCCCTGTCTAAGCGGCCCATGCAGCACCAGGCCTTGCAGACACCAAGAAGTCATGCCCAGTGCCTGGCCTCTTATACAGCAGGTTTCCTACTGTAGCCCACAGCCTTCTGTTAAAAATGTGTGCACCCCTGTGTTGGAGTCTGGCCTCATCCACACAACAACAGGCATATTTTTTAAAACTTCTTTCTATACCCAGGAAAGATTAGAAGGATACATAGCAAAATGTTAAGAATGATTCTCCTTGGGCAGTAAGTTAATTGATGATTTTTTTTTCTTTTCTGGTTCTCTGTATCTGCTGAAATTTCTAGAGCAAATATGTAGTACTTTTATAATTCAAATAAACAGGTAAATAATTGTCCCAACTGAAAAAGGAACACATAAAGGATCTGGCTCGTAGGCCAGCTGTGCCCCAGATTTGCTAGGGTATGACCTCCAGGGGTGTGGCTAGAATGGATATCTCCTCAAGGCCTGCCCTCCTCTGACATTCAGGGACCCCAAAAACCCCTCTGCTTATTACTTAAGACTCCTGGGAGACCCCACTCCTGAGGTGCAAAAGCTCTTATTCTGCCATTCTAGTTTCTCCTACTATCTCCTATTCATGCCTCTCCCCTGTATCAACAAAGAAAGTCCTCTTATCTGTGGTTTCAGTTACCCAGTCAACCACAGTCCAAAAATATTAAATGGAAAATTCCAGAAATAATCAATTCAAGTTTTCATTTGAGTAGCATGTTGAAATCTCATCCTGCCTGAGGCTTGAATCACCCCTCTGCCCAATGCATCCACCTTATATATACACTACTTGCTACACTTAGCAATCATCTCAGCTATCATGCTGATCGTCTTCACAGTGCTTAGCAGATAGAGTTTGGTACTGTCCGAGGTTTCAGGCATCCACTGGGAATGCAGGAACCTATCTCCCCAGCGTAAGAGGGGACAACTGTGCAACAGAAGTGAGACTCCATATAACGCTTACTGATCACAAGGAAACTACACCTCTACTAAGCCTCAAAGCCTGGCTCAGCTGAGACCCTACCTTTCTCTTGTGCTGGGCAAGAATAACACAACAGGCCTCCCTGCAGAAATTAGAGGCAGGGCATTCACACGCCCATTGTGCTGGCTTTAGATTAACTTCCCAGGGTCAGTGCAACAGCAGGGTCTATTTGAAAATGCTCATAGGACACAGGGTAGCTGGCAATCACCATGGAGACAGGATACTATAGGCCCCATAGGTCATCCAATGTTTCAAAGAGATATTCACAACCTTGGACAATAAATGAAGTTGGATCCTGAAAAAAAAAAAAAAACTCATGACCAACTTCTGGATGACTCTGAAAAGCAACCTCCTGAGTATATTAGTGGCAATAAGGAAGGGAGAAACCAAGAATGAGTACACAGTGTGTTCCCAGGTGCCAGTGCTTTAGTAATTCCTAGGTAGTGTTCTTTATACCCACTTTTATGTAGAGTGCAGAGAGACTGGCTTTTATGAGTTTCCTGTTGGCACATAGGGAAACTGAGGCTCAAATAATTTATTCAAGATCACAGAAGTGGAGCAAAAGAGCCGGGATGGCATTTCACAGAGGCTGGGTGTGAGCCCTGGTATGAACTAAAAGCTTCGCTGGACCAGGCTTCAGAAAGCACCTTTGGGGTTTCCAGGAGCTAAGCATGCAGGAAACCATTTGGCTGAAGTGGGGGATATGCTGGGGAAAATTCCAACTAACTTTTATTCAAAAAGTTTTTAACAATGAAAAATGCGGCCAGCAGAAATGTGGGGCTAAGCATGTGCAGATACTGAAAAACGGAAGAGTAAGTCCAAGACCATCTAAACTCTGCATGAGATCAGTGTGGGCCAAAAGGGCCCAGGGAGCCATGAGAGACACAGTCCTCTAGGCCGGTTCCACCACCTTGCAGCTAGGTGAGTCATGCTTATCTCCTCTAACCTATTTTCACCCCTGTAGAGCAAGGCATGCTTAAGGGCAGGAGGTGCCACATACCTGATGCACAAAGCAAGCTGTGTCACTCGGCCCTTTCAGAGCCCTCTTTTCCCCAAGTTTTTTCCAGTGCTAAATAGATGAACCCTAAAAAGTCAAAGTGAAGGACAAAAACCAAGCAGCTCTGCTTAACCGCAGCAATCACCTGGCCTGTTTGGTCCCAGGCCTTCACCTAGGCAGGGGCACAACTACCCAGCTGGTAC